>NC_140501.1:62834054-63191554 GCF_964271855.1 Acomys minous | reverse complement strand
ATTATCCCCAGAGCTGATCAGAAAAAGGTTTACCACCAATAAATGGTTAAAACAAAAACGTAAATGTCATTCCTAAGTTGCTGTTCTAGTAAGGGACTGGTGGGGGCTAGAATACAGGCAGAGGGGCGTAGAGGGCCATCACGGGTTGACATTAGGCTGTCTCAGGCCACTTTGCAGAGTAAGGACTGAGTCATACTGGTTTGTACGGACCTATTTGATATTTTTGGCTGTGACAGTCTCTCCAGGTTTCTCTAAAGTCAGGTAGCCGCTCAGTTTCACTTTGACAAAGTGGACTTTTGGCACAGGGGCTTGCGCCATTTGATCCAAAACAACTCCCCCACCCCCACCCCTGCACTTTTTATCTTAGTTTTTGATGTGTGCTTGTTCCCATTTCAGCTGAAGGTTCCAAATGTAATAATAATAATAATAATAATAATAATAATAATAATAATAATAATAATAATAATTTTACCAATTATCTCGGAGAGACATGCAAGGCAACCAATGTGTGTAACAAGCTCCCCACCCGACTCCCAGTGTCACTGCTGTGGGCTAGACTGGGAGATGCCACCTCTACACACACAGCAACACTAGGGCAGTTCTCCTTTCAGTTGGGAGTCGATTTTCAGCCATCGTTTACTCTCATGTAGGAGGAATGGGGAACTGAAAGACTGAAGGCGAGTGTCCTCTCAGCACTGAGAACTTTGGGGGTTAAGATGGTGGAGTCTCAGCACTGGGAGCTGAGGTGGGGTCAGGGCTTGTTACATTTATATTTAACCCTTTAAGCTGGAAGTGTCACCTTTCTTTTTTTAAGACAAATCTCCATAGGGCTTGTTCCATTTTATTTTTATGGTGCAAGGGATAGAGACCAGGGCCTCAAATGCTGGACAATGGTTGTCTCACTGAGCTATATACCCCGGACCTAAAATTTTTCTTTATGATTAAATTCACATGGTGAATCCATGAAGAAGTATCAGAAGGAAGGAAGCCCCACTAACCAGGAGCTCAAAATGCAAAGTGACCCAGTGTGAGGGAGCCACTCAGTGAGAGAACGTCAGACACAACCAGCAAGCAGTGTGGCTCAGCCTGGCACGGGCCAATAATCCAGCAGCAGCAAAAAAATGATTGTTAAATCAGCTCAAATATGCAAGGATGGGGGAAAAAGAACTCTATAAAGGAAAAAAACCAGAAGAGGGCAGATTTGAAAAGATATCAAATAAAACTTTCAAAGTGAAATACACAAAGGTATAACAAAATAGACATAAATGGTGATTTAGATCCAGTGTGGTGGTACAAACCTGTGGCCTTAGCACTTGAGGAGGATGCAGGAGGATTTCAAGTTCAAGGCCAGGTCAGGCCATATAACCATGCTCTGTCACCAAAAGAGAGGGGGGAACTTAATGTATTTTTTAAAATGTTTCTTAAGAAACCACAAAGGGTAGTGCTACAGAGAACATATGTAATACTATATGCTCATATTTACAATGTGTCTGTGTGTGTGTGTGTGTGTGTGTGTGTGTGTGTGTGTGTGTGTGTGTGTGTGTGTGTGTAAGAATCTGGCAAGCAGTAGGTATTTCAAAAGAAGAAAATAGATGAGGGATGTTACTGGCTGAGAAATGTTGAAATCGAGTATGAAGATGTGAATATTATATCTACAGATGTAGGATTCTGAGTTCCAAACACTATTAATAAATAGAAATCCAAGATGTTTGATGAACCAAGAAATAAAGAAGAGGGAAGGCATTTGGTGCGTGTGTAGAAGTCAGAGGACAGCTTGTGGTCGTCGGTGCACTCCTTGTACCGTGCAGTTCTCAGGGATGGAGCAAGCTCGGTTTTGGGGGCATTCACCTTTACCTGCTGAGCCATCTTACCAGCTCATGAAGGCATTTTTATAACATAAATTTACTGTCTTAAAGTTCAGAAGACCAAGGTTTCACGGGTGCCACCCAGGGCTTCTGCAGGGCCAGTTCCTTCAGGATTTTAGGGCATGATTTTTCCGGCATACCAAGTACTGAATTCTCACTCAAGGAGAGTGTCACCAAAATTAACTGACATTGATCTCACACTTCTGCCCCAGCTGCTCAGGATGCTGAGGTGGGAGGATTTCTTGAGCCCATGAGTTTGAAACCAAGCTCAGGAACATTGTGGGGATGGGCAGTGGGGAGAGAAAAGAGAGGAAAAGAAAGTAACCAGCACAAAGTCCCACGAACAAGCATGCGGCATGACTATCCAACAATGGCACTGTTGCTCTCTGGGCCATTAGGACAGGGCACCTCTCACATTCAACACCGTCCATATATCCAAGCATCTCCTGTTTATTGGACACCTGCTTCCACAAACTGGCTGACTGTAGAGCAACTATTTGGTTAGGAGATGGACAGCACTGAACAGGGCTACAGGTGCTCATGGCCCGAGTGTGCTATTTGAAACTTGCATTAGGTTCAACTGTTGCAACCATGGGAGCCTAGTGACAGTGACAACCTCTCAGGCCTGTAAAGTCCCTTGAATACGATCACCATACAATCACTCACACGGGTGCAGAGATTTTCTTTTATTATGTTTCTTTTTTAATGTATACATTTATATTATTATACATGAATAAAATAAACTACATACAGCAGGAAGAACCATAAGACAATCAGGAATTATATAAATGTTACATTTATAGTGATTTGGCTATTTGTATTCGGCAAACTTGAAGAAAGCATCTTTCCTATCTTGTCGGGTCTAAATTTCTGAATGAAGATCAATATCTATCATATGTCATCTCTGTTAACTTAAAACAGCTATCTTGATCTAAAAATCATCTTAACCCCTAGTCTACTAAGCTTAATTGAAAGAACTAAATTATCTGGTCTTTGACCCCATGAGAGACTTGAGAAGGAATAAAACTTAAATACCTGAGTGAACCAGAAGTGCAGGTTAGCAGCTTCCAAAATGAAAAAAAAAAATGACTGAGACAGTTTGCTGCCTGAACAGTCACCCAACATTGTCTATAACGTTGGAGCATCTTCTTCAGCCTTCTGGCCCAATATATCTGACAGACGTGTTTGCGAGGCAGGAACTACTGAGAACTTGCTTAACCGGTCTTGACAGAGGGTTCAGAGATTTTTAATTTGTTTCATTTGCAGGAGATCTTGCTGGCCTGCTCTTGGGATCCTCCTGCCCTCAGCTTCCCGAGTACCTGGGACCTGAGGTAACAAGGCTGGGGTTGCAGCTCAGTAGGAAACTACTTGGTGAGCATGAACAGGACCCCAGACTCTCTCCCCAAGGCTGCAAAAATAAAGCTAGGGAGAGTTTCAGGGAATGAGAGAGAATGAGAGAGAAACAATCCTGAAATGAAAGCAATGGCTTTAGTCACCCTAAGGTGTCCCTCTGTCAGTATCTGGTAGTTCAAACAGTTTACTTAAAATCAAGAACGCAATAAAATAAATCAAATATTTCCCACAAAGCTCTGGCTTTACTTCTTCTATTTCAATATTTACTTTGCTTACTTAACAAGCGTATAAACACATATACATTAGAGTCGTTTACCACAGGATTACATTTTGATAAACCCATTGAAGGAGAAAGTAGCACAAGTCAAAGAGTATTGAGACCAGGCCTGGTGCCACATGCCTGCCATCCCAGCACCTGAGATAAGGCGCAACATTGAGGAGTTGAAGGCCAGCTGTGCTGTAGGGAAAGATCCTGTCTAATAAGTAAGCACAGGCTGAGGAGGTGACTGAGGGTGAAGACCTTGTTGTGCAGGTAAATCACTAGAATGCATGGAAATCGGGACATGGTGCCACATCTACCAGGCCACCTCCAGCCAGCTGGAGCCAATGGGGCCACGAGCGTGAGGCCACCAACTGTGAGTTCCAGGCTGGCAAGTGCTATCTAACAAGACACCACCTTGAAATAAGAAAAGGAAATAAGCAAAAGTACCTAGACATATATTCTTTTAAAAATGTCTATTATCCCCTGTATCATAAGCAATTTAGCTCTTAGGGGTTAGGGTTCTAACCCTAACCTAACCCTAAACATAGAAATAACTTGAAATGAGAGCTTGTTTAACATCTCAGCATTGTCACTAAACTATAGATAGAATCATTGAAATAAATAAGATACATGTAATTAAATGGGATAAATAGTCATAAGTGGGCTTCTCCTTCCTCCTCCTCTTCCTCTTCCTTCTTCCTCCTTCTCCTTCTCCTTACTCCTCTCCCTTCCTCTTCCTCCTCCTCTTTCTTGTTCCTCTCCCTCTTCCTCCTCCTCTTCTTCTTCCTCCTCCTCCTAACACAGTCTTATTGAAACCTGGAGTTTATTCTGTAGCCCAGGCTGACCTTGAACTCATGATCACCCTGCCTCAGCCTCCTAAATATTGGGATTACAGGTGCTTGTCACCATGGTGGAATCTAAGTGAACTTTTTGATGATTTAACATTTTAAAGTTACATAATACCAATTAACTTAGCATATTCATAAAATGTCTGAGTCATTTCCCAGTAAATCAAAACACTGAATCATTACCTGCCAAATATAGCATCATGTTTGCTCTTTATGTCTAAAGTTCCTTAGGAAAGTTCCTATAGACATATATTTGGGTTTATTAATAGCCTGCTGGTGGCATATGGTTCAAAAATGCTTTCTTCCTGCATTCTCGCTAGAAATTAAAGTAACTGAGAGCTAAAAATTCCAATTCATATGTATCATTCTATCTGTAAAGAATATGATTTCACACAAACTCTGGTGCCCCGTATTTGACCACGTCCCCGGGATGGGGAGGCCTGATGGCGCTCAGAGGAAGGATGGCAGGCTACCAAGAAGAGACACGGCTGGGCGTGGTGGCGCACGCCTTTAATCCCAGCACTCGGAAGACAGAAGCAGGCGGATCGCTGTGAATTCGATGCCAGTCTGGTCTACAAAGTTAGTCCAGGACAGCCAAGGCTACACAGAGAGACCCTGTCTCGAAAAACAAAAAAACAAAAAGAAAACAAAAAAGAAGAAGAAGAAGAGACTTGATACCCTATGAGCATATACAAGGGGAGGAGGTCCCCCTCAGTCACAGTCATAGGGGAGGGGAGTAGGGGGAAAGCAGGAAGGAGGGAAGAACGGGAGGATACAAGGGATGGGATAACAATTGAGATGTAACATGAATAAATTAATAAAGTATATATTTAAAATGGGAATATGAGAAAAATTAAGGTGCGTTTTAATAAATATGCCGGTAAGATAGGAAATATGTTCTTTTATTGAGAAAAGGTAATTTTGTCTAATTAAAATTTTTTTAAATAATTGTTTTAGAATCTACTTTTACACAAAGAAATTAAGAGGAGGCAGAGAAGAATCAGTAAATAGTGGAGAAAAATAAAACTGAAGTTCTAAGAATGGTGATGCATCCTGAGTAAAGGAAGTGAAAAAGGAGATTGAGAAGCTTTTGTATAAGAAACTTTGCATGCCCTAAAGTAGACTGGTTAGTTTTCAGAACTGGAGGAAGAAATACAGATGCGACAGAAGGCTTCAGTGGATTGTGGGCCATCTGAGCAAGCTACTGAGCCTTTTTAAAGATTTATTTATTCATTCACTTCACATCCCAACCACACCCCGTCCCTCCTCCTCTCCTCCACGTCCTACCCTCTCTTCCTCTTCTCCGTATCCCCCCTATCCTACCTCTCAGAAAAGGGGAGCCCCCACCCCCATCTACCCATCCCAGTGCAGCAAGTCAGACCAGCACTGAGCTCATCCTCTACCATGGTGGCCAGGCTGGGCAGCCCTGCCAGGGGCGGGAGTGATCGAAACCCATGCAAGAATGTCCTTGTCAGAGTCAGCCTCTGCTCCCTTTACTAGGGGACCCACATGAAGACCAAGCTGCCCACCTGGTTCACATGTGTAGAGGGCCTAAGTCCAGCCCATACATGGTGCTTGGCTGGTGCTTGAGTCTCCACAAGCCCTCTGCGGCCGCTACTGAGCCTTTCTAAAAGCAGGAGTCTGAGGGAGAAACTGCATATGATCAAACTGGTTATGACTGAAAGGAAAATGTCTTCATATTATTTTAAATTAATTAATCAAGAACAAATAAATAAGAACCTGATTGATTCTGTCTGTCTGTCTGTCTGTCTGTCTGTCTGTCTGTCTGTCTGTCTCTCTCTCTCTCTCTCTCTCTCTCTCTCTCTCTCTCTCTCTCTCTCTCTCTCTGCCTATGCCCTTCTCCGTCTCTCTGTAGGATGTCAATATGTTGTCCAGGGGCCTTGACTTTCCAGTGATCCTCTTTCCTCTGCCTCCCTAGCACTGAGATAATAACACCTCAGTGTTGAATCTCAGCACCCAACACCTGAATCTGATCCTCTATTTTCATTTACTTATATCTGTCTGTCAGTCAGTCTGTCTGTCTGTCTGTCTGTCTGTCTGTCTATCCACCTACCTACCAACCTATTTGGGGTATATTTTCAGATTTCTTTAATTGCTCTTAATTATGTATGTAGGTCCCCGCATATGAATAGCACTGCCTGAGGATGTCAGAGGCATCAGATCCCCCTGGAGCTGTGAGTCACCTACTGGGTACCAGGAACCAAACTTGAGTCCTTTGCAAAAGCAACTCTTGCTCTTAGCTGCTGAGCCATGTCTCCTGGCCTGCTTCTTCTTTCTGAGACAGGGTGTCACTCTGTAACACGAGCTGGGCTGGACCTCAAGTGGCTGGCCTCTGACTTGCTGCCATCTGGAGTCTCGACTTGCCATGGGTTAGGATTCCAGGCAAGAGCCACCACCTCTGGCTTTTGATTCTCCATTTTTAAGGCAATAAAGTTTCCTTGAGATACTGATCTGTTCTTGTTAAAACTTAGAAGAGATTTTGACTTTTAAACCTTTGTGCCCTGCCCTGCTTCACCTTGACTGCCCCTCAGGTCTTCAGTTAGCTCCTATATGCGTTTTATCTCCCCAGTTTTCAGTATGCGACTGTAGCTATTCTCAGTGTCTTTGAAGTGTTCCATGTAGCCAGATAGTTTCATGTGCTGTAACTATTCCTGACAGTCACATGCCCCCCAGATCAAGAGACTGGCTTTCTTGTCTACAGTCTTCTATAATACAAAGTACACTCATAACCTCAGATGTATACTCGGCGGTATCTATTAAGTTCTTAGTATAATAAAATCTTATAATAAAATGTCTGAGTCACTTCTCAGTAAGTTCTTATCTTAATAAGTTGCTATCTCTCTCCTTCCCTGCCCCCCCAGCTCTCGTTCTCTCTCTCTCTCTCTCTCTCTCTCTCTCTCTCTCTCTCTCTCTCTCTCTCTCTCTCCTTCTCTCACTGTGTGTGTGTGTGAGAGAGAGAGAGAGACAGACAGACAGACAGACAGACAGACAGACAGACAGAGAGACTGTGATGTGTACACATTTGTGTGGATGTGTGCAGACTAAGACCAGAGGTCAACGTCAGTGTCCTCTTTAATCATTCTCTGCCTTTTTTTTTTTTTTTTTTTTGAGACAGGGTCTCTTACTGAGCCTGGAGTTCATTGATTCAGCTGGATAGACTGGCCAAGGAGCTTCAAGGATCTGCCTGTCTCTCCATGTGCCTCCTGATTGTCAAAGTTAGAATTCTGTCTTCCTACAGAGCTATAGAGCTATTGGAGTTTGTTGTAGTTCTCATTTCTGTGGAGTCTTGGAGACTACATTCTTATTCTTTGGGTAGTTAAATTCTGAAAATGGCTCTCTGTTTCTGGAGTGGTTTTTCTGAGCTGCAGAATATGCACACTTCTGACAGGAAATTTTTTTAATTTATTTATTTATTTATTTATTTATTTATTTATTCATTCATTCACTTTACATCCCAATCATAGGCCCCGCCCTCCTCTCGTCTCCATCCAACCCTCACTCCCTCTTCATCATGTCTCCTTCCCCTACCCTTCAGTAAAGGGGAGTGCTCCCCCACCCACCCATCCCAGCACATCAAGTCGCGTCCTGACTGAGTGCATCCTCTACCACGGCGGCCTAGCAAGGGAGCCCCACCAAGAGGAAGTGATCAAAAAGCATGTAAGAAAGTTCTTGTCAGAGACAGCTCATTCTCTTCTTATTAAGGGACCCACATGAAGACCAAGCTGCTAATCTGGTACATATGTGTAGAGGGGCCTATGTCTGGTCTATACATGGTCCTTGGTTAGTGTTTCAGTTTCCAGAAGCACCTCAGGGACCACATGAGTTAGCTCTGCTGGTCTTCTTATGAAGTAACTGCTCTCTCCGGGTCTTTCTATCCTCCCTCGAACTGTTCCACAAGGCTCTGCATTGAATCTGTAGATTACTTTTGGTAAGATGGCCTTGTATCCCTGATCTCTCCAAGACTTTAAACACGATGGGGTGTTGGATGTTACTAAAAACTTTTCAGCATCTAAGGAGATGATGATATGGGTTTTTTCTTTCAGTTTGTTTATATGGTGGATTACATTGATGGATTTTCATATGTTGAACTATCCCTGCATCCCTGGAAAGAAGCCTATTTGATCATGGTGGACATTTTTGATGTGTTCCATTATTTGGTTTGTATTTTATTAAGTATTTTTTGTGTCAATGTTCATAAAGGAAATTGGTCTGAAATTCTCTTTCGTCGTTGGATCTTGGTGTGGCTTAGGTATCAGGGTAACTGTGACCTCATAGAACAAGTTTGGCAATGTTCTTTCTGTTTCTGTTTTGTAGGAGTATTGGTATCAGCTCTTCTTTGAAAATCTGGTAGAATTCTGTCCTAAAACCATCTGGCCCTGGGCTTCTTGTTGTTTTTGTTGTTGTTGTTGAGAAGTTTTTAATGACTACTTCTATTTCCTTATAAGTTATAGTCTATTTAAATTGTTTACCTGATTTTAGTGTTGGTAAGTGGTATCTATCAAGAAAATCATCTGTTCATTTAGCTTTTCCAATTTTGTGGTATGCAGGCTTTTCAAGTATGATCTAGTGATTCTTTGGATTTCCTCAGGATCTGCTGTTATGTACCCCTTTTTGTTTCTAATTTTGTTAATTTGACACTCTCCCTCTTCCTTTTATTTAGTTTGGCTAAGGATTTGTCTGTCTTCTTGATTTTCTCAAAGAAGTAGGTCTTGGTTTCATTGATTCTTTGTTTTGTCCACTTTGTTTCTACTTTATTGATTTCAGCCCTGGATCTGATGATTTCCTGCCATTTACTCCTCTTGGATGTGTTACCTTCTTTTTGTTCTAGAGCTTTCAGATGTGCTTTTAGATTGCTTGTGTGGGCTCTCTTCAATTTCCTTGTGAAGGCACTCAGTGCTATGAACTTTCCTCTTAGCACTGCTTTCTTTGTGTCCCATAAGTTTGGCTATGTTGTTTCTTCATTTCCATTGAATTATAGAAAGTCTTTGATTTCTTTCTCTATATCCTTCCTGACCCAGTGGTCAATAAGTAGAGAGTTGTTCAGTTTCCATGAGTTTGTAGGCTTTCTGCTATTTTTTGTTATTGTTATGGTGGTCTGGTAGAATACAAGATGTTGTTTCAATTTTCTTATATCTATTGAGGCTTGCTTTGTGGCCAAGTATGTGGTCAATTTTGAAGAAGCTTCCATGAGGTGCTGAGAAGAACGTATATTCTTTTCTGTTTGGATGGAATGTTTTGTAAATATGTTAGGTCCAATTGATTCATAACATCGGTTAGTTTTGTTATTTCTTCATTTAGTTTCTGTCAAAATGATCTGTCCATTGGTGAGAGAGGTATGTTGAAGTCTCCTAATGTGTGTGGGGTTCAATGAATGATTTAAGCTTTAGTAGTGTTTCTTTTACAAATTTGGGTGCCCTTGCATTTGGGGCACAAATGTTCAGAATTGAGACATCATCTTGGTGAATTTTTCCTTTGATAATAATGAAGTGGCCTTCTCTATCTCAGTTGATTAATTTTGGTTGAAAGTCTGTTTTATTAGATATTAGAATGGCTACTCCAGTTTGCTTCATTTGTCCATTTCCTTTAAAAAAAATCTTTTTCCAGCCATTTATTCTGAGATAATGTTTATCTTTGTTGCTGAGGTGTGCTTCTTGTATGCAGCAGAATGATGGATTCTGTTTTTGCAACCATTCTGGTAACCTGAGTCTCTTTATTGGTCATTTCAGACAATTGATGTTGAGAGATATTAATGGCCAAAGATTATTAATTTCTATTATTTTGATGTTGGTGGTGTTAGTGTGTGTGTGTGTGTGTGTGTGTGTGTGTGTGTGTGTGTGTGTGTGTTTCTCTTTTTCTTTTGCTGGAATGGAATTATTTATTTCCTGTGTTTTCTTGGATGATGTTACCCTCATTGGGATGGAGTTTTCTTTCTAGTATTTTATGTAGGGCTGGATTTGTAGATAGATATTGTTTAATTTTGGTTTTGTCTTGGAATACCTTGCTCTCACTATCTATGGTAATTGAGATTTTGCTGAGTATAGTAGTCTGGGCTGATATCTGTGGTCTCTGACAGTTTGCAAGCCATCTGTCTAGACCTTTCTGGCTTTCAAAGTCTCTAATGAGAAGTCAGATGTAATTCTGAAAGATCTATCTTTGTATGTTACTTGGCCCTTTTCCCTTGCAGCTTTTAATGTTATTTCTTTTTTTGTTGTTGTTGTTTTGTTTGTTTGTTTGTTTTTTGTTTTGTTTTGTTTTTAGTTTTGGTTTTTCGAGACAGGGTTTCTCTGTGTAGTCCTGGCTGTCCTGTACTCACCTTGTAGACCAGGTTGGCCTTGAACTCACAGAGTTCCACCTGCCTCTGCCTCTGCCTTCCAAGTGCTGGAATTAAAAGTGTGTGCCACCATGCCTGGCAATATTTTTTCTTTGTTCTGTGGATTTAGTGCTTTGATTATTATGTTGCAGGAGGATTGTCTTTTCTGGTCAAGTCTAATTGGTGTTTATGCTTCTTGAATATTTATAGGCATCTCTTTCTTTGGGTTGGGGAACTTTTCTTCTACGATTTTGTTGAAAATATTTTTTGATTCTTGGAGCTGGGACTCTTCACCTTCTTTGATTCCTATTATTCATAGGTTAGGTCTTTTCAAAGTCTCCCAGATTTCCTGGACGTTTTGTATCCAAATTTTTTTAGCTTTAACATTTTCTCTTACTGGTATATCAATTTCTTTTATCATATCTTCTACATCTGAGATTCTCTCTTCCATCTCTTTGATTATGTTGGTGATGCTTGTAACTGTTATTCCTGTTCTCCTTCCCAGGTTTTACATCTCCAGGATCCCTTCAGATTGTTCTTTCTTTATTGCTTCTACTTCCATTGGACAGTTTTATTTTTTTCTTTCACCTGTTTCTATTCTCCTGTATTTCTTTAAGGGATTTATTCATTCCTTCTATAAAGGCCTCTATCATCTTCATAAAGCTGGATTTAAGGTCCTTTTCTTGTTCCTCAGCTATGTTGAGATATCCTGGGCTTGACGTAGAATGATACTTAGATTCTGGTGTTGACATATTGTCCAGGCTCTTGTTATTTGTGCTCCTTTGCTGTCCTTAAGCCATCTGGTTGTCTCTGGTATTAGGTGGTCCCTGGGGGCTGACAGCTTCCAGGAATGCATGTACAAGTGATTTCCAGTAGTTGCACAGTGTAGGGAGACATGCATAGCTCACCTTTACTGTGTTTTTCCTGCGGCCTGGTGGTCCCTGGTGGCCTGTCCTGGCCAACTGGCCACCAAGGACCTCCAGGAATAGTGGTTCTGGGACTTCTGGGAATGCAGGTAGGGGTGAGGTCCAGTAGATAGAGGGTACAGGGAGCTGAGCATAGCTCACTGCTGCTGTGTTTGCTCGGTGGCCTGGTGCAAGCAGGGAGCTGGCTTATAGAGATCTTACCTGTCTTCCCTAGGTGGCCACCGAGAGCCTCCAGGGCAGGGATGGGGCACTGGACATGGAATGGGGTGCCCAGGCAACAGTAAAGTGTTATATATGGCTGCACACCAAGTTCACCATGCTGCCCAATGTCACAGCCAAGTGTTGTAGCTTGTGCCCATAGTCCCAGCTGTTTGAGAGGCTGAGAATGAGAACAACTCAAGCCTAAATGGTTAAGATCCACCTGGGAGAGACCGTGCCTCTACAAATTGAAAAAGAGTCACGGGCGGCCTGTAATCCCAGTTACATGAGAAGTTCAGAGTAAGGGTTGCAAGTTCAACTCCAGCATGTACAATTTAGTAAGTCCCTGTCTCAAAATAAAAAGTAAAAATAAGACTGGGGATATAGCTCAGTGGTTTAGTGTTTGCATCTGATGAGAGAACCTAGGTTCAATCCCCAGTACTACAAAAAAGAATCAATTAACTAATTTTAAATTGTTAAAGACTTCATGTCATAGGTTATGCTGCTTTTATCCTTTTTAAAATTGTCTTTGTTTATACCTGTCAGTCTTCTCATTTGGCCAGACAATAGTGCGGTTAAAATTTTACAACCAGGAACCAGTGGTATGGTCCAGTGGTAGAGGATGCGTTTAGCATGTATAAGGCCTAGAATTCAATCTTTAACACCTCCAAAATAAATACATAATCAATATCTACTGAAGGTAACTTCACAGAAACTGACCTACAGGATCCCTTAGTACACTTGGTAGGTGACTTTAACACTATCCCCAGAGAAACATTTGTTCCGACTATTATACTAGTCCAGCTAGGGGTGTAATTCTCTAATAGGCTGTGTTCTTAGAGAGAACAAGGCCAAGGTTTCAATAACCTCTCCCTCCTTCAGAAATTTAAATTCTCAGTGGTCTCTTTTGGAGGATCTCTGAAATCAGATAAATTTGAGTATCTAGGTGAGAGTCCCTGGGCCCACTGATAGACTTTTGCGAAGGAGAGGGCTCACTAGGCCACGATGTAGCCCACAAGTGGCACACGAGGACTGCATGGGGCTCCCACAGGCAGCTCATCAGTTGTTCACCAGGCTCAGGAGGTCCTTCCCCTCCCCCCAACATACAAAAGTAGTTCCTGGTTGCCAGGGTAAAGAGATTTTATTTTGGTGGTTTCATTGCCCATGAGTTGGTCATCCTTTTGTAGATGGTCTCCTCACCTGTGCTCCTATGATTAACACCAGTTAAATCCACTAGTGTAGAACACTGGACTTGGATACTTTTTTCTAATGTATTATATTCTCTCTCTCTCTCTCTCTCTCTCTCTCTCTCTCTCTCTCTCTCTCTCTCTCTGTGTGTGTGTGTGTGTGTGTGTGTGTGTGTGCACATGTCTGTGTGCATCTGTGTGTGTGTGTGTGTGTGTGTGCACATGGGGGTGCATGGGGGTGCACGAGCACACACCCACCTACCCATCCCATGGTGTACATGTAGAGGTGAGAAGACAACATGCCAAGGTTTCAGGAAGACACCACCACACTTGGCTTCTACATAGGTTCTGGGAACTCAAACTCAGGTCTTCATGCCTGTGTACAAGCCAGGGCCCAGATCTATTTTCTTTCCTCTTGAGATACCCTTTCCTCTAGAGTCAGGCATGTTCTTCCTCGGCTCACAAATTTAATGATGGTGAGCTGGAGAAAGCTGTCCTCTACAGGGCCTCCTGAATGACATCAGTGTCTTTCTCCAGGCCCAGTAGCCACAACAAGACTTGTAAGGTGGCTTTTACTCTTAGGCCTATGCATAATATTCCCCCCTCCTATTACTTCCATTCCCACAAAAGCCCCCATTCCATCTGCCTGCTAGCCCGTGCTAGGCTGGATAAACCAAGCTATGTGGTAATATACATCCCAGAGTCTTAGTGATGCAATATATCACAGCATTTTTCTCTCACATATGATCCTCAGATGTGGGTTAGGACAATCTCCTTAGCAGCTCCTTAATAAACATTTGTCACCCAACAGTCCATCCCTGTCCTCAGCTGTCCTAAGGTCTTCACCAGAAGTCACACGGCTCCAAGAAAGGGTATTTCCAAGGCTCCCATTTCCTGCCTCCACCCAGAAGTGACCCTTAACCCTTCTGCTCTTTGCCAAACAATGTACCTGGGAAAGAGCCTCAAGAGCACTCACGTACACACCCTGTTCTTAGAAAGTGCTGAGTTCTGCAGTAGAGCTGCTGTCATGAACTTGCAATATATGTAAGAAACGGATGCAGGATGGACTGTACCTAGTCCTCTGTGTATACGTAGATGATGGGCAGCTCAGGCTTCCTGTGAGTCTACTAGAAAGGGGATGAGGAACTGCAACTTGATGAGCTGGGGTGGTAGGTAGGGGGACTCCCCTTTTCTGAGGAATAGGTGAAGGGGTACAGGGGAGGGAGGGCGTGACTGGGAAGAGAGAAAGGATGGGGCAATGACTGGGTTGTAAAGTGAATTAATAAATTTTAAAAAAATTTAAAGAAATGTATGCAGAGACTGACAAAAAGAAAAGCTCAGCAGGTAAAGATGCCAGTTGCCAAGCCTGACTGTAGAGGGCAAAAGACCTGTGCGCACAGATAAGCACTGGAGATGCCAGGAAGGCAAAGCACACAGCTTCTCTCGCCAGTGGAATGGAGTGTGTAGCTGCTCTTTCTGAAATGCCAGGATTGATGGGGCTTTACAGCCCAGTGAACCTTTACTGTCTGATGAGACAGACTCTGTCCATATCTTCCTTTTTATTTTCAACTTATATTAGACCCTTTCCCCCTAAATCTTGAGCACTGCTTTCAAGCCCTAAAACCCATCCCTATGAGTGATGTCATTGTGCTTTACAACAGCCTAACTGTCTCCTATGTTGTCTTAGGGCCAGGCTGATCCTGACTCCCACAGGCGTTATGTTGACCTCAGTCGTTCTCCCTAGACCCTTATCCTGGGCACTGTGTCTAAGTCAACAAGAAACCATCCTATAAATGTACTTTGCAAAGAACTTCAGTGTAAATATGTCTTAAACTGCTATGCAATTGAGACTGGGTTATTTATTATTTAATACTTTTTTTTTCCCAAAATTGTGCTGTGCTTAAATATGGCTAAAGTAAAATGATCTAACAGCCCCGGCCTAGCACTGGTTACAATAAGATCGGGCTGGGTTGTGTTTCGTTTTTATCTCACCACGGTCATTTTCCCCTGCCTGATGTAAAGTCTGCAGGGCATCCCTCACATCTGAAGACCTGACTTCAACCCCTGGACCCTGGAAGAAAAGAATCAAATCCCACAAGTTGTCTTCTGACCTCCACACATGTGCCACTGTGCATACATGCCCACAAAGGCTGGGAGTGTAGATTGATGATGAAGCCTACTCTAAGCAGGACCCTAGGCTGGCTGACTGGTTGGCTGGCTGGTTGGTTGGTTGGTTGGATTTGAGCCATAATCAAATTTTTTCATTGTCTAGAAGTTGTCAACAGTCTAAATTCTAACCAGTGAGTTTGAATCCATCTCTGTTGCACTTTTGCTGGCCAAGTTCATGAAGGACCTTCCACGCTGTACTTTGTGCTGAAGGTCTGAAGATCTTCTCCTTGTCTAGTTAGACTGAAGATGGCCTCAGATCAGTCTTGGAAGCCGCATCTTAAAGGGAAATGCACCCTGTGAGTAAAGTGCTGCTGTCCCTGTAGGGCGGGAAGAGTGGTCACACCCATGTGCTTGTCTTCACAATAGTGATAAAAAGTATATTCTTCCCTGGTGGCAGAGAAGCAGGTGAGCAGGCCCCAAAGCTGTGAGCCTGGAAGAGCTGGCCCCTGGGTCATGAGAGCAGGAAAGCTGTCTCTGCCCCTCATTGGTTGCAGCACTTGGGAGAGCTGGCCCTGTATCTTTCCTGGGCAGCACAGTAGAGCCTACCTTCGTGGCAGGGGTGTGGGTGAGGCAGGTCCAAGGGCATGAGGGTAGGAAAGCTGACCCTGCAACTTGTCTGCCATTTGCAGAGAACTGGCTCCACCCTTTGCCAGCTGTGGCATTGGATGAGCTATTGGGGCAGCACTGGAGAGCTCATGCTGGATGGTGTGGGTATGGGATGGCTGGCGGGCTGACCAGCTCCACTACTACCCAGGCCCAGGTCCAGGGCTTTGACCTGGCCCACCCCAACATCTTACCCCATTGACAAATTGCTAGAGCGCATGAAGAGGCCAGTCATACATACGCAAAGCTGCAGTGTCTCCATGACACAGGGCAACAGCAGGTTATCTGAGAGAAGTCCCAGTGAGGATCCAGTATTGATGGTGTAGCAGAAGCCAGAGGCCCTGAACCAAATCAATGACTCACTGCAATGAACATTTGCAAACAAAGAAGTGTGGGCAGAGGGGTATACTGTAGGGCACACTGTGACATGCCACAGCTTCCACAACAAGATCTTGTTTGTTTGTTTTCTTTGGGTGGAGGTCGTAAGGACGGAGGGTGGGTACAAAGGGATGGGGAGATGAGCGGGATTGGGGTGCACAACGTGAAATTCAAAAATAATCAATAAAAAGCTAAATAATTTTTTTTTTAAAAAAGCATTCTCCCTCCTGCTTTGGTCTACATACAATTTGGGTCTGTTCTTATCTTAATGTAAACATCTTGTCACAATAGCCAGCAGTTGCTTACATTTCTCCAGTAACTTGTAAGTTGTCTATTATGGGCTGAATATGTAGAACAGACGTTCAACTGGCATTGCTTGTTTGGTTTTGCTCATTGGCTGACTGGACACATGCATGCTCAGTGAAGTTACTACTTTGCTATCCTCCTTTTTCAGACTGCAAAAGTTTCAATGCTACAATGAGGTCTTATGAGCTTGAGAGCCTATTGCCATGCTTGCTGGGAATAATGTAGCAAACTATGGACTTTTCCATTTCATCATCCAGAAATCTGCTGAGAAGTAAGACCATAGAGCTCTATACGTGCAGTGAGGGTTAGTAGAGAAAGAGTTTGTATGTTTATTTTCCAAATCTGGAATGCCTGAGGGAACGTTATGTCACCATAGCTTAATCCTAATTAGTGTCTTCTGGCAGAAATGTTGGTACAGGCATACACTGATGTACAGATCTGAACCGCGTTTCCTGTCTAACAGACTTCTGGAGCAAATGCCCAACACATTAGAATAAGAACAACAGGAAGTAAACATATTGGAGGATTGGAAAAAGAAACAACAAATTAACAAACAGTGAGGGCCAGGGGATGTAGTTCATTGGTAGAGCACTTGTCTGGCATACAAGGACCCAGGCTTGAGTCAGAGAACTGCAAAGGAAGGAACAGAAGTGATAGAAAGAGGAAAGAAATGAGGGATTGGCCGGGCGTGGTGGTGGTGCACGCCTTTAATCCCAGCACTTGGGAGGCAGAGGCAGGCGGATCACTGTGAGTTCGAGGCCAGCCTGGTCTACAAAGCAAGTCCAGGACAGCCAAGGCTACACAGAGAAACCCTGTGTTGAAAAACCAAAAAAGAAAAAAGAAAGAAAGAAAGAAAGAAAGAAAGAAAGAAAGGGAAAGAAACGAGGGATTGTGGGACACAGGGAGGAAGAGGTTGGAAAGATGGGGGGGGGAGAGATGAGGAAGGGAAGGAAGAGAAAAAGAAAGTAAACAAGGAAAAACAGCAGTGAAATAGTGAAATGATAGAACCAAAAGGAAAAAAAAAGTGAAGTTCCAGGTGACAGAGCCTGGAGACTTTCCTGTCCCCGCATGGCCCTGGTAGGGCGGTCTGGTGCTGTACACCTGCTGAGCTAACGAATGTCCCAAGACCTTTCACCCACTTTCCCTGCCATGAGCATACCTGGCTGTGCAATTATGCTAACTACCTGGAACTGTATCTTGAAACTAATGTTGCAGCCTGCTTTATCCAGAATGAAGCACTGCCAAGGTTAGTAGGAATTGATGAGTGCTGGGGATATCACCACCCCACCCCAGCCCCTAAGAGCCTGCACCGCCTGCCTTCAAATAGACTATAAACCCACACCTGCCTGGGGAACTTGTGGGCAGACACCCAACCCTCATGCTGGGACTCAGACCTTGGCAATGGCCACTGTGGGACCAGGTGGAACCTCACTGACTGTATTAATAACCCAGACTGGGGCTGGGTCAAACTCACCTGATCTAAATTGTGTCTAAATGTTTTCAGTCTCTGACAAAACTATTAGGTAAAAAGCCAATTTTTGCTAAACCTCTTAGAAATCAACATCCTTGAGAGTTAGCTATAAGGGGATGGAGAAGTAGATCAGTGGTTAAGAGCACCGGCTGCTTTTCCAGAGGTCCTGAGTTCAATTCCTAGCAACCACGTGGTGGCTCACAACCATATGTAATGGGATTTGGTGTCCTGGAGGCATACATGCAGACAGAGCACTAATAAATAATCTTTAAAAATTTTAAAGAGTTAGCTATAATGGTTATGATTCAAGGCCCCTTGACATACTAGACAGCTATGAGAAACTTCTAGATCCTTCCTATACTACATTATGTAGTCATTAGCATTTCATTAGCATTTCAGTAAATATTATAGCTTCTTCCTGCCAGAGAGCCAGCACTCTAAAGCTTGCTGATCTTCCTTACCCTAGCACATCTCCTTTCTGTCCGCCCAGCGCCCAGCTGTGTGTGCCGTATTAGAAGGTCCCACCACCAATTTGCTCCTCTCTTCTGACCCACATGAGATTCTATTTCACATCTGATGCTGGGTGCTCCTGAAAAGGACTGCCACGAGAAATCATGGAGAAGCTGAACTGCTGAACTCCAGGAAACCCCAAGTGATTTGAGCACTTCTTCCTTTCCTCGCTTAGCCACATCCACAGTTCCTCCAGTTCAGCCTAAGTTTATAGACTGGCCTTTGCTCTCCCTCTGGCCCTTTCTATAGCCTGCAGGAAATTCTACAAAAAAAAAAAGAAGAGCAGTTACTAAAGAAGGAAAGCAGGCAAGGAAGCTGAGGACCTGGTCACAGTATACATGGGCTGCGTGGTCTGAAGAGTCGAACATGATGTATTACACCCACTTATTTATCTGAGTCAACCCATCCTTGCATCCTTGGAATATGGTCCACTTGGTCATGGTGAATGACTTTTTTGGGTGCATAGTTGAGTTCTATTTGCAAGTCTTTTGTTGGGAACAGTTTCGTGCATGCTCATCAGGAAAATTGGCATATAATTTTCTTTTTGTTGTTGAATTCTTACCTAGTCTTGGCATCGGGGTGATATTAGCTTCATGAAATGAGTTTGGTAGTGTTGCTTCCTCTCGTAGGTCATGAGGTAAGCTTGAGAAGGATCGATGTTGATTCTTCTATAAAAGTCTGGTAGAATTCAGCAGTGAATCCACCTAGACTTGGGTTTTTTGCTTTTTTTTTAAATTGGGAGGTTTTTAATCTTTCGAGAGAGGGTCTCACTATGTAGACCAGGCTGGCCTCGAACTCACAGAGACCCACCTGCTTCCACCTCCTGAGTGCTGGGATAAAAAGCACGCTCTACATACATGCTTTTTATTGAGAGAATTTTATTGCTACTAAAATATCATTGTTATGAATAATTTAACTTGTTTATATTCTCTTGCTTTAATTTTATTATTTACTTTAATTTTCTTCAGATTTGTTTATTTTATTTTATGTGTATTGTTGCTTTGCCTGAACATATGTCTATGTACCATGTGCATGACTGGTGCCCAGAGAGGCCAGAGGAGGGTATCAGCTCCCACAGTTGGCTGTGACGCATTGTGAGCATGCTGGGAACTGAGCTAAAGATCTCTGAGAGAGGCAAGTGCTTCTAACTAGTGAGCCACCTCTCCAGCCACTCTTAGTTTAATTTTAGTAGGTCGTGTGTGTCTATAAATTTACCCATTTCCTCTAGGTATTCCAATTTATTGGAATATATCTTTAAGGTGTATCTTAATGTTCCTCTGTATTTCACTAGTGTCTTCTGTGATACCTCCCTTCTCACCTCTAATTTTGTTAATTTGTATCTTCTACATTTTTATTTTAATTGTTTTTGGCTAATTCCTTGTTAATCTTGTTCATCTTTCGAAGAACCGACTCTTTGTTTCATTGAATCTTTGTATTGTTCTTTTCATTTCTATTCCATATTCTGTAGACCTCATTGATAATGTCATTTAACTGTGATCTTTATTTCTTTCCACATACTGGTTTAGTTTTTTCTTGTTTTACTAAGACCTTGAGAGACAACATTAAAGTTTTTATTTGAGATTTCTCTAATTTTTTTAAGTAGGACTGCTTTAATTGTATCACTTGGGTTCCGTGTGTTGTGTTTCCTTTTCAGTTGATTCTAGGACTTTTTTAATTTCCTTCCTAATTTTTTTCTGCAACCCATCACATTATTTAATAACATTTTATTTAATCTCCATTAGTTTGTATACATTCCATAATGCCTTTTTACAATTGTGCTTTGCTTTCATTCAATTCTCATCAGATAAATACATACTACAATTTACTGGCATTTATTACAACTTATTTCATGTTCCCAGAATATGGCTTATTTTAAAGAACTCTCTATGGCTTCTGGGAAGAATGTAACTTTGCAGAGTTTAAAACAATATCCTACGATGTATGTCAAGTCCACTTGATGTATAAATGTCAATTAACTCTCATGTTTCTTTGTTGCATGTTTGTGTGTCTGGCTTGTCCATTGGTGAGAATGGGGTGTTGAAGTCACCATTCTTAGTGGGATCATGTGATTCCTGTATATAAGAAACTCAGATGCTCTGCTGGAAAGAAATCTTTAGAATTGTTCAATACCTTCAGCAGGACAGCAGGATGTAAGACCAACAGCAACAGTAGCTTTTCTACACCAACAACAGGCATGTTGAAATCAGGAACCACCCCACCCCTTCACAATAGCTTTAATGCCTAGGAATAATCCTAACTGAGGACATGGAAGAAATCTACAACATAAATTTTAAAACACTAAAGAAGAAAATTCAAGAAGACGCTAGAAGCCAACTAGATCTCCCATACTCGTTGATGGGCACAATTTTTACAGTGAAAATGACTAATTATCAAAAGTGATTTACAGATTGAATACAATCACCATCAAGATTCCAATGACAGTCTTTACAGAAATAGAAAATCAATCCTAAAATTTATATACAAGTACAAAAGACCCTGGATAGTCTGCCCAATCCCAAGCAAAAGAACGATGCTGAAGATGTCACAGTATCTAGTCTCAATGTGCACTACAGAGACATAGTAACAAAACCAGCATGGTATTGACAATTGTGCTTCCATGTGTGTGGTGTGTGTGTGTGTGCGTGTGCATGTGTGTGTGCATGTGCGTGCGTGCATGTGTGTGTGTGTGTGTGTGTGTGTGTGTGTGTGTATGTGTGTGTGTGTGTGTGTGTGTGTGAAAACGCACGTGGGCAACTCACAGATAAATCAGTGGACTACAGCCAGCTGAATTTTTTTTTTTGAGACAGAGTCTTTCTGTGTAACCTTGGCTGTCCTGGAACACTCTCTCTCTCTCTCTCTCTCTCTCTCTCTCTCTCTCTCTCTCTCTCTCTCTCTCTCTCTCTCTCTCTCTTCCCCCCCCCCCCCCCGCCTCTCTCTCTCTGTAGACCAGGCTGGCCTCAACTCACAGAGATCTTCCTGCCTCTGCCTGCTAAGTTCTGAGATGAAAGGCATGGACCGCCATGGCCTGGCTAGCCAGCTAAATTTTGACAAACATACATATTGAAGAGAAAGGTCAGCCCTTTGAGAAATGGTGCTGAGGCAAGTGGGCATCCCCGTTTAGAAGAAGGAAACGAGGTAGCTATCTCTCACACTGAAACAGAAATCTATTTGAAATGAGCCAAAGTTCTTAATTACTATAAGACCTGAAACTCTGACACTGCTGGGAAGAGGGGGAGGGGTTATTCAAGACATAAGACTAGGCAAAGAGTTTCTGAAAAGAACTCATTTAGCTCAGGAAATAGTCCCAAGAATTGGCAGGTGACATGTTTGAAATTGAGTACTTCTGTGCAACTAGAGAAGCAACAGAGAGGAGAGGAGGCCGCTGTGCAGAAGAGGGTAGAGGACACTTGCCGGCTGCACACTGTCAGGTGATTAACATCTACACATAGAGAGAACCACAAAAACTAAACTATGAACTCCACAAAGGAACTAAAGAAATAAACAGTTCTTAAAAGTTGGAGTATGTTGGGAGTGGTGGTGCACGACTTTAATCCCAGCCCTCTGGAGGCAGAAGTAGGTGGATCTCTGGGTTCAAGGCCAGCTTGGTCCATATAGATAATTCCAGAATAGCCAGGGCTACACAGAAAATCCATGTCTCAAAACAAAAACAAAAAACAGAGGGAAATGTTTGGTCTTAGTCAGACATGGTGGTACACACTTTTAACCCCATACCTTAGGGAGGCAGAGGCAGGCAGATCTCTGTGGGTTCAAGGCCAGCCTGGTCTACAGAGTGAGTTCCAGAACAGCCAGGGCTAGAGAGAAACCCTTTCTTGGGGGAAAAAAAAGTTGAAATACAAATTATCGATAAACACGAAAAATGTCCCAATATCTTTCGTTAGCAAGGAACTGCAAATCAAAGTCACATTGAGATTCTGTCGCACCCCAGTCAGAATGTCCATCATAAAGAAAACAAATAGCAACAAATGCTGATAAGGATGTGGGGAAAGGGAGCCAGTACAAGCTGCTTGTGGGATTGCAAACAGGTCTGGCCACTATGGAAATTAGTTTGGAGTTTCCTCAAAAGACTAACATTAGCATTACAGTATAGCCCAGCTATACCACTCCTGAGTAAACAAGCAAAGGACTCCAAGCCACAGAAGTACTTGAGCATCCATGCTTCCCAGTGCCCTGTCCACAGCAGCTAAGTGACAGGAATCAGCCAAGGTGCATAACAAATAACCGGGTAAAGAAAATGTGATACAAATAAACAATGTGGTTCTATCCGCCTGCCTCTGCCTCCCGAGTGCTGGGATTAAAGACTCACGGACATCATCATTATTAGGTGAAATAAACAAGACTCAGAAAAAACGCATGCCTTCTTTCCTTTCTGGATCCTCTATTTGAAATGAATACATAAGACTGTTTTGTAAAGATATGACATGAAAGTAATAGGGAGACTAGGAGGAAAGAGTCTAGTGAGAGGGTCAGAGGGGCGAAGGGGAGAGGATGGTGACACCATCAAGGGACGTAGTAACTTGAAAGAAACTGTTTTTATGAAATCCACCTCTATGTACAAGGAATAAACAGCAATACAAGAAAAGAAAACCTGGGCACAGTTGCACATGCCTGTAATCCCAGCACTCAGGAGGCAGAGGCAGGTGGATCTCTGTGAGTTTGAGGCCAGCTTGGTCTACAAAGCGAGTCCAGGACAGCCAAGGCTACATAAAGAAACCCTGCCTCAACAAAAGAAAAGGATGATTGGGGGAAGGTATCCTAAAACATGTTTACTATTTTCAAATGATCGTCTTGTTTATCCGGGCGGCAAAGCCGCACCTCAGCAGGTGTAGTTTCAGCCCTGCCTCCTGCCTGTGGCCTCGGTTGGCCCTTGTGCCAGAGGCTGGACTTCAAAGGCCACGAAGGCTGCTGTTCGGGCTCCTTCCAGCCTCTTTCCTGTTGCTGCGCTTTCTCCCTCCTCACAGGATCACCCTTCAACTCCTCATGGTAGGTAAGATGAGGAAAGAACCTAGAGAAGTGGTCGGCTCTGTCCTGAGCATCCCCGAAGGTTGAACTGGCTTAGCACTGTGGAAGGAGGAACTGAAGAGAAGATCTACACCATTCAGCCAGGTCAAACTCCATGAGATCTGATGCCATAGGAGCCCATTGTGAAGGGGATGCCTCCCACCGCTGACCCCTAGTGCCAAGTGTTCCTCTTCTCCCATTAGAACCAACCGCAGCTTCATCCCTCAAGGGAACAAAACTCCAGGAACAGGTGGGTCTCCCCCTAAGTACCCCCCACATCCCACAAGCCACTCAAGAGTGCCAAAGTCAACACTGGAGGAAGCTGGGGAGACCCTAATATACCAACACTGACTTTCTACCCTCTGGCAAATGGATTTCAACACAGAAATTAAATGGAACCCAAAAATAAAGTTTTCTCTCTTGTGTGTGCAAGCTTGGGTTCTGCATTTTATCCCTACTGTGCAACCATATTGGTGTTCTGTAATTATTAATGGGTCGTGGCTATTAACCCAAGCCGAAGGCATTTCAGCTCAGACAGCATGCCTTAGCAGGCTGCAGTGGGGTCATGGCCTAAGGACAAGGACAGACAAGCCCATGGAAATGCCATGTTTATTTGCACAGCACTACCCTACTTAACTTTTCCACTTTAATGTATTAAAAGGGAGGGTAGCCTATCACTTCCGGCTCTTTGTGCTGTGAAGAGGGGACTTATAGAAGAACACTGAATTTTGTACACAGTTCTCACACTGTACACACCTGACCTTGCCGATGCCGTTCTCCACAGGTTGGAACCCATGTTTACACAAACTTTATGGGAACACAAATGAAAATTCTATTTTAAGAATATGATGAGCTCATAAGGAAAATGCAAAGTCTAATCATAAGTAAATATATTTGGGGACATGTTGTCCTTCCTTACACCCAGGAGATGTACCTGGACCTGATGACCTCACATCTTATAACTTCCTTTTTTTTTTTTTTTTTAAAGTAAGGAACTTCCAAGACCTTCTGGTCTATCTTCCTGTTTCTATAATTAATTGACTGAAGATTATTCTCTAGTTTATAAGAAGAGTGTATTGGGTATTGCCCATGGGAAATGGCTAGTCTCCTGTCTCCTTCACCCAATGTTCAGTCCAGCGACATACTTGGGCTCAGTGTTCTACCTGACTGAGTTGAGAAGGGGGCTGGGAATGTGCTTAGAGCACAAATGAGGCCCCGAGTTCTACCAACATGTCTGTGAGCTGGGAAGAAACCTCACTTGGCCGTATCGTCTGTCCAGTATCCCATCCTTGGTAGACTCTAGATGTTTGCCCTCCATCTTAGCTCATTGGCACTAGCTTCCTCTGTAAAGCCACAGTTACATGACTCTGTCTCCTGAGAAGTTTTAAAGACCCTATGCTGCTATTCTTAGCCTGTGAAAGAAAAGGATGAGACAGAGTTGCCTCATGTTTCTGAGAAAAGCTTGCTTCTAACAGCTCTCATAAAACTCTTTTGTGGAACTTTAATAGAGAACATTCAACATTCAACAAATCCTCCCTTCCTTTATGCCCAGCGTCAGTACAGTGCGGTACAGGCAGGTTACATTCCAGAAATAACAGCGGCTGCCAGACCTGGATCTGATCTTCTTGTTGCCACTTGCTCCACAGCGCTGTAACAGCCCTTTAGCTCCATGAATGCGAGCATACCGAGTGCGTGCGTGTGCGTGTGCGTATGCGTGTACGTGCGTGCGTGCGTGCCTGCGTGCTTGCGTGCCTGCGTGTGTGTGCGTGCGTGCGTGCGTGCGTGCGTGCGTGCGTGTGTGCGTGTGTGTGTGTGTGTGTGTGTGTGTTTGTGTGTGATCAGTTTGTCCCTTTAGATAGGAAAATATTGCTTTGTGCGAGGCTTTGATCAGTACAGTTTTGTATACAAACTGTGAGCAAAATCGCATCATCTGTCCACCCGAAGGGAATTTGTAGCAAGTGTTATTAGTGAGAGTCGGGCCAGAAGTAGGAAGGTGAAGGGTAAGGAATAGGCTGATGTCATTATGGGGGCTAGGAAGGCAGGCTGAAGGTCATCAGAAAGGGCTACTTGGGGAAGGAATCTAAGGCCACTGTCACAGGTGGAATTTCTTTTTTCTGATGGAAGCCTCAGCTCTGCTCTCTTTCTTGTCTCTCTTTTGTCATGGACATCTGTCTTAGTTAGGGTTTCTATTGCTTCCCTGAAAGAAAGCTGGGGAGGAAAGGGTTAATTTGGCTTACACTTCCACATCATTGTTCATCATCAAAGGAAGTCAGGACAGGAACTCAAACAAGACTGGAACCTGGAGGCCGGAGCTGATGCAGAGCAGCCTGCTTCCTTATAGAACCCAGGACCGCCCGCCCAGGGCTGCACCACCAATATGGTCTGGGCCCTCCTCCACCATTCACCAATTAAGAAAATGCCTTCCCACCTTGCTCACACAGACAGATCTTATGGAGGCATGTCTTAATTAAGGCTCCCTCCTCTCAGGTGACTTTAGCTCGCATCAAGTTGACATAAAACTATCCAGAATAAGGTTTGTCTATGTCTTTCAAGATGATCTGGAATCCCTGGGCTCAAGTGAGTTTCCTGCCTCAGCCTCCTGGAGTCCTGGGACCAGAGAAATTCTCAGTTGGGTCTGGCTAACTCTGCTATCAAGGTATTCCACTCGTTTAGAAGGGATTCATTCAGACCTTCCAAAACCATCTCCCCAGTCTGAAGTCCGCTGCCAAGCCCTGGAAAAGTAAAATGAACAATTTCTGCCTCACCTATCTGGGCAGCCCAATGAAATTCGACGAAACGGAGTTTAATGGGTGGCTTTCAATCTGAGCTCCTCCTACTTATGCCCGGCTATGTAAGCCAGCTAGCAAGAGAGAGGCTCAACACCCACATTTATCACTGCAGCAGTCACAGTAGGCAAATGCTGGAACCAGCCTAAGTGGCCGCCCACAGATGAGTGGAGAGAGGTGGGGGGGGTGTGTGTGTGTGTGTGTGTGTGTGTGTGTGTGTGTGTGTGTGCAGAATAGCATTTTACTCAACCATAAGGAAGAATGAGGTTACATCACTTGGAAGGAAATTACTAGAACGGGAGGGCATTTATGTTGGGTGGCTCACAACTGCCTATAGCTACACCTCCATAGGGATCTGACACCGATGGCTTCCATGGACCTGCACTCATGTACACATACCAACACGCAGGCACACATCATTTAAAATAAATAAAAATTAAGCCAAGTGTGGTGGTGGCCACTCCTTCCATCTCTGCACCCAGGAGGCAGAGGCAGGCAGATCTCCGTGAGTCCCAGGCCAGTCTGAGCTACGTAGTGAATTCCAGGACAGCCAGGGCACGCAGAGATACCCTGTCTCAAAGTGATGATGATAGTGATGATAAATTTTAAAATAGGAAGAGTAATAAGGACATGAATTTGATCAAAGTAGTCCATGTTGACACATGAAAATACTGCCGCGAAGATGCTTTGTATAGTCAGCACGCACTAACACAAGTCCTTTGGTGTCTGTGTGTGGAGTATATGCATATGACATATTACACACTTGTGTGTAGACTTGTGAGGGGGCCAGAGAAGAACACTGACGTCCCTGCTCTACCGCTCTCTGATTTTATTCCCCTGAAACAGGCTCTTTCGCTGAACCTGCGCTAGGCGAGCCAGCCAGCAAACCCCTTGCCATCCTTTCCTTCCACTGCCCCATGGTGCCAGTGTTCACTACAGAAAAGCAAAATCACACCCCAGGTTTTACATGGGTCCAAGGAAGTTAAACTCAGGCCCTCACGCTTGAGCGACAAGCTCTGTTCTCTTCAGTCTCCTACAAGTTCAGAAAAGAAAAGGCACTGGAGGGATGGCTTAACAGTTAAGAGCACTTTCAGGGGGCCTGGGTTCATTACCCAGGGCCCACATGACGGCTCACAACCTCACATAACTCCAGCTCGAAGGATCATATGCCACCTTCTGACCTTTGCAAACAGCAGGCATGCGTGCAACACACATACATCCATGCAGGAAAATACACACATAAAAGAGAGTAAATCTAAGTATTTTTTTTTTAAAAGGAGTCAAGCAAATATAACAATACCTAAACTGCTAACCCCAATAAGTATTCTCATATTTGCTGGCATACACATATGTATTTCTACATAATTGTAATCAGTACACACACACACACACACACACACACACACACACACACACACACACACCAACCATTCTCTGTTATTTTTACCTAAACTTATGTCATTCAGGTACATCTTTAAATTGGTATTTTCTACATATTTGTCACTATTCCCAGCTAATTTATGTTATTCATTCAAACTACTGGTCTAAGTCATGGCTCATTTTGTAGCCCTTTGAACAGTTCTGTTTGTAATTTACTTATTTTTATTTTACGTGTATGAGTACCTTTCACACATGTATATTTGTGCATCTTATGTATGTTTGGTGCCCACAGAGGCCAAACAGGAGCATTGGATCCCCCAGCACTGGGGTTACAGATGGCTGTGATCCGCCCTGTGGGTGCTGGGGATCGAACTGGAGTCCTCAGGAAGGGCAGCCAGTGCTCTTAACTGCTGAGCCACCTCTCCGGCCTCAACTGTTTTCAATTTTAAAAGTTCTATCAGGAACATATTTACACAAATAACTTTAATGCCAAAGAAGACTTCGTGTCACCTATGGGGACTGTTTGACCAAATGGCATGGTCACGGAAACAGAGATCTGGGCGGCTGTGCCCGTAGATTGGCCTGTCCGGGCTGCATCTAGACATGCTGGCCCTTATCCTGTAGCCTCAGGTACATGACATGGCCTTGCCATCACTTGAAAGCATCTCACCACTTACGTACGCACTTCTCAGGGCGCACCGCCGCCTCCTAACTTGCCCTCTTTTAGCTAGATGTCAAAGCTACTGGAAAATAAAGATCATTTCTGTGGGCCAAGGTTGGAGCTTGGTGGGAGAACATTTGCCTAGCAAGCATGTTTGGTTCTTAGTACCACCAAAACAAACAACAAAACTGTCAAAGCCAGCATTCTTCTGGCTCCATGGCCTCCAAAGCGTCCCGCCGCTGCAGGCACGAGCTTGTCCTCTCAGCCCTGAAGAAAGGGGAGAGGATTTTTCTCCAATCCATGTCCAGATGCTTTGAAACACCTGGTTTTCCAAAGGTCTCCTGGGGCAAGCTGGACCTGTAATCCAGTGTGCAGGCTTGGGAAGGAAGAATGCGTTTTCACAACCTATGGCCTCGTAGTGTTCAACTAATGCTGTTACATATACTTGGTAGAACTAATCTTTCTCCTGTTTGTTTCTTTGTTTGTTTGTTTTTGCAAAGATGAGTAACAAACCCAGGGACCCTACATCCTAGGCAAGCATCCCACCACTAAGCCACACCCCTGGCCATCTTCGTTCTGACTTAATATTAACTCAGAAAAACTGAGTTCCCAAAAACAGATTTCCCAAATGGAAAAATCAGAGGACCAAGTGTTCTATTCTAGAAAATTCCCTTCTGAGAAAGCAAAATGGGACCCTCGTGCCATTAGGATGCTTAGGGTTATCTTTTTAGTTAATTAATTTTTAAGTTGACAGATCACAATTGCACATATCACGTGGTAAAACAGTACTTTGTTATATATATTGTGATCAAATCAGACTAAGTTAACAATGGCTCCAAGTATTTCTTATTTACTTATGATTAGTTCATTTAAAATCCTTTCTCTTTTCCTATTTATATACATGTAATATTGTTCATTATAATCACTCATGTATGAAATAGCACACCACAGTTTTCTTCCTACCTAGCTGTTACATTGCACCTGTTGACCAATAGCTCACCCTCCCCGGTCTGGCTAACCCACCATCTACTCTGTGCCTCTGAAAGCTTGGTCTTCTCAGATTCCACATATAATCTCATGCTTGTCTTTCCATGCCCGGCTTACTTCAACTAGTATCATCACCTCAATGACAACCCATGTTGCCACAAACGGGTGTTTCGTTCCTTTTATTGCTGAAACAGTATTCCACTGCTCGGGCAGCTCATTTATTTTTATCTGACCATCAGTTGATGGACACTTAGGATAGTTCTGTCTTCTGATCACTGTAAAGGCTACTGCTCTGTGCTGGGGATGGACAACGTACATGCTAAGCAAGCACTGAACCACCTAGCCAGCCCAAGAGTCATTTCAAGGCGCTGAGTTCACACCCACTGGCTATCCAGTGGGACTGCTGGGCCATACGCTTTAGTTGTTGTTGTTGTTGTTGTTGTTGTTGTTGTTGTTGTTGTTTTGATTTAGGGGAGCGGAAGACTGTTCAGTTTTTCCACAGCAGCTGTTTTACTTCTCATTAGATGACATGTCAGCTCACCCTGGGGGAAGAAGAGGCCACAGTAAGAAACACCGGGTGTTATGTACTCATCCTTATGACTGTGTGTCAGGGTGAAGATTTTATGGCACATCCTGGGGAGCTGCTTGTAGGAAAAGCCTCCAGAAGTCACCTTGTCATGCATGAACAATCATAGCTGAGCAGCCTGATTCCCTATGGCTTTAGCACAGAGGCCAAAAAGCAGTATTTAAACATCTGATTGGATCTCTCCTGTTCCCCCAAGCCCCGAATACAAGTAGTTGGAAAGTGTAGCCGATACAAAACTCATTCAGCAGAAAAACCTGGGCCTCTTTGAGGCTCTTTTTTCTTTTTCTTTTTTTCTTTCTTTCTTTCTTTTTTTCTTTTTTTTTTCTTTTCTTCTTCTTTATTTTTTAGATGGTGTCTCCTGAGTTAAAGCAATTCTCCTGCCTCAACCGCCTGAGTAGTAGCTGGGACTACAGGTGTACCTCATGTACCACCATGCCTGGCAAAACTGAGATTCAAATCTCTTTTTTTTTTTTTTTTTTTTTTTTTTTTTTTTTTGCAGCCTCTGGAATGAACCCAATGCAGACCTCCTGCTCAGTGCTCCATTGTTTCCCACTGTTGCCTGGATACCTGTTGGGAGCAAAGTGGCTTCCAGAGAAAGTACCAGGAAATCTGCCCTGCACAGGTGGGGTAGCCTCAAGATGCTATCTGGGCTGTTATCAACAGTATTTAATATAAAACTTCCCATGGCCTTCAGCCGATTGGACGAGGCTTACCCACTTCATGAAAAGGTTATCTGTGTTACTCAACATTTACTTTCTTAATGGTTCATAAGGTCTTTTTAAAAATATCTCCACAGAACCATCCAGGCCAATGTTCAGCATGACCTACACGTAGGGCTAGCCCAGTGAGCATGGAAGTCAGTCATGCAAAGGTTTGCTCCAGTCTCTGAGATCGGAAAGGCTGCTCCGAGGGAGAGTGACCTGAGGAAGCATTTTCACTTCTGTCCAACCCGTCCTCCGTGGCATGCAGACTGAGGCGCGGCCCACTGATGCTCCTGCCGGTAGACCCAGTTCCCAGCCACGGTCAGCCCAGCTTCTTAGGAAGTGGGTGGTTCGAGGGCACAGCCCTGAGAGTCTGAGTCAAGTGTGAAGAAAGATGTCCCCGAGTCCCGGCCACTCAAATTCTGAGAAGGGTGCAAGGGCTCTTGTGAGGTGCGGGCGTTTGGCGCTGGAGCATTGAGCCACCTAGGACCATCTGGACTGACAATCTCTGCATCCCCTCCTTCATACCTTGCAGGATTAATGCTGCTTCCCCGAAGCCGAGCCAGTTCCCACAGCCCGCTGACGGCATCAGGCCAGCAACTCAACCCCATAGAATTAGAGAGCAATGAACAAAGCGCAGGATCTCTCAAATGGAGCTGAAAAGTCTCCAACGGAGACCACAGGCACCTGAGCCCATGGCCAGGTCTCTGGGGATTAAAAACTGATGGCGCAGATCCACACCTGACACGCTGTGTCCTGCCAGCTGCCTTCTCTGCTAGCCCAACATACTCACACTTACAGGGCCCCCTAAATCTCCAGATCCCAGGACAGACCCACTCTCCTTCCCTCTTCCTCTCTGCTGCCTGGATAACTCATCCTGGGCCTATCAGACTCCGGGGTTTGCCACCACTTCCTCCAAGTACCCTCTAAACACCTCAGGCTCCCACTAAGCATCACCACCGTGGATGCTCAGAGCCTGCTGGTACAGACGCCTTTGTCGCTGGAGCTTTTGCTATCACTGCCTTCCTTCCAGTGGCACACACCTTCCCATGAGATGATGCGGCAGTCCGGCATGGCGGTTTCGTTGCCCTGTAATTCCAGTGACTACCGTTTTCCCTGGGACCAACCTATATGCCTGGTACCTTCTTAAGGCAAGGAGGTGCCTGCACTGACCAGGTTTGTTTGTTTGTTTGGGGTTTTTGGGTTTTTGTTTTGGTTTGGTTTTTGTTTGTTTTGTTTTGTTTTGTTTTTTGTTTGCTTTGTTTTGTTTTGGTCTGGTCTACAGTTAACCAGATGTGCCCAGCAAGCTCGGAATGTGAGCGCAGGACACAGTCTAGGCTCCCCCTGGGAGGCAGGCACAATGTGTTCTCCCACCCTTCTGTAACACACAAATAGAGATTATGTCTAAGCAGGCAGAACTAACGGGAGCCAGCATTACTTTCGGATCACCCTGACTATGTTGCTGTAGAATTAACGTACTTATTGTTAGGATTCAAACTTGGGACAAACAGCCCAGGTGCCTATTTGACATAGCAAAGTGGTTCTCCCAGCATCCCTCAGTCTTTATGCATTTCAGGGCCCTCCTGGCTGGCATACCCCACCCCCTACCCTGACCTCTCCAGCCCAGCAGGCTGAGCTGCTGCTCTTCCCTATATACTCCGATCTCTTTGGTTACTCGCGCTTTACTTTCTTTGTACATTTGGGCCTCCTGGCGGCTGCACCTGCCTCCCCTCTTCCTTCCCTGTCTTCCTCCCTCTCCTCACATGTCACAGCTCAGTATGGTCATGTCCTTTCTGGCTGTGCATGCTCTTCCTTTTCTCTGTAATAAACCGTCTCCTCCACCACACCTAGGAGCTGTCATGATTCCTTTTTTTTTTTTTTCTTTTTTTTTTTTCCTTTTTTTTTTCTTTTATCTTCATGAATTTGATGCTGAAACCTGGGACCAGACATGTCCTTTGCTCTTTATTTCTTTTTCTTTCTTTTTTTTTTTTTTAATTCACTTAATAAAATGCTTTCTAGAAACGCTAAGGGTACTCTCACAGAGTCCGTGTAGCACAGGCCAGGACAATTGTCGCTGTCAATGAGATGTGCACCTTGCCTCACATAGTCATTGGAGATGAAACTGACTATAGCGCCTCAGAAATCCACGGCCCCCTTTTCTATAAACAAGAAGAGGCTCTCCATCAGGAGGTGGCTATGAGGTGCCTTAGTCCACAGTTAAGAGCCACAACATTGAAGCACCCTATTGTAATTAGATACAGTAAAGTCACTGCAAAGGCACCCAGGAAGAGAGGGTAACAAGAGAGTTCTCAAAGCAGCAAGTGTTAAAGGTAAAAGGATTGTTTTCTGTAGGATTTTGGTTACGGTGCGTGCGCGTGGAGTGTTTCCGTAGCTTTTGATCCTTTTGTTGTTTGCTAGTTTGGTTGCTTAAGACTTGTCTTTCACCTAGATTGCTCTTTGTTTGGCCAGAAAAGGAAGTATTTGGCACGTGGCAGTGTAGATCTGGGGGGTGCTCTATATATCACTGGAGTCTGGGTGATTCCAGGTAGCCTGCTGGACTATGATCTCATCCCTTTATCAGAAGCTGGGCAGGTCACAGGACGGGCGCCCCCTACCGTTTACCTCTGAAAAACTGAAAGCCGTCTCAGGGAAGTCTCAGTTTTAATTCTCCGACCCAAGAATCTTTGTACGGGTGGTAAGACTGTTCTGCCTAAACAGATAGCTGCTAATGAAATTGTTAATACTTTACTCCTGAGCTCACTCACGGTAATAGTCTTGCACCTGGGAGCTCTTGCAGCTAAGAGAAAACCTGAAAGTGTTTATTTTTACAGTTGGCCTGGCTACAAGCAGACTATTGGCGCTTCAGCAATGATCTCAGATGTGCCTGCGGACAGCCAAGTGGTAAAGGACTCACACCTATGGCATCCACAGGGAGGGGGACGACGAGAGTCAGCAAATAAAAATACCAGACGCCCAGTTAAATATGCATTTAAGTTAAGCAGTACATTTTTTTTTTTAAAGAATAAAGGTGTCCCTTCAAGTCCCTATCTCTAACCCAGAAGCTATTTCAAATATGATAACTGCTCACAAAGGAAAAATTCATTTTTACCAATGGAGTCTCACTGGACATACACGTAACAAACTCAACGGGTTTTTTGTTTTTGTTTTTGTTTTGTTTTGCTTTTTGAGGATGTTTTGTTTTGACCTTACTGTCTCAAAAAACCAAACCAAACTTACAGGTTTTTTGCCGATACATTATGATTTCTGACTTTGTGTTTTTATGGGATTTCTATGTATGCTAGTGTGTATCTCTGTGTCTGTATGTGTTTCTTTGGGCTATTTTTTCCTGTTTGTTTGCTTTCTCTTCAGTTTTTGTTTTTGTTGTTGGTTTGGTTTGGTTTGGTTTGGTTTAGTTTTTTGTTTTTTCAGCTGCCTGTGTTTTCTAATGAGAGAGAAAAAAGGCTATGGGTTTGGGGGGGTGGGGAGGATCTTGGAGGAATTCGGAGGGGAAACCATGATCAGAATATGTTGCATGGGAAAAAATGTTTTCAATTAAAAAAAAAAGGATGTCCCTTGCAATAAGTGAATCATACTCAAAAATTACTCCCTGTTTATGTGGCAGGCTAGTGCAGTAAGGCGCTCTGTGTTTTACCTGGCAATCCTAAAGAGTGAAATGACAAACAAGCATGAAGAGAAAGGCCAAGCCAGAAGCCAGGGAGGCTGTGAGGTGAGAATCTGGTGCCTACAAGTGGGTGACTGCTGAGCCACCAGACCTGCTATGACAAGTAACCCCACGGAGACCTTGAATGACTTTGGTAAGCACTCCCCTGACTGAACCAGATCCCTGCCATCTTTGCAGGACTTACTTAAATCCTTCCAACTTGAAAACACCTGTTTAGAAAGAACTGCAAAATGTGTTTTATGATCTTTACAAAGTCTTCGTGTTTAAATCCCTAAGGACTCACACCTAAGGTATTGCTCCCTTTAAATTAAACTGGTCCTGTATCTGGGCCTGTTTTTATGGCTCCATTGCTTTCTGGTCTACAATTATGCTGACCGCTATTAATGAACACACACACAGTGTTTAAGCAGCCAGTGGCTTTATTTCTCAAGAGGGCACAGTAAGATCACCTACAATACTGCACCTAGGACGCAGAGGCAGGCAGATCTCTGTGAATTCGAGGCCAGCCTGGTCTACAAAGAGGGTTCCAGGACAGCCAGAGCTGTTACACAGAGAAACCCGTCTTGAAAAGGAAAAAAAAAAAAAAAATATATATATATATATATATATATATATATATATATATATATATATATATATGTCCCATAAAAACACCAAGTGTTTTCTCTTGTGTGGCCCTAGACAGAATGTCCTGCGGTTGAACAAAGGCCTTCCTACTTCCGACCTCCCTAGAACCAGGAAACGCTTTGGGAGCTGGACCAGTATTGCCTGCCTGCATGAATGGGGCTTGTGCCGCCGCCCTTTCTCAGGTGGACCTTCCAATTAGATCTGGAACCCGGCACCTCCCAGTTGTCTCTTGATGGCATACTCTCCCATTTCCTTCCCTTGTTTTCCATTTCCCCCGTGTTTGTTTACAAAATACTTGAAGTCCCAGCAGAGTCTTTAACCCTCCTCTCCTGGGTGGTGTGACAGTCTCCAGGCACCCTTCTGGATCAGCGGGAACTGAGCCTGGGTCTGGAGAAAATGGCTCCAGGGTTCCCCGTTCCGTTCCTTCCCTTTTGTCCCACTTTCAAAGGTAACGTTTCCGTTGTTTTGAATCTGGTTTCGTATACATTCATGTGACCCACTGCAACAGCAGACGAGCTGCTAATGTCTCGAGTGGCTGGTACTCAATTAGAAAAGTTGCCATGTTTTCTGGTGCCGTGGCAGCTCTATGCCCTTCTGTAGCTCCATCGAATGTGAGCCTACTGATCAGGACACCCGTGGCTTCCCCATGAATTACTCGCCATCGTAATCACTGCTCTCTTAACACGAGAAGAGACTCAGGCCAAGGCTCATTAGCCTTCTGTTTAAGAGTGGCTAGGTGATCCGCATTTCCACGGCCAGGAGTAGATGTACACAAAGGTGTGTTTGGGCAAAACGCTGGGCGGAACCTTTCATCTGTACTAACGCATCACTATATTGTCCCACTCCCTGAAGCACGTCTGAATTAATAGGGACATTATTGTTACGGTTTCTTTCTTCCTGTTCATCATATTTATCATGGTATTTTGCTTTCCACATCAAGTATTGTCCTGGGGCTAACGAAGCTTTGCACATTTGCTTATAGTCCCAAGGAGTAACAATACCCCTGCTTTTATTTCCCACATCTTATCAGTAAACCGAGCAGGCGTGCCGTTGGCCGCAACAGAATTTCTGAGATTCTTTAAGAACTCAAAAGTAAACGGGTTATGCTGACACACATCTGGGTCTTGAGGATTTAAAAATCACAGACATTGTAAGTTACCTCAATCATCTTCCTATTGATTACGTTCCTCATCTTTCCTAAGTAGTCTTTGAGAGTCAGGTAGACGACTGAATGTCTGAATCAGATTGGCGAGAAGAAATATTTGTCATCCATGAATATGAATTTGGGGTGTTTGAAAGGGGAAGCAGCATATCTAAACCTTGGGCTCCTTAAATATGGGAGCAGCAGCTCCCTGCAGAGCTGTGTCCTAGAGTGGAGAACCACGCAGCATGGTACTGCAGTCCAGATTGCAAAACAATTGGCAGGGATTTTTATCTCCTTTCTCAGAGGCTGTTTTTACAGTGGTTCCTATTTGTTTTCAGGTTTCAGCATCTATGGTTCCTTGTTTAGGAAATCAAGGGTTAAATCTTACTGTTGCTTGTACAAAGTTGCAAGCTGTTGCTCTGAATATTTTGTTTCTTTGGGTCTTAACAAATATCTCAATACTTGTATAAAATGCTTTGTTGCAGAGCGCTGAGAATAATCCTTGTCTATTTTCTTTTTCTTCCTCACTTAGAGTTATGACCCCTTGGGTCAGAGACTGAAAAATCCTACTCCTTCTCCTATTTAACGAGCATTTGTCTTACCTTCGTTGAGGCTGGAGCCCTTCACATTGGGTACCAGTTGTGGGATGTTTCCGCCAAGTCCAGATTAGGGAGAATAATGACCCAAATGAAGCGAGAAAGAAGTCCAGTTTGGCATGACTCAGTAGCCGGGGCTGGTTCAAACTTCTCAAGTCTGACGCTGGGCAGCTTATTTTAGGCATATTTAAGAACAGCATGATTTTCAGGGAAGAGTGTCCTGATGATAATTATCTCAATCCCACATGTGCAGCAAAGCTTTTAAAAAGATGTTTACATTGAAACTCTTTACAAAGCAAATATGACCTCGCCCATAAAGATGGGTTCTACTGACTGAGAAGGAAAAGCTCAAGATAAAGGTCTAGGGAGGAAGAGTTTGGGATAAACATCCTGGTTGGAGAGATTGATGGGTAGCCTGGCAATACAGACAGCACAGATCACCAGGAGAGGGACCGTCTCCACTCCCAGCCTTTTGGGTGAAAAACGGGCTATACATCCCTTCAGCTGAAGAAGCAAGCCTGTGTGTTTAACTTTTCTGGTTTCCATGGCGCTCATCTGTGAGCACAGGGACCTCGTGCCCTCTATAAGGTTTTAACCCTCCTCTCCTTGGTGGTGTGACAGTCTCCAGGCATCCTTCTGGATCAGCAAGAACTGAGCCTGGGTCTGGAGAGGAAAAAAAAATGGCTCCAGGGTTGCCAGTTGTATCCCTTCCCTTTTATCCCACTTTCAAGAGTAACTTTGTGGTTTTTTTTTTGAAGTTGTGCCGCCGGATACATTTGCAGAGTCAGAGCAACTTACTTCATGCTGACTTTAGTTGTTGAGTAACCAGGGACAATTATTCAAAGTACATCAAGGAAAAAGGAGACGGCCAAGATAGTGAAGTAATCACTACGTATGCCTACCCTGTTGCCACCCTGACTGAAGGAGGAGGTCAAGGCCATTCTTCTGCTACACCCAAAATCTCTCTCGCCTGGCATCATCATCTCAAGCATGAAAATGTGAGGAATGGGCAAGCTTTACTGGCATCACTGGGAAAAGAACCACAGTCTGAAACTCTGCCTCGCTTAATTCCCTTGGGTCCTTACTTACATATTCTCTCCCATGGCTCTTAGAATACCTCTGCTCACCTTGAGAACGGTACATAAATATACATTTATTGTGGGCATGGAAGCGGAGGAGTCACCTCAACCTTTCCAACAGGCTGGCTGAATATCCTCTTGCCTTTTGTCTGGTTTCACTCCAAGACTCTTTCTGTTTTAGTTTCACGGGACAGGCTCTCACTCTGTAGCTTAGGCTGTTTTGGAACTAGCAATCCTCCTGCCTCAACCTGTGGACTGCTGGATTTTGAGTCTGGGCCATCACACCTACCTTCAATGATTCCTGAGAGTGAAATATGCCTACTAAATTCTCAATGTGTTAATTACTTACCTTGTTGCTGCAACAAAATGCGTGATAGAGGTAATTCAAGGAGGAAGGGTTTATTCTTGCTCCCAGTTCCAGAGCACAGTCCACTGTAGCAAGAAAGTTAAGGTGGCAGGAGTTTGGGGCAGCTGGTCACATTGCATCCACAGCCAGGAAATAGTCACGAATGTAGATGCTCAGCTTGTTTCTTCCTTTGCTTCACATGTGGATCTCAGCCCTTGGAAACACGCTGCTGGCATTTAAGGTGGCTCTTCCCACCTCAGTTAACCTCACCTAGATCATCTCTCACAGACAGGACCAGAGATTTGTTTCTATAGTAATTCTATCAAGCTGGCAAAAGTAACCTTCATACTCAGGTATGCTTGTGACGTCAACCTTAGTGGGATTCAGAATCACTGTGGTAACCAACCTGTGAGTATGTCTGTGGGGAGGTTACACTATTTCACAGGCTAGGTCTCACTCTCCAGAATAAAAACGAGAAAATGGGTTGAGGGCAGGCATTCATCACTCTCCACTCCTTGACTGTGGACTCAGTGTTTGATAAGTGGCCTAATCCTCATGTTCAAATTGGTATCCTCAAATCGTCGCCCAAAACAAGTACTTTCTCCACTAAGGTGCTTTTGTTGGGTATTTTTAATCACAGATACAGAAAAAGGTACCTAATACAAAAAACAAATTAGTGCCCAGAAGTCGGTCTGGATAAAGCTGGCCAGGTGGCTCTTGAGCCTTTGGAATTGCTTTGCAGGAGGCACAGGGAATGGCTTGGAGCTTCGGGCTGGAAAATCCCTAGAACACTATAAGCAGCGTGTAATGGGCCGCTCCGGTGGGAGTTTTGAGGATCAGAATGCTAAGATAAATGAAGACAGTAGAGGCTGTGGCTAAGGGACTCAGAGGAGGACAAGGATTCTATGAAGAACTGGGCTACAGCCCGCTCACCTGCTGTTCTGGCGAAGGCTTCTGCTCAGGCTCTGAGAAGTACAAGTTGCATTTAAAGATAAAGGATTGATTTGTTTGATGGAAGAAACTTCAAAGCAGAAGAGCATTCAGGCTGTGGGAAGGGTATTGTTAATTGCACTTATCCACGTTTACAGTGAGGGAAAGGCAAACATTTGGGCAGAAAAGGTTTTGTTGTTCTTGTTGTTTTTTTAATCAGTAGTTTGGTGAGGAAAAAGAACACAAGCAAGTGTAAAGTGACAGCCAAGGCAGGTGCATTAAAAAGAGGCTGTTAGTCGGCTAGGTCTTGGTAGGGGTTCGAAGTTTACTGCCTATTTCTCCTTGGCTGGTGCCTTAGTTTGAGGAGGACCCCAGGACCCAGATCTTCCTGTCATAAAGTTCTTCTTGTAGATTTCCAGGACCCTGTGGGTCCTATTATTTCCCCATTCTTCCATGCTACTCTCGCCTAAAGACTCAATAGGATGTCCTCTCCTCTGACCCACTTTCTTGGTAAGTAAGGTTTTTCATGGGACGTATCCCTTGGACTAGTGTTTTGATATAAGTGAGTATATACCGTTTGTCTCTTTTTGCTTCTGGGTGAACTCACTCATTATGATAATTTCTAGGTCAATCCATTTGTCCACAAATTTCTCCACTGTTGAGTGGAGAGTGAGATCTGATTCTCACGTGAACTCTGGTGCCCCTTTTTTGACCATGTCCCCTGGATGGGGAGGCCTGGTGGCACTCAGAAGAAGGATAGCAAGTTACCAAGAAGAGACTCGATAATCTTAGAGCATACATAGGGGGAAGAAGTCTCCCTCAATCACAGACATAGGGGAGGGGAGAAGGGGGGAAGTGGGAGGGAGGGAGGAATGGGAGGAAACAGGGGAAGGGCTAACAATCAAGATGTAATATGAATAAATTAATTAAAAAAAATAAAATAAAATAAAGTGATTTCATAGCCTGAAAAAAAAAAAAAGAGGCTGTTATTGTTAAAGGGAAGCCAACTACTCTGCATGGGGCAGCGGGGCAGCAAGAAGGTGTCTTGAGGACAGGAGAAAGTGACCTCAAGTGAAAATGAAGCCCTTCTCCAAAACAATCATCTAAGGAATCGGTTCCCCCAGAGTCAGCCTGGAGGGCACACAGCGGCTAATGCCACACACTGATGTAAGGGCATCCGGGTCCATCGAGAGCTGGGCAGCAGAACCTGGTGGCAGCATCCATGTGGCGTCTCTTTTGTAAGCACGAAATGTACAAGATTGAGGCGTTCGTGGAATCTTGCTTCACAGTTCTAGAAGGCTTCTGAGGCCAAGTAAGCTGAGGCAGGATTGGAATTCATCATACAAGGAAGCCCTGAGAGGCCACTGAATGATGCTGTGGGAGTGAGTATGCCAGGAGAGTGGAGATGCCAAGACTACGGGATGTCAGTTGAGGAAGGCTTCAGGCATGGGGTGAAGCTGTCCCCAGAGAGGCTGTGTGTACTGTAAATGAGCTTCAAGGGGGAGCACAGGTTAATCCACATGATCCCTAGATGCCTAATGTGGAGCTGTAGGATTTGGTGTTTTCCCTGCAGGATTTCAGCCTCACTTTGGTCCAGGCATTCCTTGCTATGTCCCCACTCTTCCCTTTTAGCACAGGAGTGTTTGCTCTCTGCCATCATATAGGGAAAGTATGCAACTGGTTTTTTATTTTATAAAAGCAACAGTTAAGAGTCTCTGATGAGACTCAGACTTTGGACTTTTAAACATTGTGAAAACTGTTAAAGACTATGGGTATTTTTAAAATTTGAATTAACTGGATTTTTTGTATTATAAGATGGCAGCGAGCCTATGGGAATAAGAGATGGAAGGCTGTGGCTTAAGAGTGGTAGGTTTGAGTGGCACATTGGACCAGGGGTGGAGTTGTGGTGGTTAATCTGGATTGTCAGCTTGATAGGAATTGGCATCACTGGGGAAGCAAGCTCTGAGTATGTCTTTGGGTGATTTTCTAGACGAGGTTAGCCAAGGTGGGAAGACCTGCACCAAATGGTTGGCACGCTCTATGGCTGGGTTCTCAGGCTACATACAAAAGACAAGGCGAGCTGGTCACTAGCATGACTCTCTGTCTCCTGACTGTGGATCCAGTGTGACCAGCTGCCTCAGATTCCTACCATGACAGACTCGACCTCTAAGCTGTGAAGCAAAATCGGCCCCTTGTCTTTTCGGTCAATTTTGGGAGGGCGCTTCATCGCAGCGCCAGGAAGGCAACGAGTAACAATCCTAAAGTGCCTGTGGCAGAGCAGCAGTGTAACTCAGTTGGCTGGGTGCTTGCTCACCGTACAGGAAGCCCTGGGCTAAGCCTCCAGCCTCGTGTAAAAGAAAAGACCAGGTGAGGGCCCGGATGCTTGCTGCCAAGCATGAGGGCTTCAGTTCAGTTTCTGGAACACACATTGGAAGGGAGAACCAACTTCCACTGGTTCTCCTCTGACTGTCATATAATACACACAGATGTACAGCCAAACCTGCCGTGGTGATTTGAATGAAAAAACAGTTACCGTAGGCTCATAGGGAGGGGCACTACTAAGGGGTGTGGCCATGTTGGAGGAAGTGTGTCACTGGGGGATGGGCTTTGAGGTTTCAGATGCTCAAGCCAGGCCTAGTGTCTCTCTCTTTTCCTGCTGCCTGATGATCTGGACGCAGAACTCTCTGATACCTCTCCAGGCTATGTCTGCACACCACCGTGCTTCCCGACATGATGACAATGGACTAACCCTCTAAAGTGTAAGCCAGTCACAGTTAAATGCTTTCCTTTATACGAGTTGCCCATGGTCATGGCCTCTGTTCATAGCAATAGAAACCTTAACTAAGACACCCCTACACACAAAAAGTAAATAAGTAAAAATTAAAAGAAAAATTTCATGGCACATATCTCTAATCTTAGCACTTTGATAGAAAGAACAGACATTCAAGGTCATTTTCAGCTACATGGCAAGGTTAAAGCCAGTCTAGACTACATGAGACCTTGTAGCAGCAATAAATAAATAAAAAATCAAAAGGCATTCAGATTACAACTATTTTCCCAACTGCCTCTTAAAAGGAAAGAGTTGAGGCAAGCACAGTGACACAGGTCTATAGTCTCAGTTACTTAGGAGACTGACATGGGACGGATGCTTAAGTCTAGGGGTTCTGAGTCAGCCTGGGCAACAGGGTGAGCGAGACCTTGTCTCGAAAAGGAAAAAAGATAATTTTTATTTTCTGAAAAAAAAAACCTGTCTTATGGGGTAGAAGTGGGGGATATCGAGAGGTGTAATACAGAAGACAAGTAGAATAAATACTTCCAGAGAGGTAAGCACAACACAAGGACCACAGTTAAAACACGGCATGCTGGAGATCTGCCAAGAGGGTAGCGTTGGGCTCTTGCCAAGAAAAAAAATAAAAAAAGAAAAGAAAAGAAAGGATAAGGATGCAAGAGGGGGGTGGATTAATCAGTTGTAACCCAGTAAATCTTGCTGTGCGTATCAAAACATCATACTGTACATTTAAAGTACTATTTATTTTAGGCCAGGAGTGATGGCTAATGCTTATAACCTCAACACTTTGGAGCCCGAGTCAGAAAGACCACTGGAAGCTCAAGACCATCCTGAACTACGTAATGAATCCAGAGCCAGCCTAAGATAGATGGATTTGCTGACCTTGTCTTAAAGAAAATAAATAACAATAAGACACACACACAGACACAAACACACACACCACATACATGTACACACACACACACCATACATGCACGCACAGACACACACACACACACACACACACACACACACACAATCAAAGCCTCAAAACCAAGTGGTGGAGAATAAACACTGGGTGGCCAACTATGTGCCAGGAGCACTGTATTTCAGGAAAGCTGTCTACAAGGCAGGAGACAATCTATCCTGTGGCAAGCCAATTGCCTCTGCAGAACCCCTAGCAGCCTCTGCCTGCTTCTGCTGATGCCACTGTGTGTGCTGGCTTCAGTCTTCAGCAGCCCTGAACGGGATCCATGCTGAAGTTTATGAGCCAGTCTCTGAACAGCAGCCTTCCCCCCACCCCCCACCCCTAGGGCAGGATGTTCATATACCAATCTTGGCATTTCCTAAAGTGAAGAAATGAGGAAACAATATTATAGAGGTGATTTAGGCTGCAGCTTTGTTTTGCTTTTGTTCTTTCCATTCTTATTTCAACACCAGGCAGCCCTGGTCAGCAGGGAAACGCTTGCCCAGTCATTGCCTGGCACACTGAGCCGATGCAGGTGTGTGGGGAGGGCTTTGGGTGGGGACAGTCCACTGTGTAGGAGAGGAATCCGGAGACAGGAGAGGGCGAGTGGGCAGGAGAGGCACCGGCCTATCCGGATGTGAAACAGGAGGCAAAACTTCCTCTTCTAGTTGTCACCTGGGCTCTTTTCCCTGTAGGTTTGGATCTTCACAGTCACTCCTCGAGGCCAGCTGGTGGACAGCCCTCTCCGCACCAGACCTTGCAGCCTGTCTCTCATCTATCTTCTCCAGAGAACGCAGAGTGACAGGGAAGGGAAAGAAAAAGGAGAACTGAGGTAGCCGAGTAATAAAACCTCACCCTGTGTCCCCACTGTGTCCCCCACCGTGATCTGTTTTTGTTGTGGTGACAGAAGGCGTGAGGCTGGGTGATTTCTGAGGATGAGAGGCTTTAACTTGGTTCATTCTTCTGGAAGCTGCATCTGGTGATGGTCGTGGGCTCTCTGTAGAAAACCAAAGTGGTCCAAGGCATCACGCGGCAGGAGGGGTGTGCATCTTGTAGTGCAGATTCATTTTTCCCCATTCGTTCACTCAACAGCCCCTGAATTAGCTAATCCACTCATGAAGGCAGGATTAGGTCACTTTACATCCTAATCTCTTCTTAAGGGCAACGTTTGGTCCCACTCTGTGTCTTATTTCCATCCTTGCTTGTTTTCCTATCCAGAGGAGTAGCATCACACCACTGAACTACATCCCCAGCCCAGAGCCCGCCTCTCTTGTTAGACCTTCCAAGGAGGATTAAACTTCAGTGTGAGTTTTAAAGACATTTAAAACATACCCCCACCCACTCCCCACAGATGCTCCTTTTCTTTAAACTCTTTATAGTTTTATGCCCACAACATTTATGTCAGTCGTTATTTTTCCCTCACTAAGTCTACCTCTTCAACTCAACCATAATCTCTAGAGGGCAGAGAACGTCCTCGTTTTGGCTACAGACAGAATTCTGCCTAAAAATGGGCAAGCTTGGATTGTAGGCAGAGTCCACGGCCAAACTCTGCCAAGCCAGGGTAAGCAAGTCCTCAGTAGTTCCCGCCTCACAAATATGTCTGTCAGATATATTGGGCCAGAAGGCTGAAGCGGATGCTCTAACGTTATAAGGAGTTTTGGGTGACTTTTCAGGCAGCAAACTGTCTCTGTCACTTTTTTTTTTTCACTTTGGAAGCTGCTAACCTGAACTTCCTGTTTACCTAGCTAATTAGTTTTTATTCCTTCTCAAGTCTCTGATGGGGTTGAAGACCAGACAGTTTAGTTTTACAGTTAAGCTCAGTTGTTTAGAGGTTAAAATGTTTTTAGGTCTAAATTGATGTTTTAAGTTGATAGAGATGATATAAGATATATTGATTTACATTCAGAATTTTAGACTCACCAAGACAGGAAAGATGTTTTCTTCAAATTAGACAAAACATTATGAATGAACAATAATATAATTCCTAATTATTTCGTGGTTCTTCTTGCTATATGTAGTTTTATTTTATATATGTGTAATAATATAAATGTATATGTAAAAAATTAAAAATAAATAAATAAATAAAAAGTCCCATCCAAAGCTTGGCTCCACATACCAACAGCCTGCTCCTCCTCAGGAGCCCTGATCTAACCTTCCAAAAGTTCCCGCACCTGCCCCCCAGATCCCCATATCCTTTCTGCTTCCAATATGGCTTCAAAACTCCAGGTTTTTATTTCTTCTCTGAATATTTACAATGTAATTAGCTACTCCTTCAAGTCTTTGGCAGTTAGCCTGTCTGCTACGGAGGGAGCATCACTTACCTAAATAAATGCACGCCAGAATCGGCATTGTCAAGTCACCTTAGATACATACTTGCTGGTAGACACTGCAACTCCCTCCACCCCTACCCTGACCCGGTTCACACATTTTTTTTTTATAAATTCCTTTATTGGTAAGGAAACTGCATTTTAAAAAGAAAGTGGGTGTGGATTTTAATAAAAGTTCCACAGGGCGTGGATGCGCTCCAGGCTTGCTGGAGCCGGGGGGGCTCAGACTGACAGACAGGAAGGAACTCCTGGTGCTTGCACGGGGGCTGCACGCACCTGGCGCGTGCCACTGCTCTTGCGCCACAAGCTTAGCGTCGTCGGGTCGCCCAAAGGGAGACCCCGCTTACCCTAGCCACATATCAAGAAGGGTCCCCACCTTAGATCCTCCAACCTCTGGTTACCAATCCTACCCTCACCCAAGTTTGAGCTCCCTCTGGTTTCCTACCCCAGGGGCGTCCCCAGTCCTGCGTTCGCCCCTAGGTATGTGGGCGGAGCGCACGGCATTTAAGGCGCGCGCCGCCTCTCTCGGACAGCGGCTAGGGATAGGCCGCGGAGGTGCTTGCAGGGTCGGGATCTGCGCCTTGTCTGCAACGCCAGCATCGTCGCGGTCAACGCTCAGGAACCCGGACCTGCACACCACCGCGGCCGCCGCCACCGAAAGACCGGACTTGTCCCTGCGCACCACTGCCCCGCACTCCACTAAGGCTACACGCGTCTTAATCTCAGCGCGCCAGCATCCCGTGTCCTTACATCCGTTTGCCAACGGGTTGGACCACCAGCCACAGCATGCGCCGGGTACGTGCAGCCTCCTCGTCTATTTGGGGACCTTAGGAGACCATCAGGAAGAGGTGGAAAAAGAAGAAGAAATGCTTGGTCTTGGGACAATAAGGGGTGGGAGATCTTAGCACTAAACTCACTTCCAGCCACCAAGAATATATATGGTAATTAGGGCAGACAGTGTATAGAAGACAGTATAGATGTGTAGGAAGGGTCCCCAAGGTTGCCAAGCCAGCGGCATAGCACCTGTTCTGCAAGCTCCTGTTTGGAGATGACGCAACGCTTCTGTTGGAGGCAAGGTGGTCTGAAAACTCAGGGTTGCCGTGAGCCTATTTGAAACTTCACCGCCTCTCTACGGGGGGGGGGGGGGGGGAGGGGGGGAAGGTGACACAGATGGTGTGACCCATGGACCAAGGCGCTGGGGAAACTGGTTAATTTTTCCACCTGCCCCACTTCAGAGAAGAGGGGAGGGGGGGGTCCCTGAAAAAAAAATGCTGCCAAGGCTGTGCCAGCAGAGCCTCGTGTCTCCACAGAGAAGACGGGATATATTTTTGCAAGGGAAGGAGGGAGACTTCGCACTTCGGGTGCCCCACTTCCTCTCTAGGTGGGGGTGACCAGCACTCTTCTTCCTCTAGGCATCTCCCCACCCTCTGGGCGAAACGAGGCACCTCCTCTAGAAAACTTACCTGGAGCTAATATTGTACCTCTGCTTCTCTTCCAGAAAACAGAAATTTATTCTGTGGAGCTCAACGGAACTAAAGATGTCAAGCCGACAGACCAGGAAGATAACAAAAAGTTGAAGGGAACGAAGAGCAGAGACTCAGAACCCAATAAAAATCATGAGAAAGAAGAGCTTAAGAAAGAACTTGATCTGGTCAGTCTGGTGCCCCCTCCCCTAAGAACTTGTCCCTATAGCCTCCCTCTGGTAAAGGAAAAAAAAAGGGGGGGGGTCTCCGTGGTTTGGAATACCCTGGAGGGACTCCAGACTGTTTGTTTGTTGTTAAGAGTGTGATAATATCTTTCCTTGTTGCGTCCTATCTTCCCGAGTCCTCTGGTGATCACCCTTCTATCCTTGCTGCCAGATTCCTGTGTTCTGGTTGGAGGCAGTCCCAGCTGAGACAGGGGAGGTTTAATTGTAAGCCCCAGAGGCAGAGCCTCCCCCCCCCCCCATTTTGAACCTCTTCGGTGAGATATAAGCAACTATGTGTCTGTCTTCCGCTAGCAAGAAAAAGTGTGTGAGCTACAGCCTCCAAGGAGGGAAAGGCAAAGCCACAGGCCTGGTGAGGTTTTATGTGTTCCTGGAAAAACAGCTCCAGGGGTAGAAATGCTGGGCCTGGATTCCACAATCACTGGCTCCATCTAAGTCCTGCTCCAGGACTGAGCTGTAACTGGGCACAATCAAGCTAGCTCTATAAAAAACTCACCTTCCTGTCCCCCGCCCCCACCCCCTCCCCCAGATTTCTCTATGTAACATGGGAATTAGTTTGCAAGGTCTGTGATGGGGGAAAGGAGCTGTGTTTTATAAGTAAGTTTCTTTATTTTTAAAAAAAAAAAAGTGCAATATGATTACTATGAAGGAAGAACGCTGGGTTATTAAAGCTGCTCATTAAAAGCTGCCCTGGATGTGAAATGTATGATGACCTTTCAGGAAGGCCAAAGGGAGCTTGAGATTGTTCTGGGTCATCCCCGTAGTCCGTTGGCAAACCTCAAAGGCCTGTGCTTGGCTGGGCTACTTCAGCACCGATGCATTCAGCTCACTCAGGCTGGCTTGCCAATTGTTCGCTACTCAGGAACTTGGCACGGGGAGAGCCTACGGGAACCAGCAAATACTACAAATCAGAGCTCTTTAACATCCCTGAAGAGCTTGTTCAACATCTAACAGCGAGCACACTGTTGGGCTGTTGTGTCCCTGCACCCTGATAGACGTTTGAGGACACAGCTCAGAAGTTGAACTGACCTAAGTTTAAATCTCAACGTGACTGACACTCATTTTCCTCTTTTCATGCATCTTTAACCCCAGCACTTAGAAGGCTTAAGGTGGGAGTGATCGTGAGTTCAAAGCCAGACTGGGCTGCATTCTGAGACCTGATTAAAGAGGGGGGAAGTAATGCCTATCTGTTAAGGTTGTGGGTTGACCGAGGTAGGTCAGAGCAAAAAGTAGTAATAGGTAATACAGAAAATGAGTGGTTGTGTCCTGTAAGTCTCTGGTGTTTAAGATCGAAGACACACCTGTTTTCCCTTGAGATTGCCACTTGAATATACACCTGTTCTCTCAGAAGCTTGCTAATTCTTAAATTGTATCTATATCTACTGATCGATATTATCTTTGGATGCAAGGTCTTGCTATGAAGTTCATATTGGCCTGGTACTTGATATGTGGTCCAGCTAGCCTTGCACTTTGATACTCTTGTGTGGGCCTCCCAAAAGTCCTGAGTTTGAATACTGTATAAAACGCCATTCCTACATGAGCCCGTTTTCCTGCTTCGTTCCTGCCCTCCCTCCACTTTCTCAAGCCTCTCACAAGAGCCCCGCAGTTTGCAACATGGAGCTTGAATGCCTTTGTATCTTGATCTCTATGGCAAATTACAGCCTTGGAACTAATGGTTCTGAAGGCTAAGCCTGGGCTACAGACAGAGCACCCACAACCACACCCTCGCTCTGCCTCTCCCCTCCTCCCTGTGCTCTTCCCACATCACCTCCAGCCAACTTCAGCATCCAGGTCTGAAGGAAGTACCCAAGTAGCTTGTAGCTACAAGAGGAGGATGCCAAGGCTCGCATGAGCCTGAGAGCAGGTTGAGGCAAATAAGCAGTGTATTGCTCATAAAAACCAAGGGCAGTGCCTGATGTCAATGGCAAGTGCAGTATGTACTCACAGGGCAGGCGGAGAGTCAAGACAAGGCTCTCCTGCATCAGCACCTTTACTCACTGTGCAGCCTTCTCTCCTCCCCATCAACCTTCCTGGCTCCCTCTATCCTCAGTGCTACTTGCAGCTCTCATAGTGGGTTGGAGTCTTTGGGGATGATGTCATTTACTCCCTTTCCTTTTGTGAATTCCAGGATGACCACAGGCTCAGCAATACAGAATTGGAACAGAAATACGGCACAAACATCATCCAGGTGAGCCATCAGGGCACTGAAGGTCTGGACTGTACAAAGAGGGCTGCTGGTGTGTTCAGCCTGTGGGTGACTTAGGGCCACACCTGTGAAACTATTAGTGTTCTGTATGGCATGCCTGACCCAAGGCCTCAGCCAGGGTTTTCTACTGAGCTAGATTCCCAGGCGTAGATAGCAAGGGAGCTGTGATCCCCGAATGATATAGGCCTTCCTGAAGGTCATGGCCAGAAGATGTTTTGTGAAGGAAAATGGTGCATGGGCTCTTTTTATTGGCTGCTGGGGAGGCCACTGTTAGAAAATAAGGTCCTGGAGTCTCTACCTCAGAGCCCAAGGTATCAGAGCACCCTGGTGTGCTCTCAAGCTTTTACAAATCCACTACACATGTATTGCTTCCTTCTGTGAATTCAAATCCAAGTTCCATTTCAAAAGTTTGAGCCTTGTTTTTAAAAGCATTTGTTTGCTTGGTTTTTTTTTTTTATGTATATGTATATGGCTGTGTGTGTATACATGCATGCAGTACCTACAGAGGCCAGAAGAGGGCATCAGACCGCCATGGAACTGTTATAGATGGTTGTGCACTGCCATGTGGGTGCTAAGAGCCAAGCCTCACTCCTCTGGAAGAGCAACAAGCGCTCTTATTGGCTGAACTATCTCTCTAGCCCAAGTTTAAACCTCTTGACAGAAAATGCATATTCATTTGTTCAAATGAGAGAGAGAGAGAGACAGAGAGACAGAGAGACAGACAGAGACAGAGACAGAGACAGAGACAGACAGAGAGAGAGAGACAGAGAGAGAAGACAGACTTACTATGTGGTTTGCCGCACTGGATTGGCAGTGAGAGAAAAGCAGGAGCAGGTAATCCTGCCATTAAGGCAGCAGACTGTGCAAGGAAGCTTAGCACTCCCTTTTTACAACCAGGGTGACAATGACAATGAGCATTTGAATCTATACAAGGAGAGACGGGTAATTTCTGAGCAGAGGGACCAGAACAGGCTACAGTGTCTGAATGGGGCTCAGAATGATGACTTGGATATAAGTCTGAAGGAATACCCAAAGGGTCAGGAAGGGTAAGGTGGGTTTGGAGAGCAACCTGGGCTTTCCAGCGTGACTTGTGCGTGGAAAAGGCCAAGGGAAGAGTGAGGTATCGAGGTACCTAGGGAAAGTCCTGAGTGACATCATCATACTCTTCCATGTGGAGCTGATGGGGAGGAGCTACATTAATTGTATATACAGGCACAGCTTCTAGATAAAACTAATCTGACCAAAAAAAGAAAATCAGGTCTGGAACGAGAGAGAGAGAGAGAGAGAGAGAGAGAGAGAGAGAGAGAGAGAGAGAGAGAGAGAGAGTGTTAGAAGCCTGTAAAATAAGACAGGATTAAAGTGAAGGCCCAAATCAGGTTAGGCCAAGAAGATGAAAAGAAAGAGAGGTGGAAGGGACAGATTTTAAAAAGAGATAAAAAATTGACACTAATACTTGGTGCAAGGAGATTTGACTTAACCTCCAATTTTGTTTGCCCTGTTAGAGGCAAGAGGAGGAGGTCAGGTGATGGGTGGGTGGAAGTGAGAAGGTGAGGCTACAGCGGGGACAGTGGTGAGTTTCATTTTTGAATTATTTCTTTCCACAAACACCGAAGTCCCTTCTACAATGGCACAATTAGTTGCATGGAACCAGTGCAACCTCCCACACACTTACCATCATCTCTAGATAATTTATATCTAATGTGCATATTGACTATCGCATGGTACCTCGTCTATAAAAACAAAAGTATTCTTTGTACAAGGAAAAAAAGTGGGAGTTGGGAGGACGAGGCATCGCTCACTTTTTCTGGGGCCTTCTTGGCCAGTGTGAACGCCTAGCACCACCTGCAGAATCATGAAGAGTCACCGTTGTGTGTATGTGCATTTCTTGGCTTTTTCAGGGTCTCTCCAGTATCAGAGCTACGGAGCTCCTGGCTCAGGATGGGCCCAATGCCCTCACTCCTCCCAAGCAAACTCCAGAGATCATCAAGTTCCTCAAGCAGATGGTGGGGGGCTTCTCCATCCTCCTGTGGATAGGCGCCATCTTGTGCTGGATCGCATATGTGATCCAGTATGTCAGCAACACCGCGTCCCTAGACAGTGTAAGTAGCTGTCACTGTGGGTTTCGTTCGGTTACAGGGAGAAGCAGACATTGAGTGAGGCCGTCAGCGGGCACAGTGCTAAGCCAAAGCCAGGACTCTACCATCCACCAGGCAGTGATGAATATGGGGAAATCAGGCACTCACTCTCCCAGCTGTGAAACAAGTGGTATTTCTTTTTATGACCATATAAGCGTGAATTTAAGAATACAGACAGAACACTTAGTCTGTAATGAGGGGAAAAAATTACCATGGAATGTTCTTTCTTTCCTCATGTCTACTCTCTCCTTTTCCCATGGAGGGCAGCTGTACTTGCTCACAACCCAGTGCCAAGCCCATAGACTTGAGCTGGCTGATACTGTACTAAGAGAAAGAAACCAGCTGCCAAAACCTGGGTGCTTTATGAGGTCATTGATGTTAAGTACCAGATAGGCACATCATGGGAGACATATCCCTGGTCCCCAGGCTGGCACAGGAGCAGATAGTGATTGATTATCAAGGAATATGAGCCACAAGAAATGTCCTAGATTTCTGATTTTGGGGTGCAGGGAGGGGAGAGTTGAATGTGTGTGTGTGTATGTATGTATATATATGTGTGTGTGTGTATATATATGTGTGTGTGTATATATATGTGTGTGTGTATATGTATATATATATAATATATATATAACAAGAGCTCTTAACATGAGCACAACATTTGTTTCCTTCATATATATTTCATCTTCACAGCTGGAAGTTAATTCTTGGCAATGCTTTTAGCCTCTCTGTATATGTAACATGAGACCAGGTTGGGAATTTTCCACTTTGGTATCACATCGGCAGTTAGACTAGACTGTTTCAGATTTGGGGTGGTTGGATTAGAGATCGTCACCCCATTTCTGTTTCTTTGACTGCTTCCCCTCCTCCCCACCCAGGTCTACTTGGGTGCCATACTTGTCCTGGTTGTTGTCTTAACGGGGATTTTTGCTTATTACCAAGAAGCCAAAAGCACCAACATTATGGCCAGCTTTAGTAAGATGATCCCCCAGGTAAGTAGGAGACACCCAACTCTGGTCTCTTCCTGGGTAAGGAGGTAGCTGTGGCCCGACTCCTTGCTGCCTGCGACATCTTGGTCAAGTTACTTCATGTCTCTGAATCCTAGTTCCTCACAAAGTTGAAGTGGTCACAGGGATGAAGGAGATCAGGGGAATGCTGAGTCAAGGGAAAAGCAGGACAGACCTCTAGTCATTGAGCAGCATGTTCTGAACCCTTTTGGACAAACACTCAAATGGTTCTAGAACATTCCTCCTCACAGGCAGTCAAGGAGATCCATACAATCTACTCTACTTGTGACTGGTTTTTTGCTTACAGAGTTTGTTGCTCTAAATGTTCCTATGGGGATCAATTTCCCATTTTTTCTCCCTCAGAAATCCTTGTGTCTATAGCTAGGAGACCTCTCTAGCCCTGGGTGAAAGGACTAGCAGCTAGCAGGGAAGATACTAGGTATAAGAGATGCCTCCTGTAGCTCCAAGAAAGAAGCAGGGCATCCCTTCAGTAAAGTCCCCCCCATCTCATCAGAAGTCTAGCTCTTTGGCTGGTTCTCACCTGCCTGCCCACTGGGGGTGGGGTGGGGACCTCACCTTCATCACCCCCCTTCATCCAAGAACAGGCCTCAAGAAACATTAGTTCTCAGGGCTCTGACACCCCATGTGTAGCAGTCTTCAGTTCCGCCCTCAGCACTCTGGCATCTGTGGGCCTGTGCTCCCCGACTTCCGACTCCAGGGTTTCACAGGTGCAGGCAGGGGGGAAGGTCACCATGCTGCCCAAAGGCTGAGGTGTCTGTCATGGCTTCCTTCTGCAGCAAGCTCTTGTCATCCGAGATTCAGAAAAGAAGATCATCCCAGCAGAGCAGCTGGTGGTGGGGGACATTGTGGAGATTAAAGGAGGGGACCAGATCCCTGCAGACATCAGACTGGTGGCCTCCCAAGGGTGCAAAGTGAGTATCAAGGAGCGCCTTCCCCAGGAGACCGCCAGGAGGTAGCAGGCACGCTCTCCCTATTTTGAAGAAAAAGTAGGGATTACTTTTGTAGCTGATTTAGAATTACTTTTGAATTTTCTTTCAGGTGGATAACTCCTCTCTCACTGGGGAATCTGAGCCCCAGGCTCGGTCAACTGAATTTACTCATGAAAACCCCTTGGAAACTAAGAACATAGGCTTCTATTCCACAACATGCCTGGAAGGTAAGGCCAGCGGACCTCAGGGGTGCAGGCCTCGCCTGCATTAACTCTCCCTCTTGGTGTTCATCTCTCCAGCCCCTTGCTGTAAAGCTTTTTCCAGAAAAGAAAGAAAAAAATATGAAGAATTTCAAGGACTCAGAGAACTAATGCTAGCTTTTGTGTTGCCGCGTGCTGGCTTGGCTGACCGTGCAGGCCACCAGAGATGGCTGTGCCACCAGAGATGGCTGTGCCACCAAAGACGGCTGTGCCACCAGAGATGGCTGTGCCACCAAAGATGGCTGTGCCACCAGAGACGGCTATGAGCAGAACTCCTGGAGTAAAATGTCTCCCTCTCTTGTAGGTACGGCAACTGGCATTGTCATCAACACGGGTGACCGCACCATCATTGGTCGCATAGCCTCCTTGGCTTCCGGGGTTGGAAGTGAGAAGACACCCATCGCCATTGAGATTGAGCACTTTGTCCACATCGTGGCAGGAGTGGCTATCTCCATTGGCGTCATTTTCTTCATCATCGCCGTGTGCATGAAGTATTACGTCCTCGACGCCATCATCTTCCTCATTAGCATCATTGTGGCCAACGTGCCTGAGGGCCTCCTGGCCACTGTCACTGTGAGTTTATGCTGTTAGGGAGCCTGCGGCCCCACACTTCTGGCCCCTACCACTGTGGCTGTCGAGCCCCAGCTTCTCCCATATCTGAAGAGCAACACACCTTGTCCTACAGAGGCCACCATGAGACATTCTGAGTAGACTGTTCCGTAGAGCGGTTGGCAAAGAGAATTGTGATGTTTCTAACATCTGGATGCATTGTCCTTTAAACGTTATATTTTCAGGAGATCCGCTTTAATTCACATAGGCTATTTCTCACACACATACACACACACACACACACACACACACACACACACACACACATACACCCTCCTCCGTCCATTACTATCCAGAGAAGACAAACGTTTAAACCTCCATTCATTGAATTTCTGGGAGCAATGTATTCCCCTGATTTCTTTTCTAAAATCCCCTTTCCCCACAGCTTCTTTTTATAAGGAGTTCAACCCTTTCCTTGGCCAACCTAAGACTTAGCCCTGGCTCTCCCATCTCCTTTCACCCAGGCCCGTCTAATGCAGTCCTTAGACAAAAGCTCCCTCCTCCCCAGCCTGCTGTGGAGGCCCACGAGGTAGGGAGGACGGTTTGTCTGCTAGCTGTTTAACCACATGAGCAGCGGCCGCGTGCTGTCTAGGCAGACAAGAGAAGAATGTTTTGAGTTCCAGATCTCACTCCCTGGTGTTTTGTTGTGGCAAGCAATTTACCACAGCCCAGCTCACTGATCTCTCTCTGAATAGCATGAATGTCAGCCACAGTCACATGGCCTGTCGTTGCTGCCTGTCGACTTCCAAGAGCACTTTTTCAAAGAATATACAGATAGGAAAAGTGTTCTATATTTAATCTTTTTTAAAAATATATTTTATTAATTTATTCATATTACATCTAAATTGTTCTCCCACCCTTTGTATCCTCCCATTCCTCTCTCCCTCCCATTTCCCCCCTTACTCCCGTCCCCTATGGCTATGACTGAGGGGAACCTCCTCCCCCTGTATATGCTCATAGGGTATCAAGTCTCTCCTTGGTAGCCTGCTATCCTTCCTCTGAGTGCCACCAGGCCTCCCCATCCAGGGGGCGTGGTCAAATATGGGGCACTTTTTAAAGATTGTGGTTAGTAGGGCTTATGGGTGGCTTTCAATTCGATAATCCAGACTTGTAGTTGTAATACCACCTCTGGCCTAACAGTGTCCTAGTTCTCTCCTAAAAGTTAGTCCCAGGTAAACAGAGTTCAAAACGATAGTCCCCAGAGCATCCTTCCCCCATCTTGCTAGGTCACCCTGTCGCTAACAGCAAAGCGGATGGCTAAGAAGAACTGCCTGGTGAAGAACCTGGAAGCCGTGGAGACCCTCGGCTCCACCTCCATCATCTGTTCAGACAAGACGGGGACCCTGACCCAGAACAGGATGACCGTGGCTCATCTGTGGTTTGACAACCAGATCTCTGTGGCTGATACAAGTGAAAACCAGACAAGTGAGTTCTGTGGAGCAGTCTGGCCCAAAGGCACGAGCCAAGCAAAGCATCTGTCTGAATTCTTCTGGCTCTCTGGTCACATGGGAACGGCGTGACTCAGCCTGGCAGGCCTGTCACCCACACTAACAACTGTCCTTTCTCTGTGTCCAGAACAAGGCTTTGACCAAAGCTCTGGAACCTGGGCTGCTTTGTCCAAGATAATAACACTGTGTAACCGAGCAGAGTTCAGACCTGGCCAGGAGAACGTCCCCATCATGAAGGTAAAGCTACAGCCACTCGCGGTCTTATGTCACAGGCAGCATGAGGTCACTCTGTGTGTTCTACCTGTGTGCTTGATTTGGTCTCTCCAACGGTGTAAAGTTTGCTCTGATAAGAGCCCATCTGACTCCTGAGATGAGCAGAAGGGCGTCTTCCCGCCATCCGTCACTGATGAATCCAAGAAAGGATGCTCGGCAGAAATACAAATTCCGCCTCGTTCCCAGAAGCAAATGTCCCTTGAGTTTGCTTTCCTAAATTCTGGAACCTAGGTGGACATGATCTGAGCTTCTTGATACATAAATGCTATTTTCTGAAGCATAACGTGCAATTGGATGGAAAATAAGGGTTTGATCTTTCATGGCAGATTCTCCTCTTGACTAGAACATGGAATGTCAAGTGGTCCTGGAACAGTGAACAGAAAACACATCCTCTACCTTCCTGTGCGTGTGTGCTCTCCCTCTCCCTCCCCCTCCCTCCCTCCCTCCCTCCCTCCCTCCCTCCTTCCCTTCCTTGCTCTCTCCCTTGCACTCTTCTCTCTGGCCCGCCCCCCAAGCTGATTGTGTCCCCTTGGGATTTCTGTGCCCAACCTAGCTTCCAGTCAACAGGTTGTCAAAACGGTTCCACTGATATTGTCAGTCACTCTGCTTGTCTTTGGGCCAAGGGTTTTAGAAGTTATCTTTGATTTTCTTCTATCTAGCAAGCCACCGAGTCCTCCCATTGTTGGTCTGAAACACACACACACAGGACCCTTCTGTTATCGCCAGTCCCTTGCATCTGAATTGCAGAACCACCTCTCACTGAGTCCTCCCTGCTCTTTATCCCTCCCCTCCATCTTCATCATTTGCCACTGATTTCCCTTAAATACTGATTGATTTTTACCTTCACCAGACTTTGCTCAGATTTTGTCTGTGAGTCCCTGTTTTCTGCTACACGACTCTTGACCACAGATTTCTCTTCAGGAACCTTCTTACCACACGCACCTTTCTGTCCACTCCTGGCAGCCTGCGGTCTAGAAGGTTTTTTTTTTCTGATGGTCTGTCTCATTTAGACCCATTCCACAACAGAGCTCTCACTTGCTTAAACTTCCTGTAGGTGGCACCATTGGTTTGTGTTCTTGCCATAGTCCTGCCTCACTCACCTAATGACCTTTCCTCTTCAACTAGATTAGAAGCTTAGTTGACTATATGTTGGTTGCGGTGCTAAGGCAAGCTGGGTCATTGAAAACAGTCACAAAAGAACATTATGATGGGCAGATATGGGCCCAGGGGTTCTGCTCAAACTATGGCACCAACCAAGGACAATACGTGCAGTAAATATCGAACCCCTATCCAGATCTAGCCAATGGACAGGACATTCTTCACAGATGAGTGAAGAGAAGGGACTGACTTTCACATGAACTCTGGTGCCCCATATTGACCACGTCCGCTTGGTGGGGAGGCTCTGTGGCACTCAGAGGAAGGATAGCAGGCTACCAAGAAGAGACTTTATACTCTATGAGCATATAAAGGAGGAGGAGGTCCCCCTCAGTCACGGTCATAGGGGAGGGAAGTAAGGGGAAAGCGGGAGGGAGGGAGGAATGGGAGGATACAAGGGATGGGATAACTATTGAGATGTAATATGAATAAATTAATATATAATAATAATAATAACAACAACAATAATAAAAGAAGTAGATGATGAGTTGTAAACATTTATGTCTTGATTCCCAGAGAATTGTGGTCGGAGATGCCTCAGAAACTGCTCTTCTAAAATTCTCAGAGGTTATTTTGGGTGATGTGATGGAAATTAGAAAAAGAAACCACAAAGTTGCTGAAATTCCTTTTAATTCCACCAACAAATTTCAGGTGAGTTTTCCCTCACAACTGGCCATCTTTGTTTGTCACAACACTCTACTGTACTCATCCATTCATTGATCCATGTTCCAGACCATGCCTGGCTTCAAATGACCTTGGAGGGGTGGGAGATGTGGACTTGTGCATTGGTCAGACCAGATCAGCTTTGCCAGTCATCGTCGTCTTCTACCTCTTCCTCTTCCTCTTCTTCTTCCTCTTCTTCTTCCTCTTCTTCTTCTTCCTCCTCTTCTTCTTCTTTTTCTTCTTTTTCTTCTCCTCCTCCTCCTCCTTCTTCTTCCTCCTCCTCTTCTTCCTCTTCTTCTTTTTCTTCTTCATTATTATTATTATTATTATCATTACTATTATTCAAAGCCAACTTTGCCATCCCTAAAGCAGGGTAAACAAAGACAAACAAAGAGCTTCTTAGGATCTGCTGTTCCTAAGAAGAGTCCATGTGTCCTGCATGTGTCCTTCATGTGTCCTACATGTGTCTCACAGACAGACAGACCTGAAACACTCTCTGTTTACATAGCACTGACATAGTGTTAGGTAGTGTAAGTCATCTAGAGGTTATTTAAGGGTTATGGGAAATGTGCCTAGGTCCTGTGTAAATACTATGTCCTGTAGCATAACGGCTATACGTAGCATCTTAGATTATGACATTGCTGGGTCCTGGAGGCAATCTCCTAAGGAGATGAGAACCAACTATATAAACCAGGCACTTTACCTACTTTATCCCACTTAATCCTTACAATAGAGCTATGAGGTAGGACCAGTGAATCCAAGTGCACAGAGTAGGAACAAAACCACTAGATGTGTTGTGTTGTGTGTATGTTGTGTTGTGAGCACAGCCTCACAGTATGTAAGTGGCACCAAGCAGTTTTGACAGTCGCTAGAGTCTATATAGTCTACCTCACAGGTGCAGAAATGCCATGCAGGCTGCAGGAAGAAAGCTTGCCTGAGACAACCCTTGAAGGAGACAAGCCCTTCTGAGGACCAGGCAAATTATGTTTTATTTCCATTCCACACGCCATTGGTGGGGTCCTCCTTTCTACCCACTGCTCAGGAAGAGCGTGGTCATCACTGTGCAGTTGCTTCGGATCACTAAACAATGGCCAGTAGCCAATCATGTCCATCCTCTTCAATTTGGAACCAACAAGTTGCCTGCCCAGTGTCCTACTACAGGTGGTATTTTCCTACAGAATGCCCAGCCGAGGGTAATGGGTGTGACTTGGGCTTTGAATAATAATAAAGTGTAGTCAGGCTAGGTGATTTTATCAGTGTGTGAACATGACATGTGGCACCACATCTGACTCTAGAGCTTTTTCTTTGTGGTGCTGGGGATTGAACCACATGTGTTAGGCAAGCTCTTCCACTGAGCACCACCCTGTCATTCAGAAAATGAAGGTGATAATAGTAATCAACACAGGGGCCTCTTTGGGTTGGGTTGAGTTTGGGTTGGTTAATTTGTTGGCTTTATGTCTTTTCTTGGTTAAAAGAAAGAAAGAAAGAAAGAAAGAAAGAAAGAAAGAAAGAAAGAAAGAAAAGAAAGAGGCCGGGCAGTGGTGGTGCACGCCTTTAATCCTAGCACTCGGGAGGCAGAGGCAGGCGGATCACTCTGAGTTCAAGGCCAGCCTGGTCTACAAAGTGAGTCCAGGACAGTCAAGGCTACACAGGGAAACCCTGTCTTGAAAAAAAAAAAGAAAAGAAAAGAAAGAAAGAAACTGACAAATCTATTTCCTTTTTATTATTTTTATATTTTATTTTCCCCAAAAAGATTTCCAAAGCTCCTTGGCCTGGAGCATCTGATTCAGTGGTAGAGTGCTTGCTTGCTTTGCATTTACAAAGGCTTGGGTCAAATTCCCAGCACTATTTTTTTTTAAGTACCAAGTGTCTCTGAATTATTTTGTGTTCTGAGATAGGTGTGTGTGTGTGTGTGTGTGTGTGTGTGTGTGTGTGTGTGTGTGTGTGTCCTGCATAATGTGCAGATTTAGCCATTTAATTATTATATATGACAATATGTATAATTTCATTAGGATAATTATTTTAATAAGATAACTCTAGAAGTAGAGTTGCTGGACCAACAATATTTGTGTTAAACTTGTGAACACTGATGCATCACTGGCCTCCTAAAAGGCTGCTTGTAATAGTTCCTCCCCCTCCTCCTCCTCCTCTTCCTCCTCCTCCTCCTTCACATTTCCACGATTTTCCTATGTGAGCAGATAGTAAAACTAGACCCATCCTGAGACAGAGAGGAACAGGAACTCCTGCTGGCCTTGGCAGCTCAGCATCTGCAAATGGCTGCTCAAGGCTGGGGAGATGTTTCAGTCAGCAAAATGCTTGCCTGGCAAATGCAAGGACTGAAGTTTGATCTACGGGGCCCATGTGGAAAACTGGTTTTAAGAGGCAGGAACAGACACATCTCTGGAATTTACTGGCCAACCAGCCTAGCCAATGGGTGAACTCCAAGCCAATGAGAGACCCTCAACAAAGTGGACGGCACCCAAGGAACAACACCTATTTGTCTTCTAGCCTCTACACACACACACACACACACACACACACACACACACACACACACACACACACATTCATGTCAGCACACACACAGGCATGCCCTACATGCACACACACACACACACACACACACAAATTCATGTCAGCACACACACAGGCATGCCCTACATGCACACACACACACACACACACACACACACACACACACACACACAAATTCATGTCAGCACACACACAGGCATGCCCTACACATACACACACACACACACATACACACACACACACACACACACACACACACACACACACACACACACACCAACTCATGCCAGCTGGCATGTGTATATGCTTGTGAACCTCATACACGCACAGGTACATGCACCTGCACACACCTGTGCACTCAGACACATACATACGTATATACATACATACATACATACATACATACATACATACATACATACGCACATATACTTGCTCACTAAGGGGAGGGAGAAATGAGACAAGGAGTTTTCCAGTTCCCACTCTCACAGCACCATTGTCCAAAGTTTATACACCTGGCCTCCTCCAAGGCCCTCAAAGAGCAGGTGTCTGTTTGAAATACAAGCTGCACCTAGTGTGGGTTCCAGCCCAGCATGCCCCTCAGGGTCACCCAAATCTAGATTTTTTAATGGGTTACAAATGACAAAGGGTAGGCCATGTTTGGGGGTGCCCTGATTCTTCCCCCTCTTTTAATCTCTGAGGGCAAATGGAAAGGAAAACAAAAACAAAAACAAAAACTCCTCCTGCCTGTCCTGTTGCTAATTGGAAGAACCACTCTAAAGATGCCAGCGCTAACGTGCCCAATCCATGCCCTCCCAGGTCTCCATACACGAGACAGAGGACCCTAACGACAAACGCTACCTCATGGTGATGAAGGGGGCCCCCGAGAGGATCTTAGAGAAGTGCAGCACCATCATGATCAATGGCCAGGAGCAGCCACTGGACAAGAGCTCTGCTGATGCCTTCCACACGGCCTACATGGAGCTGGGAGGCCTGGGCGAGCGGGTGTTGGGTAAGTATAGTAGAAAATCTCCTGAGAGTCATGAAAGAAGTCCCCATAGCCAGCAGAGCGGCCATGGCATCACATGGATTGTATAAAGAAGAGTGTGAGGGGCTGGAGTGTAGTTCACTGATGGAGAATTTGCCTAACATGAGTGAGGTCCTGGGTTCGATCCCCAGCACTGGAGGGGGGTGTGGAGGGAGAAACATGTGCGAGACTGCTGTATGATTACACTGAGGACAAGGGGATTGGCTCCAGACATATTCAGAGACTTTATAGAAGGACTCAGACTTTAAACTGGTTCTTGAGTTGCAGATTTAAATGGAGGGAAGGGAAAGTATGCACACAAGAGGATTGCAAAGGCTAAGAGGAGGAAAAAAGGGATGAGATGTATGCATATGGTAGAGCACGTGGCCCGTGCAGTGTTGAAGGATGGATGAAATGGAGTGGGTACAGGAAACAGGGCCAAAGAGATGACTGAGGCTATGATGTACAGTCCTCAAATGTGTGCCGAGACATTGGTATTTTGCCTTACGTTTGGGGAGAGTACCGAAAGCTTCACCACAGGGTGAGTTGGTCACCTGGTCAGAGTTGGGTTTGTCGAGGGCCATCCTTGCTGCAGGCAATGAGAGGAGAGACACCGGTCTCATTAAGAGGCGGCTGCTTTCATTTTGAGGCGGAAGGATCTTGAGAAAGTCCATCTCTGAAGGGGTGTGATGGGGCAGTGTGCTCTGCTGCCAGAAGCACGGGTTGATTGAATGGCACCTAGTCAGAGCTACAGAGCAATGAATTCACAGCCCGTGGCTAACCATTAAGCACCACAGAAGTGCTTACTTACCACTGGACTGGGAATCTGTGGAATGTGTGTTTCCACAGGATGGCTGAGTTTGTATGGCAGATTAAACGCACAAATGAGATGCTAATCTCATTTAAACACGCCTTACAGAACCCATAGCACCAAGCAATCTTTTCCACAAAGACTGGCCCTTATCCAACGAGAGTCATTCTAGGAACCTCCTGTTTAACCCCTTGGCCCGCTCACTGAAATGTGGGAAGCAGTGAGCCGTGCTAAAGACTATTTGATGTAAAAGCTGATAGAAGTCCCGTGATCTGAAAGATCTACCAGACCCAGGAATGCCTTGACCTCAAGCCCAGAGGCCGGTAGCCCAGAGAAGAGTACAGTTCTACCTGGCTTGCTGCTGCCCTCTCTCCTGGACAGCTTGATTCAGACTGAGTTTTCTACCACTCCCCAGACACCTAAGAGTTCTTTTCCCCAACTTACGCAGCAACATGTGCATGCAATGGTCTCCTCGATCCATTCCTTCTTCCATGGAAAACATCTAGGCTGTCTGTTCTGCCTCTCCCCGTGGCTGAAGTGCAGCCCTGTGCTACAGTCTGTACCATGTCAGCCCCGCTACTCACCAGAGCCATCTTCAGAAGTGAAGCGCGTCTCACCTAGTTATGTTAGCTGTCGCATATGGAGCATAGCAGAGAACGTGACAAGCACACAGGACATTGCTTTCAGATGGATTTGGGCCAAGTGTGTCTTTCTCTAGAAACATGCACTAAGAAGGGATTAAACCACCGTAGTACATGCTACGTATTGGTAAACTAGTAAAGGACAGAGCGTGTACCATTATGCCATCTCCTTCCTGCTCTGGGGTCAGACCTAGTCCCTCCTGCGTGCTAAGCATATCCTCCACCACCAAGCCGCACCACGATCTCCCAACTCTTTGCCTGCTGTCACCCTTCATCCTGGATTCACTAACCCCGACGTGCTTTCCTCTCCCAGGTTTCTGTCACCTCTACTTGCCAGCAGAGGAGTTCCCCCAAGGCTACCCATTTGACGTGGACACCATAAACTTCCCCACTTCCAACCTCTGCTTTGTGGGCCTTCTGTCCATGATCGATCCCCCTCGGTCTACGGTGCCAGACGCAGTCACCAAATGTCGGAGTGCAGGGATCAAGGTGAGTGTTGCTTTCTGCCCTGTGTGTCGTGTCCCTTTCTAAGGACAACCAGCATGGCAGATTGTCAGTCTCCAGGTCTCTTCAAGGAGCATCATAATTCTTGCTTTAGGCCTTCCTTCACTCTGCTGAGGACTCAGCAGCTGCCCTCAAAAAGCAAGACAACGATGTGCGTAGGATGAACCAGCAGTAGCTACAGTGAGAAAAACTTGCTGGTGCCATGAATTACACATTATAGTGCCCTAGAGAAGTGATTCTCAACCTTCCTAATGCTTTGACCCTTTGATGCTGTTCCCCAACCAAAAAAAAAAAAAATATGGCATTGCCACTTCATAACTGTAATTATGACCCCAACCAAAAATTATTTTATTGCTACTTTATAACTGTAATTTTGCTACTGTTATGCATTTTAGATATCCAATATGCAAGATATCTGATATGTGACCCCCACAAAGGGTTGAGAACCATTGCCTTATACTATGATAGATAATAAAAGGTTTTAGTACTTTATTTTCCATAATCCATTTGTGTTCGGGATTTGGAAGTCAAATACAAATTTCACTGCTTTGTTAGCATTCCAACTGTTAAAGCTACATAATATTGTCTCTAGGAGACACCAATAGGTAACGATAACAAAGGGAAAGGCTTCCTCTAGTGTCACGGGGGGGGGGGGATATGTAAGAAGCCTGGGTGAAAAGGTGGTCTAGACAGGACCAGGGCATCCTTCAGAAACAGTGGTGTCTGAGATCCAGAATTGCCCATGAGCAAAGCCACAGCACTCTCTAGGCCCTTTGAGAGCAGGCAGTATTTTAGTAAATATTGACCCAGAACATAACCCCTACTTAGCCAGCAAAGCTCCTCATTACCCACAAGTCCCTGCTCTCTGTGTTCTAGGTTATTATGGTCACGGGCGATCACCCTATCACAGCCAAAGCTATTGCCAAGAGTGTAGGAATCATATCAGCCAACAATGAAACAGTGGAAGACATCGCAAAACGCCGCAAGATTGCCGTGGAGCAAGTCAACAAAAGGTAACCACAAAGACAATGGAGCAGAAGGCCAGGTTCTTACCCGCTGGGCCCTGTTGACTCTAAAGAGCTTTGTTAGTGACCAAAAATTACCCTTTGGGCCAACACGCTCCCGAAGGAGAGCTATGTTGGCTTGATTTATAATTTATATTCATTCACTCCCCGAAAACAATTATTAAATATCTGGTACATGCCAAGCACTGCATTGATACCATTGTCTGGTACTTCAGAATTCATTGAAGAAAAGTTGGATGTAGATTAACGATAGGGTATTCGCTATATGAAACATGATTGCGCTGTTGGGAGAACATCCAAGAGTGTGTTCAGAGAAATTAAGGTAACATCAGAAGGCAAGATGATCTTCTGGGTCCTGCACCGTTGATTGAAAATATTGGGCAGCAGCCCAGGACAGAAGAGATGGAAGCCTCGCACCTGGCTTAGAAAGATAAAATTGAAGAGTAGATGCAATTGCTTGCTATTGACCTGGTTGTACAGTTAAGGACGTTGAGAATCCTTCTGCTGTCAAGCATACCACCCGCTGACAGTAAGCGAGCATCGTGGGCATTCATTTGCATATTCAGTTAACGTCATAATGTGGAGCCACGCAAACATACTCTCCTTTTCTACTTAGCAGGCAGAATGGAAGCTCTATTCTTTGAATCATGTCTGTCTTCCATCCATCCACCTATCATTCGTTTATTCGTTTGATCTATCAATTCTTGTCTCCTTCAAGCTACATGCCGGGCTTTATGCCAGACACTGGAGCAGACCCTGTCCCTACCAGTGGGGAACTTGCCATCTAGCCAAGGAGATGAGAAAAATATATTTAATGAAGAGACGCACAGGGAAGGAGCTGCTTGGGCTTTGAATGACATAATGAATCTAAGACTCCAGAACGGTGTGTTGAGTAGAGTGTCACCAGTGGGATCTCCTTTCATGCATCAGGGAGAAAAAAAAAAAAGAACAATGACCTAAATTACCCAAGCAATTAGGCCTGTTCGGAACACACAGCTGCCAGGGAATTAGTAATTACCAGGTAGACTACAGCAGTGAGAGCCTCTGGGCACAGCGACAGTTAGCCCAAACCAAGACTTGTCATCACTCCTTTGTATATATGAACAGCCCTCTGCAAAAGCAGGGCTGGGACTTGTCTGTTTGTTTAGAATGGTCACTGACAGGACGGGCATGTTTTCATGCCAGTCGCCACCACACTGACCAGGAGTGAAATGGAGTGTTTATTTATTCTCTTTGTTTGATTGTTTACTTTGTGAAACCTAGGCTTGTGCTCTACCACAAGGCCACACCACATCCCCAACACAAGTGCATACTTTGTGCCAATATTTTTATTTATCTACTTGCTCAGCTCTGGCTCCATAGCCTCTTATATAACCATATAATCAGGCAGCTATGAGAAGGAAAGGAATGTGTTTTCCTTCTTACCTTGCCTTAATATACTTTTTAAAAATACATTTTTATTAATTATTTGAAAGTTTATATATGCATACAATGTGTTTAGAGCATATTTGCTCCCTCCTCCTCCCCCAACTCCTCCCAGATCCACCCCACATCCTCTTTTAACGTCTTGTCCTTTAATGTTGAGTCCAATTTCTGTTGCCTATAGACTCATGGGTGTGGTTACCTTGAGAGTTTATACTAGCAATTAGAAAGACCTAGAACTAACTGCTATAATTCCAGTATTTGGTATTAACAGTAAAAACAAATGTGGAAAAAGACTTGCAACACATAAAGAATGAGGCATGCACGGTTTTGTGCCTGCAGCATTTAGTTTAGAGAAGGCTAAAATATGAAGTATCAGCCAAGGGAAGCTGAAGTGACAAAGGCCCAGTCCTGGCAAAGGAAACGTGTATAGACCTCAGGGGAGTAGGAGCACTAGCATCTCAGAACCAAGGAGTTCAGGGGGTGGGAAGGGAGAACCCAGGAAGATGGGAGGTTCAACAGCCCAACCTGTGCTGGGCCTTGAAGGCTGCACTTGGCCCTATTGGCAAACCAAGTCAGGGATTCTGAGATCTGCTCAGGATAGCAGAAAGTGTCTGAAGAGTTCATTAGAGGAGGAGCACATTTATATCTGCACAATCAAGTCCCTAGAGCCTTTTACAGGCGGCGGATAGTGATTTTGCTCAACGGCTTCTGTAAATCATTCTCCCAACACAGCACACAGCACACAGTGGGCCTCTATAAACGTGAAACAGCAAAAAGGCATCTTACCTATGTGTATCGGCATAACGGGATTCTGGGGACAGAACAGAAGAACAGGGTTTGTGTGTGTGTGTGTGTGTGTGTGTGTGTGTGTGTGTGTGTGTGTGTGTGTGTGTGTTTTGTAGTGCTAGTGATCAGGCCCAGGGCTTAGTGAATACTTCAGCAAGCTCTGAGCTCGGCACTCATCCCAAAGCAGCCAATTTTCTAGTCTTTCTTGTGTAGTAAAGCATTGCCCCGGGAAGCACCATTTCTAGCCCATTTCCGGAGGGAACAAAGGCAAGTTGACATTTTATTCCCACTGTCACAGGACAACAGGAAATGGCTTCCTGTTTCCGCCTCTGCTAATGTCTTGACATGGAAACCATGCCCAGAGCTGTGTTTCAACACAAGATCTGGCTTTTGGCTTCACCCCGTCTCTTCTGACCCTTCTAGAGAAGCTAAAGCCGCCGTGGTGACTGGCATGGAGCTGAAGGACATGACCCCAGAACAACTGGATGAGCTTTTAACCAACTACCAAGAGATCGTATTTGCCAGGACCTCGCCCCAGCAGAAGCTGATCATTGTGGAGGGCTGTCAGAGGCAGGTAGGACAGCCGCAGCTCCCAGATGACGGGGAAGGCGTGAGGGGCAGCTGTTGGGAGGAGTGGAAACTCAGTTCATCTTTGAGACCACCCCACAGCCGCACGTCCTCTGTTTTCCTTCATTTTTATCACAGGAACATGGGCTGTGGTGGGGAAGCCATTCAAGCATGTACCACTGTAGTAAGGTGTAGATATAGACAGGCTTTCTAAAAGTAAATACATATAACAAAGGAAGCAAGGCATAAGAAACCGTCATCCCTTGGTAACCCCAGGGAAGTAGTTTCTGGAACACTTACAAGTAAAAAACAAACAAACAAAAAAACCCACCACTGCTCAACTCCCATTTTTAAAACTAATATTTATATAGAAAGTGCTCATATTCCATGGACTTTAAATCATCTCCAGATTATTCATAACACCTAATGTAATGTCAATACTGCATAAATACCTGATATTCCATACTGTTTGGGGGCAGGGGCACAATGCCAGGAAAATCTGTGCATGTACACCAAAATGTTTCTATATGAGCGGTTGAATCTGTAAGTTCACAACCCATCAGTATGGAAGGCTGACTCCATCAAACATCTCCTTTTGTTTGGGAACACGCACCAGAGTGTTTTTTTTTTTAATTTTAATTTCTTCATTTGCACATGTCTCTGTCAGCGCTCCTTCTTCTTGCTTCTAAGATTGTCCATCTTTAACTCACCCACCCACCCCACTCACCCAAAGAGAGTGTTTTGTCTCTAGTAGTTCTCCAGCCTCAAGACAAAAGGGGTTACTGGTATGCTTCCTGGTGGACCTGTGGCCTTTCACCTGCCTCATTCCTGTTTTCTCCCTGGGTCCCCTCAGGATGCAGTTGTCGCTGTGACAGGCGACGGAGTGAATGACTCTCCAGCCCTAAAGAAGGCAGACATCGGCATTGCCATGGGAATAGCCGGCTCTGACGCTGCCAAAAATGCAGCCGACATGGTCTTGCTAGATGACAACTTTGCATCTATAGTCACGGGGGTGGAGGAAGGTGAGTGGGGTCTCAGAGTGTCTTTCTGGTAGCCAGGTTTCCTGGGGGGACCAGAAGCAAGTCCTATCCAAGAGACATGTCGTCCCCTAGGTCGCCTGATCTTTGACAACCTGAAGAAGACCATTGCATACACCCTGACGAAGAACATCACCGAGCTCTGCCCTTTCTTGATCTACATCATTGCTGGCATCCCCCTGCCTATTGGCACCATCACTATCCTGTTCATCGACCTGGGCACGGACATTGTAAGTGGCACCGGAAGGTCTGATAATAGCCCCCAGGGATGGACAAGTCAATACTGTGCCATGGGGCCATTTCTCCATCCCTAATGAGCTCCCAGGTGACAGTTATTCTGCTGGTCCATAGACCACACTTCCCAGCAGTGGTCTAGAGATATCTGCCAAGTATTTGGAAGTGAAAATCACACCACGATAAGATTTTTAAGAAAAGACTCAGGGCTGGGGACATAGCTTAGAGGGCTTGATTTCCAGTACTGAATGTTTTTTCTTTTAAAGACATGAGTTTGGGCCCTCTCGAATACTATGCCATCATCATCTGTTCAACTCCTATTGTTTGGAGAATTGACCACACAATCATGCTCTGGGGAAGAGGTAGTGCCTTAAAAAGATGGCCCCACAGTCGCCCATGTTAAGTTAGATAACTATGATCTGGAACCGCCCCGCTAAACACAGATGATATGGCACCTTCGGTTTTTGCTATTCAGTTGGGGCTGGCTCTTGCGATGAGGGATAGTTTGTGTGTGCTTGCCCGACTTCTTCAGGGTTTTGTTGTTATTTCCAACAGTCACCCATCTAGACACCCCACCCCACCCCCGCCTCGTCTCCCAGCCTGTGTCCATGTAAACAAAGCTCCACAGAAGCACCCATAGGGCTCTGACTTACCCAGGCCAGGGAGAGACAAAGCAACAGAGAGCAAGCTGAAGTCACAGCACAGAAGCTGCCCTGACCATGGCCTTTCCCACCCCACTTTTGTGCAGCACCTAGGTCTGGTCCCTGCTTTGTAGGAAAAAAATAAAAGATTTTTATCTCTGAGAAGGGATCTGAGATGCCCTTCCTAAGTAGAGTGTACTCATATCCCAATATTCCAGGCTTCCTACATCCGCCCCCACCCCATGCTCTCATCCCGCAATGATGAGTGTGGACCAGTTTTGAAGTGCAAATTCTGTAGCCCCGCCCAGACCTCCTCCGGAAGTCTGAATGTGGGCATAGGAGTCTGTCCTTTAAGGGCATAGGACCTGTGTGAGAGCACCACTGTTCTGCCACATTGCTTTGTGGTCTATCTGTATGCCGAAGGGGAAGGATGGTGTTTTACGACGGATGCAAGGGTTATAATGAGCTTTATTGAGAGCTGCCAGCATCTGGAGATTTTAGAAAGCAGATCGACTTTTTGGTTTTTTAACCCAAGGCCTCGTTTGCACTTCTAGTAAGCACCGTGGTGCCGCTGAGTCATTACCCTCAGCCCCAAAGCAGACTGGTTTTTAAAAGATGATGCTTTTAAATCTCATATAGACAATGCACCTTGTTATCCGTGCCCTGGATGCAGCCGTTGCTCCCCAACCCTGCCACCCACTGATTCCCTCTTCTGGGCCCTCCTTGCTTCCCATCACTCTGCCTTCCGGGATTCGGTTTCATGGCATCTTCCCTTCTCTAGATTCCCTCAATCGCCTTGGCCTATGAGAAAGCTGAAAGTGACATCATGAACAGGAAACCTCGCCACAAGAAGAAAGACAGACTGGTGAACAAGGAGCTGGCCGTCTACTCTTACTTGCACATTGGTATGAGGAGGGTGTACTGGTCATTCCCCCCTACACGCCTCCCTATACAAGACCCCTCCCAAAGAACTCACTCCATGTAGGAACCAGGCCCGACTGGGCTGCCTGCCTGTCTTGCTGTTTCATGTCCCGTTTCTAGAAGCTTCCCTGTCTGTTGGTTTATGTTGGTTAGCTAGCCATGTTTACTGCTCTGAGAACGCACCCCTCCCCTCCTCGGGACTTTTCCTCCTGTGTGTAATCACCTCTTGAGGGATTTCACCTGTGAGTGGCATTCCTGTTTTGCTGCCTATAAGAAGGCTCTTTGAACATTGAATAAAAGCTGCTGCTGCTGCTGCTGCTGCCGCCGCCGCCGCCGCCGCCGCCGCCGCCGCCACTGCTGCTGCTCTCTTAACATGAAGGACCTACTGTGTTAGTGTGTGTGTGTGTGTGTGTGTGTGTGTGTGTGTGTGTGTGTGTGTGTGTGTTAAATCCACAGTCCCTCGCCCTTGACTCGGTACCGCGGTGGCACGGGTGCCACAATTCCAGTCCTAGGCAGGGTAGACGGACGGCTGGCCCCAAAGAGTTCAAGAACTGGGCACAGCTCTCTGGGCCCAGGATACCACTCTCATTTGAATCTTCCACTCTTTCAGGCCTTATGCAAGCCTTAGGCGGTTTCCTCGTGTATTTCACCGTCTACGCACAGCAGGGCTTTTGGCCCAACTCTCTCATCAACCTGAGGGTAGCGTGGGAAACAGAGGATATAAATGACTTGGAAGATAGCTATGGGCAGGAATGGGTGAGTCAAGAGTCCTTTGGCCAGCACCACCTGGTCCCTCTCCTCTCTCCTCCCTGTCCACCTATACTCTTACGGAACCTCTACTTCCATGAATGATCTCAAGGAGACAGACTTGGATGCTTGTCAGCTACTGAGTCTGGAAGATCCCAGGTAACATGGCTGTTGAGAAGATTCAGCTTCGTCTCTCAAACTCACTTTTTCCATTAGTTCAGCAATTGATGTAGACTTTTATTTGTTTTTTAAAATATATTTTATTAATTTATTCATATTACATCTAAATTGTTATCCCATCCCTATACCCTCCCATTCCTCCCTCCCTCCCACTCACCCCCTACTCCCCTCCCCTATGACTGTGACTGAGGGGGACCTCCTCCCCCTGTATATGCTCATAGGGTATCAAGTCTCTTCTTGGTAGCCTGCTATCCTTCTTCTGAGTACCACCAGGCCTCCCCATCCAGGGGAGGTGGTCAAATGTGGGGCATCAGAGTTGATGCATAAACAAGATCCAACATTCTTCTGCATTCAAGAAACATATCTCACCCATAAGGATGTGGACTTTTAAACCAACCCAACTTCCACAATGGAGTAATATTTCTAAGTTAGTGCCTGTTCCTTAGTGTCTCTTTCAAGAGAATTTCTTTCTGAATGCATGGTAATAGTCTACCCCTAATCTGGGTGAAATAGGAAAAGAATGTCAGATTTCAGTTTTCCTCCTCCAGGGTCTCGTGATCTCATCTGTCTCTACCTCTTGACAGACACGGTATCAGAGAAAATACCTGGAATCGACAGGCTACACGGCTTTCTTTGTCGCCATCATGGTCCAACAAATTGCTGACCTGATCATCAGGAAAACCCGGAGGAACTCCATTTTCCAGCAGGGGCTCTTCAGGTACCTCCATGCCTGCCCCCGGGGTGGTCAGTGAGCCTGTCGTGTGGGGCTAACAATGATCTCAGGACCCTCTAACAGCCCACACCTGAAACAGATGAGGTGTTGACTTGGCCTGTGGCGTGGTCAGCTGTGTACACGACCACAGACGCGTGGCAATTCAGCATCTGTCTGCTTGTATGTGTGTGTTGCAGAAATAAAGTCATCTGGGTGGGGATCGCCTCACAGATCATTGTCGCGCTGATCCTGTCCTACGGTCTCGGGAGTGTCAACGCTTTGAGCTTCACCATGCTCAGGTGAGGTGGCCTTCGGTGGCACTCAGTAAGAAGCCAGCTTCTGGCCTGAGCTCTCACAACCTGAATAAACACTTGGGTTCCCACGGGCTCTTCCTCCAGTCTCCCCCAAAGAGATTAAATGGATCCTAAGCTGTGGAAACCCATCCTTTCACCTTCCTGTTTCCCAAAGGAAGAAAAGTACTTTCCAGGCCTAACCGGACCATCACCACTCTCATCCAACAGGTGTCCTCAGAGTCCAATGTAGCTTTTAGCAGTCCCGTAAGACCTTGGCAGGCCTGTGTTGAGTGGTGTAGTATATTGGCTATTTCTAGATAGACAGAGAAAGCTCCTGCCCATGCCTCTGCCACTGACCAGGATCTCTTTGGACAATTCAGAGCTCACTTTTTTGTTTGTTTGTTTGTTTGTTTTTGTTTTAGTTTGGTTTTGGTTTTTTGTTTGTTTGTTTTTGAGACAAGGTTTCTCTGTGTAGCCTTGGCTGTCCTAGACTAGCTTTGTAGACCAGGCTGGCCTCGAACTCACAGCGAACCACCTGCCTCTGCCTCCCAAGTGCTGGGATTAAAGGCGAGCACCACCACGCCCTCCTCCACTTTCCTCCTTTTATTTCCAGGGCTCAGTACTGGTTTGTAGCTGTACCACATGCCATTTTGATTTGGGTGTACGATGAGATGCGAAAATTGTTCATCCGGCTCTACCCTGGAAGTGAGTAATGGTTTAGATGGCTTTAGTTTGGATTTTGCCAAGCTGGAAACCAGACCAGCTGAAGGCAAGGAGCTGACCGATGAAATGGGCCCCCTGTCCAGGAGCATGATTTGTAATGCTTGGTCACTGCCTGCCACAGGCTCTCTGTTTCTGATTTACCCTTTTCTACCTCCACAGGCTGGTGGGATAAGAACATGTATTATTGAGACCACGTCACTCACAGGTCTCCCAGCGGCATGTCAGAGGTGTTCTTCTTTACGCCTGGCTAGTCCCTAGGAGATCTCTGCACAATGTGAATGCTATCAAGCCCCATAAATAGAGCGACTTGCATACAGAAAACTGTACGAAGCATAGTCATGTTTTCTATTTTAAAGCTAAGATTTAACTGTTTATATAGAATTTTCATCTCTATGTCTGCCTCCTTATTTTAAATTGTGTGATGTTCAGATATCAACACAGGAAAGAATGTATTTATATGTATATAAAGCTGTGTTAAATAGCCTTGCGTGCCCAAGGCGTGTGCTAGGTCTGCCTTAAACTAGAATATGATTCCTCAGGCCTCGCTTTCTTATCCTCATAGAGGCCTTAAGCCCCCCTCAATCTACCCAGCAAACTTTTTGTGAGTACTTGTGACTTAAATAGTAATATTTATTTCTAGTGAAGCATTGCCAAGCACTGGCCAGCAATCATTTTTATGTCAGTCGTGTTGTGTGTTGTAACTGTCAGACGTATTCACGTGTGACGTGTATAACTATGTTCACAGGTCCAGTGAGGCCTTGTTTTTAAGTAAAAGATGTTTTCTAAAGCCAAGGGTCATTGTGGTTAATAACTCACCATTATGATTTGAGGGTGTTCCCGGAATGCAGCACACAGGACACAGGAAGATGAAAGGGGATTTCCGTTTCATTTTGGGGTTTGTTTCTGTCCTTTCCTTGTGGATCTGGTGGGTTGGTTGGATGCTTCGCTGCTTTGCCCACGGATAATCTGCAAGTGTAGAGCTTTTCCCTTGCACGCTTTGGTTTTACAACCCTCCCTGTCTATCGGGGGCTGACTTGATGGAACAGGTGGCATTTGCGTAAATCTTTTCTGTGCGTGGTCTTCTCTGCCCTGCAACCTTTTGCAAAGGATGGAGTACATGTGGCTGTTGCTGCTGGCCACGGGCTATAGCTCCGGAAAAGGGAACAGGAGACCTGGGGCCATAGGTGCTCAGGGGGGGACACTGAGGAACTTGAAAGAAGTGAGGGCTGTCGTTTGTGACTGTGGTCCGAGCCAAGTAACCCCCATCTTCAGGAGTTCAGCTGTGTGCAGGTGGTCAAGATCACCCCAGGTGGGGTTGCTGACTGTTCACACTTCCCCGTACAGGAGCAGGGAGGGTCGCAGAACCCTCACCAGAGTACCCCGCTGCTGCATAGCACCCACTGTGTGCAACTCTGGCCTAATTGCATGGGGGCTGATGGGCTCAGAGAGGGACTAGAGTATATGGGCCAGGGAAGGCTAGGGGAAGGGGTCCCATCTATGTGGCTATGGGCCAGCCATCATTCCTGCTGAGTAAAGACTTTCTAGTGCAGCCTTGTGAGGGAGAAGCAGCCACACTCCTGTAGGTAACCTCTCACTTATGATCTATAAGGAAGCCAAATAAAATCACTGGTTCCTGACATGTGGAGACTTATGGAAAGGGGCATGGGGCTCGGGGAGTCTTGTGGAAGAGTGGGGGGATGGGGTTGAGGGAGCTGGAGGGGTCAAGGACACCACAAGAAGACCTACAGAGTAACTGGACCTGGGCCCATGGGAGCTCACAGAGACTGAACCACCAACCAAAGAGCATGCATGGGCTGGACCTACACCCCCTACACATACGTAGCAGATGTGCAGCTTGGTCTTCATGTGGGTCCCCTAAGAACTGGAGCGGGCACTGTCTCTAACTCTGTTGCCTGCCTTTGACTCCCTTTCCCCTAGCTGGGCTGCCTTGTCTGGCCTCAGTGGGAGAGGAAGTGCCTAGGCCTGCTACAACTTGATGTGCCAGGGTGGGCTAGTGCCCAGCCGGGTGGGGGGAGGAAAGGCATGCAAGGGGAGGAAAGCCTCCCCTTCTCTGAGGAAAGAGGGGGGAGTGGGGTTAGGGGAGAGTGAGGGTGGGACAGGGAGGAGAAGAATGAGGGGGCTGCAAACAGGCTGTAAAATGAATAAATAAATTAATTAGTGAAAAAAAAAACATTGCTTCCTGGGAGTAAACTTGGATGGAATCGTATTTAGGTTTGCCATTGCAACCTTAGGAGGAGGGATAGAAGTTGCTGTGTATCTACACACACACACACACACACACACACACACACACACACACACACACAAACACACATCCGCCCAGGGAAGGAATTTTAGCAACAGGGGTCATCACTGAAGTTTCTATAAATAGATTAGAATGTCCAGCGTGCGTTGTGTGTGAAGCTACAATGATGTTGCCAATCTTGTGGTTTTTAGTCTTTAGTTGCAGTAACTATTACTACAGTGTTAATCTCTGTCAACGGCTCAGTGAGCTGGAAAGCTTTGCAGGGTTTTGGGCAGCATGAGAACTGCCTCGTGCCAGCCCTGGAAAGGCAGCTGATGCTTTCTAAGCTTCAGCTAAAAGAATCCGTCTTCTGCTTTCCCCTGCCAGACCGCCTGAGTGCTCTTGGCTGACACACTGGCTGCTCTTAGTCCAGCCAGGGCCAGCGGGAAACAGCAAGCAATGTGACAGGGACCTGAAGACTTAACGTGATAGGGCCAAGTGGGGAAGGGTTTAAATTTGATGTAGATGCTCACTTGTTTTCACTCCTTTTCTTTGAAAGTCTGAATCTTGTCTTTAAATCTCTAACAATACCATTGGTTAATTTTTTGTGTATTTCTCAAAAATGAAATTAAGGAATTAAAAATTATATATATATATATATGTGTGTGTGTGTGTGTGTGTGTGTGTGTGTTAGTTTCTGCGTGTGTGTGTGTGTGTATGTGTGTGTGTATTAGTGTGCAGGTACATGTGTGTGTCTGCACGTGGGAGCCTGAGGACAATGTGAGTGTCACTCTCTGGAATCCATCCACTTCCTCTGAGGCAGGCCTCTCACTGGCCTGGAGCTCAACCACAGGCTAGTAATGAACCTCCTTTGCCAGAAATTCTAGAAACCCACCTGTCTCCTCCTCCCTAGCACTGAGACTACAAGCAAACCCCCTATACACACACACACACACACACACACACACACACACACACCTGGCATTTTTATGTAGATTCTGAGGGTCAAACCCAGGGCCTCACGCTTCTGAGGAAATCACTTTACTGAGTTAGCTGTCTCCCCAAAGGATTGTCAAAGCTCTTGATGCACATTGCCAAATTTATACTTACGTAACAGAACCAATTCATAGTAATGATTATATATATTATAATGCATATATATTTTCTATTAAGATATGAGAGCTGTCAAGGATCAAATATATAATGTCATACTAAAAGCTATATACTCAGCCCTATCTTTACTTTTTTTTCCTGACATACGCTATTGCCAAGTTGCGTAGGCTGGCCTTAAACTCACTTAATAGCCTAGGAAGTTTTTGAACTTGGAATCTTTCTACCTTGGACTCTCAAATAGCTGTGATTACAGATCTGTATCATTGGCCAAGCCTGGATCAAAATATTTTTATTTACTCAGCAAAGGTGTGGGAAGTCTTTATATATATATATCTCCCAGGAACACAGATCTGAATTGGATGTGTAATTGAATGGTAGAGCACTTGCCCAGTATTATGAGACCATGGACTCAAACTCCAGATTGGAGAAGGAAATGTCCCCTGGGACCCCCAACACACACCTACACACACACACACCTACACACACACACACACACACACACACACACTTAGGGGGGAGGTGCAGGCTGATGTTCCAGTGAAGGGACAGAAGAAATCAACTTGTAATAAGGGGTTGGAAATTAAAATGACATTTAAAAGTACAGACTGTATTGGATAGGGTACGTGTGTAAGCCTGTTTACATGAATCAGGGGGAAATGAGAAGTAGCTGCTTGTCAGGAACAGAGAGAATTCTAGGTGGGGACAGATGGACAAAGCCCCAGGAAAACAGCCATGGGACTGCATCTAAGCTGGGGACTAGGAGGCACCTGAGCCTAAGGTGTGTGTGTTAGGCTAATGCCACAGGTTGGAATTCCATAAAAACAAGCTGATGAACCTGACTCATAAAGGTGAGTCACAATCCAGGCTACATGTTATATCACTTTGCCTGTTGATGAATTAGGACTGAGTGAGTTCCTCAGTCAGGTTAGCTAGGGACTGGCCTAGGCTGGTGGGGAAAGGTGTGGGGCAGGATGGGAGGCACCTGGCAGGGCTACAACTGAACAAATAAACTCAAATGAGGATTATATAAGAGAGGTCACCTGTAGATGATTCAACTCAGCCCACAAAAGGCTACCAACCACCCTAACTGACCACATTATGACCAAGATGAGAGGAAAAGAAGACACTGAGGCAAGTACAGTAATTTCCTCCTTATCCCTGGAGTGATAAAACTATACAAATACACAGCAAATGCCTAGGTAACATTTCTAAGATGTCCTAAATTTAATTACAAGATCCTGCCTGAGGCGAACGGAGAGGTTAGTCTGTTACCAAACTATAGGCTGCTATCAAAGGACCAACTCAGGTTCGGAAATGTATGTTAAAATCTTAACTGTTTACAAGCACAGTCAATCCAGAAGCAGTGATGTCCCCTCCCTCAGCCCTTCTGTCCCAGAGCGTTCCCTGCTGTGCATCACGTCACCTTTTGACTAGTGTAAAACCAATGTAAGCAATGTATTCCTTCCTTCTCTGTGTCTTCACTGTGTGTGTGTGTGTGTGTGTGTGTGTGTGTGTGTGTGTGTGTGTGTTTCAGTGGTAGAACATTACATTGTCATGTTTAAAGCCCTGGATTCCATTGCCCTACACTGCAAAATATTATCATCATTAGCAGCAGGAGCAGCACTGGCTCTAGAGGCCAGTGGCTTACTCAGGAAAGCTGGGGTTTTGCAAGGTGGGGCAGGGGTGTTTGCCCTTGGATGGAAAATGACCCCACAGGCCTGCGCTCTGTTTTACTACAGGGTGGAAAAGCAAAAACCATGCCAGAGTTTTTGTCTGCCGATATGCAATGCCTCAGTCCCGTGGGAGAGACTCCCCTCCCTGGAAAAGCCAGTTCTGCCTCCTCTGAAACAGTCAGGTGACATTCCTGGATTTTCTAGATAAACTTGTGCTTCGAGGCTTCTTTGAACCGGTTACAGCAACTAACCGCCTAGTTCCCTCCCTAAATTATGAGCTTAAATAATGCCTTTAGCACTTGTTTGCTTTATATGATCTTACCCTTTACAAAAACCATTCCTTTACAATGAAAAGGGAAAGCAAAGCGTAGCATTTGCTCGCTAAGAGCCGCTCTGCACAGCTGCTGCCAGCCAGGCTGGACCTGCTCTGCAATTTGTTTTCCGTTTGGCACTGTTGTTTCTTAGATGCCTAACTTTCGACTTCAGACCAGCTCTCTCTTCAGGCTTCCTTCACCCAGGGCCCCATTCCATACTTTCTGCTCTGGCCACTGACATTGCATTAAGGGGGATCTTACCCCCTTAGTGCAGAGGTTCTAACAGAAACGCAAGGAGAAAGCCTATATGTTTTTTTTTTATTATTTTTTGCCTATATGTTTTAAATGAAACAAGGTCCCCGCCCCTTAACCAGTCATTTTAAAGATAAATCGAGATGCCATGGAGCACAGATTTTCAGTTCTAAACAGATTTTCAGTTCTAAACTTCACTGCGGGTTCTTTGCGTGGTGGCTGTTGACGTTTTGTGTTTGCAAAATATTTTGTTTTGCTCGGTCTCTCCATTTCAGTCTCTAAATAAAGCAAGTGCCTGCTGAGACATACAGCACCATGCTTACCATGGTGGTGACGGAAAGAAAAGCCATGGTTGCCAGAAAGCTGTCAATCAAGGACAGGATGTGGTACAGGCAGCAAGAAGTACAAAGTGTCAGAAGTGATCAGGGAGACTTCCTGCCAGGCAGGGAAAATGACAGGAAGTCAGGCACGAGGAGGTAGCAGCTCGGTAGCAAGGCTGAAGGGGAGGAAAGGTCAAGGGTCACAGGAGAGTTCTTGTGAACCAGTTCCTTTCGAAGACCGGTATTGTTAGGCAGAAACCCATGGCCTGAGTCCAGTGAACATCATAGTGCCTGGTTGTCCCTGAGAAGGGTACAATGTCTGCTCATAAAACCCAACAGAGACAGAAATTAAGATCCCCTGCAGGAAGGCTACTCTAGACACCATATCAAGGACCACAGCAAAGATGCACAGAAAGTTGCCTCACATAAGAAGAAATGGTACGGGAGACTGGCAGAAAAAGGGCTGCTAGCGACAGACCTGCAAAAAAGGGTCAGGTCTATATCTACTGCAGAGATGTTTGCACAGCATGTTTGCTGCTGCCCTATTTACTATCAGGCTAACACGCATGTGTCCATATGGCCAACAGAATTGTACTTAGCCTTAAAAGATATAGCATTTGTGGGAAGATAGATGGAATCGGATTACGCAGTGGGATGAGCCAGGCTCAATAAGACAAACACTGCATGTCCCCCTCTCACTCATATTTGGATCTGTGTGTGTGTGTGTGTGTGTGTGTGTGTGTGTGTGTGTGTGTGTCTGTGTGTGTCTGTGTGTGTTTGTGTGTTTATGTGGGGAAAGGCTGTGAAACAAGAAAGAACCATCAGGAGAATCAGGCTTTAAAGTGCAGGTAATAGGACACCAATGAATCCTGTGAAAGTGAGAAAGCACCTGGGTGAGAACAGACAAGGAGTTCTGCGGGCAGATAAGGTGAGGGCTGAGGGAGGGAGGTAAGCTCAAGGAAAGCAGTCCTTATGGAACTCCCTGGGCAACTGGTTACTTGTTAATTTTATTTTTTTTTAATTCAAGTTTATAAGAGAGGGATAAAAATAGAAATAATAATTCTTAAAGGGACATCTTCCCCCACCTCAGGGCTTGTCTCTACAAGCCTTATCAAATGGATGAGCTTGGTCCCATTTTGTCATGTTACTGGTATCCTCAGTGTCACAGTCAGCAGGGAATACAACTTGATATTGTCATCTGTGAGTGTAAGGGAATCTCTTAAAGCCCGAGGGTTGGCTTGCACCTTGGAAAGCAATTTCAGGACAAGTCATAGTGAAGTATGTTAGATTACTTAAAAAATGGAGGCAGAAGACAAAAAGAGAGGCTTGGTCTGATCTTAGGTAGAACTATGTTTATTCATGGCAAGGAGGCCTCTTTGTCACCTATGTGTTCAGAGGACATAAAGAATGGAGGGCAGGATGGACATTCTCCACTGTTGAGTGGAAAAGGAGATCTAACTTTCACACAAACTCTGGTGCCCCATATTTGAACATGTCCCTTGGACGGAGATGCCTGGTGGCACTCAGAGGAAAGATAATAGGTCACCAAGGAGAGACTTGATACCGTATGAGCATATTCAGGGGGAGGAGGTCCCCCTCAGACACAGACTTAGGGGAGGGGAGGGGAGTAGGGGGGAAGTGGGAGGAAGGGAGGAATGGGAGGATACATGGGATGGGCTAACAACTGAGATGTAATATGTATAAATTAATAAAAATGTATTAAAAAAAAGAATGGAGGGCAGGGGTGTCATAGCTGTTTTCTTTTTATTTAATTTATTCATATTTCATCTAAATTGTTAGCCCATCCCTTGTATCCTCCCATTCCTCCTTCCCTACTGCTTTCCCCCTATTCCCCTCCCCTATGACTGTGTCTGAGGGGGACCTCCTCCCCCCGTATATGCTCATAGGGTATCAAGTCTCTTCTTGGTAGCCTGCTATCCTTCTTCTGAGTGCCACCAGGCCTCCCCATCAAGGGGACATAGTCAAATATGGGGCACCAGAGTTCACATGAAAGTCAGACCTCACTCTCCACTCAATGGTGGAGAATGTCCTGTCCATCAGCTAGATCTGGGTAGGGGTTCAAAGTTTACTGCCTATATTGTCCTTGGCTGGTGCTATAGTTTGAGCAGGACCCCTGGACCCAGACCCACCCGCCATATGTTCTTCTTGTAGGTTTCTAGGACCCCTTGGATCCTTCTATTTCCCCATTCTCCCATGCTTCTCTCACCTAAAGATGTCCTCCCCTCTGTCCCACTTCCTGGTAAGTGAAGGCTTTCGTGGGACATGCCCCTTGGGCTAATATGCAGATATAAGTGAGTATATACCATTTGACTCTTTTTGCTTCTGGGTGAACTCACTCATTATGATCATTTCTAGTTAAATCCATTTGTCCACAATTTTTGGGAATTCCTTGTTTTTAATAGCTGAGTAGTATTCCATAGTGTAAATGTACCACAGTTTCTTTATCCATTCTTCTACTGAGGGACACTTAGGCTGTCATAAACCCACCTTCTCTTTGAAGCTATCACCACAGTCCATGCCCCTTCTTTCAGACTCATAGCCTGGCCTGGCAAAATAAATTTAATGACATAGCTGACTAGAGCTAGGAGTTCCGGATGGTATTTGCAGCAAAGCCAGGAGGAAACAGTATAAAACAGAGCAGAGAAATGGTTTTATGCTTGTATGATGGCACGTCCCTCCACAGAGAAGGGCAGATGGGGAAATCAGCAGGTGCAGGTGCGCACTGCCATTGCAGGTGTGTGTGCTCAGACTCAGGGACACACCCACCTGCGGGAAGGCCTGGCACTCAAGAGGTGTGCAGCCAGCGGAGCTGCCGAAGCGTTCTGCAGATGTGTCTCAGACAATAGGCTATTTTCTATTGACAGGAAGCTCTAGCGCTTCAACAGCACGTGCACTAACCCTGGAACAATACAGATAAGGTCATGGCTCCTGAACAGGATGGCATGCAGATCCGAAGCATACCATATTCTTTTTATTATTTTTTTTCCGAGACAGAGTTTCTCTGTGTAGCCTTGACTGTCCCGGACTCGCTTTGTAGACCAGGCTGGCATCGAACTCACAGTGATCTGCCTGCCTCTGCCTCCCAAGTGCTGGGATTAAAGGCATGCATCACTACGCCCAGTTTACATTCCATATTCTTAATCTATGCAACTTTTATTTCTTATTGACAAAAATTAATTTGGTATTTTTTAAACAATATGAAAAAGGTCAACCCCAAATATACCTTTCCTTGCTCACGTACAACAGAGGTTCATGGCCTGGGCTTGGATAGACTCCACCCTTCCAAGGTTTCCTAATAGTAATAACTTACTTCATTGTAAACAGACCCAGTCACCTAGGAAACCTGAACAGTCAGCCGTAGATGGATGCTTTAAAATGGAGAGAAGTAAAGAAATGGGTGTGAGCCGGGTGTGGTAGTGCACACCTATAATCCCAGCACTCAAGAGGCAGAGGCAGGTGGATTGCTGTGAGTTGGAGGCCAGCCTAGTCTACAAAGTGAGTCCAGGACAGGCAAGGCTACACAGAGAAACCTTGTCTCGAAACCCCCCCCAAAAGAAAGAAAGAAAGAAAGAAAGAAAGAGAAATGGGCTGGAGAGATGGCTCAGTGGATAAGAGCACGACCTGCTATTCCTAAGGTCCTGAGTTCAATCCCCAGCAACCACATGGTGGCTCACAGCAATCTGTAATGTGATCTGATGTCCTCTTCTGGCCTGCAGGTGTACATGCAGGCAGAATACTGTATACATAATAAAAAACAAATAAATCTTTAAAAAAAAAAAAAAGAAAAAAGAAAGAAAGAAATGGATGTGGACCACAGAAATGTAACGATGTAAAATCTGCACTCTGTAAGGCAAGGCTCTTTCAGAGCAGGATACAGGCCAATAACATCTAGTACCAAAACAGCTAGGAAAGGACACGTCCTCAAGCTTTGTTTCCAGCTGTAGAGTTTCAAGCTTCTTTTTTTTCCTTTTTTTATTATTAATTTATTCATATTACATCTCAGTTGTTAGCCCATCCCTTGTATCCTCCCATTCCTCCCTCCCTCCTGCTTTCCCCCCCCCATTCCCCTCCCCTATGACTGTGACTGAAGGGGACCTCCTCCCCCTGTATATGCTCATAGGGTATCGAGTCTCTTCTTGGTGACCTATTATCCTTCCTCTGAGTGCCACCAGGCGTCCCCATCCAAGGGACATGGTCAAATATGGGGCACCAGAGTTTGTGTGAAAGTCAGATCTCCTTCTCCACTTAACGGTGGAGAACGTCCTATCCATCAGCTAGACTGGGTAGGGGTTCGAAGTTTACTGCCTATATTTTCCTTGGCTGGTGCCACAGTTTGAGGAGGACCCCAGGGCCCAAGCTTCTGTACTGCGGATTCTTAAGCCACCAGCTTCCAGAAACAGGAGTCACCTTCTGCTGGCCACGGGCAAGCTTGAGGTGTTCTGGCGCTTCCTGATGGTGACGGGCAGGAGGTTCCCCCAGAGAAAAAATTACAGAAGGGACAACGGACAATGCAATGTTACAAGTCTGTCAGGGCATGGGGCGGGGGGGGGGGGGGGGGAGCAAGGGGCGGGTGATAGATGGATGCGGGGGGGGGGGGGGGATGGGCGGTGATACAGCCTCTGCTCTCTTCACTGCCTCATCATAAAAGCAAGGTGGACGCAAGAAACGCCTCTTAACTCTTCCCGAGGCCGCCATGCCATTTGTTTACTTACCCAACATTCTATCCGTTGTAATTCCCCCAAGTGGAGTTTTCTGAAAATAAAAAGAAAAACAAAGAAAGAAAGGAAAGGAATTGCACCATTTGGAAATCAGAATAGCTAGGGCCCTCGCTCAGCCCAGGAAGTCAGAGCGGGTTCTCTGCCTCGGCTGCCTTCCCTGCCTTACACAAGAAGATCATCAGGAGAAAGCCTGGCATTTCTAGAGGTTCTTCCTATCCCGCCACGTTTTAATTTTTAAGGAAAAAAAAGCCAATCATTTCTATAAAAATTTAGGCATTCTACCTTCTCTCTGGGATGTATATGGAAAATAGCTCGTGCTTTTATATATTTATATTATCTCTTCGAGAATTTTATGCACCCAAGCTTTTGCCTTTTCATATCACTCCCTTCCAGAGACAAAGTGGCAACTGCAAACACGAGTCCAATGCCATCTGGTGCATTTTGAGACCATGACATGCTGTTCTTCCTACAGCCTACCATCTGGTGTTGATTAAAAACCAGTATGTGAGTATAATAGCAGCATTAAATGGATGTGAAGTATATTCTGTATATTTATAATAATAAGTTCCTGCCTAATGTTTTAGTAAAAAAGGTAAACACAAAGTTGTAGTAAATATCAAACTAAAGCTGAAATGCTTTTAAAGAATCTATTTCTCTCAGTCTCCCCCCAGTCCCTCCTGCTGTGTGTGTGTGTGTGTGTGTGTGTGTGTGCCTGTGAGTGTGTGCACATGTTCATTTGCTGGCATGTGTGTATATATGTACTTTGAGATTGCACTGCACCAATATATAAAGGGTAAATCAAAATCCTTGACCTTTCCTGTTCAAATTATTGTGCCCTTATAGTTTATTTTTTATTTTTTTTTGTTTGCTTGCTTTTTTTTTTTAAAGACAGAATCTCACTATGTAGCCCTAACTGTTCTGAAACTCACCATGTAGACCAGGCTGCCCTCAAATTCACAGAGATCTGTCTGCCCTGGCTTCCTAGGAGCTGGGATCAAAGGCATGCACCACCACAACCAATTTATGTTGTGTTTCTGCTGCCTGGAATTTCCTTCTCACCTAAAAACACCAAAAATAAAGTGTAATTTTGAAGTGAAGGTAATGCAAATCATCCAAGATATTTATGTAATAAATATGTCATGGAATGCAGAATAAATTATGGAAAATAATAAGATGACTGTTTATCAGGAGACAAATTTTTAAAACAAAATAAAAATCAGAAATCTTATTGAAAATACCACAGAAAACTAAAGCATCTCTAAATAAAAAATATAAACAAAAACTTGAAAAGTCACGAGTATATATTTGATGGAATATAGAAAGATTATTCCAGACTTATAAGAACAAAACAGCCTAAGAGATGAGATTACAAAAGCTAAAATGAACTATAGGCAAGAGAAGCTATCAGCTTCGTTGACCAGTAGAGAATGCAAGCAAATACCACACAGTAACCTTATAGTATAGTCATTGAAATATTTTTATTAAAAAAAACAGTATAAAAACCAAATGACTGCTGGCACAAGCATTTTCATGGCAGGATCTACTATAATGGGAGTAAGCAGGGAAGCTGAAAGGCCAAGAGATTTGTCCATCTTGTATGACTTTTAGTTCAAACAAATTCTCCCCTGGAAATCTAGAATATTCTAAGACAAACCAGAAAGAGGAGGTGGGCAGAAGCAAACAGAGAGAGACAGAGACAGGGAAAGAAAGTGTTTGTGAAGAGTCAGGGTTGGTGACATACAGCGGTGATTTAGCATTGCAGCTCTGTAGGGAAAGGCTTTCCCTACTGAACTCTTACAGCTCTGCTCTGAGAGGCACCCTGGCAACCAGGAGCCAAGGAATACCAGAAAGTCACACACTGAGCAACAAACCTCACACAAGAGATTTATTGGGAGGGAAAAACCCAAGAGGATGGATGCCAGCCCCTGATTGGGTGAGAAGCAGCAGAACACGGGGTTTATATAGGGTTTCTTGGGTGGACGGGGGCGAGGGAGGGGGTGGGGTGGGGAACGTGCAGAGCTTTCCAGGTTAGCCTAGGAAAGGAGGGATTATGTGGCCTGATATTGGGGTAAGCTCGGAGATTGATGAGATTCTGTTTCTTGGCCCTAGTCTTGGGCCTGGGGTCAAGTCAGGGACAGAGTGTTGTTTTCTTTGGCTCTGGACTTCAGGGTGAAGGTCAGGGTGTTCTTTCCCTGGCCATTTTACACTACAGTACAGTCAGGAAGAACATGAGTGGGGATCAGTCTGAGACCTATAGCAAGTTCTAGAACAGCCTCAGATATATAGTAACACCTGTATCAACAAACAAACAAGCGATCTTAAATACACAATACCTTGCAGAGATCAGGGGGAAAAGTAACATAACTTAGAGAAATGTATTTTAACATAAGCCTCACAAGATCCCAACATTAAGTACTTCCAAACATGAAATTATAATCCAATACAAAATTATATGGAGAAACAAGTAAAATGAGACTTTCTTTGGGAGCACCAGGGGATGGAATAATGACACAGAGACTTATATTTATTATAAGCTTAGGCACTAAAGCTGGGGAGATTCTCGGCTGTTGTAACCTCATAATACTAGTGTGGCCTACATCCCACCACATGGCTGTTACATTTCAGTCTTAGTCTCAGCACTGTTTCTTCCCCCGTGTGTGCCCCAAGTTCATCTGGAGGCCCCTCCCACCTGTCTCTGCGGAAGTCCTGCCTATCCTTTCCCACTTTGGCTAGTGACCATTCAGCTCTTTATTAAACCAATCAGAGTGTGTTGGAGGGAGTGTTTACAAATGATGCAGCCAAGGAATAAGAATATCAAAGTCCGGCCTATAATCAGATCTCTGCCAGTAGAGAAATCAAAATTTAAATAATATAAAGACAACCTTTACACCATGCATAAAAAGATCACGCCAACAAACGAATGCATGAGAATCAGCAAAAACAACACTTTGTGGAATGAAATTCCTCAATAGAAAGGAATTTAAAGGATATAATGTAAAAATGTGTTCAAAACATTAAAGAAGGGACTGGAAAGAAGGATCTACAGTTAAGAGCACCAACATGGTGGCTTACAACTCTGATACCCTCTCTGGTCTTTACAGGCACCAGGCACATACACGGTGCAAAACACTCATTAAAACAAAAACAAACAAACAAACAAAACCCCTATTGAATGAAAAGAGAGAGAGGCCTGCCTGCTGCCCGTGCCTCGTGCCACTACGATGAACAAGTGTGGTGGAGAGACGGGAGAGAAAGAGAAGAAGAGGAGTTTGAGCACGATGAAGAGAGATGGAACAGGAGATGTGAGGGTGGAGAGGAACAGCCTGATGTGAGTAGCCTGCAATATCATCACCTCAGGCTATGGTGAAGTCCGGGCCTGTGCTGCCACTGACGGCCATGTCTGAGTTTATGGCCATGGAGCAGAAGGGCTTGGTGTCATGTCTATGGCCCATATTACCACCAAAGGCCATGTGGATGTCCCTAGTCTAGGCTGCTGACTGGCACCATATTGCTATCTGAGGGTTGTGCAGAGCTGGCCCTACCCATCACTGGCTGCAGCACTCAGGAGAAACCCCTTCCTCCTACTCCCAGTACAGTAGAGCAGGCCTGGGTGGCAGGGATGCAAGCAAGCTAGCCCCCGGCATGGGAGAAACGCTCCCTACCACCACCACGCCAGCAGCAGGCAAGAGAGGTGGCCATGGGTGTGAGAGTGTGAGAGCCGGCCCCACCCCTTGCCAGCTATGGCATTGGTTGAGTTAGCCCAGGCAGTGCTTGAAAGCTTGCCCCAGAAGTGTGGCTACAGGAGAGCTGGTAGGCTGACCATCTCAGCTTCCACTCAGGGCCAGATCCAGAGCTTTGAGTTGTCCCACCCTACCTTATCTATGAACCGCTGGAGTGTGTGAAGGAGCTACGAGATTGAAGATGCTGGATCTCACGACACAGGGCAACAACAGGCTATCTGAAAGGAGTCCCAGTGTTATAGTTAGGATTTCCATTCCTGTAGAGGAGACACCATGACCACATCACTCTTATAAAAGAAAACATTTCATTGGCGCTGGCTTACAGTTTCACAGACTTAGTCTATCAGCATCATAGCAGCTTGCTGGCAGACATGGTTCTGAAGGAGCTGAGAGCTTTACATTTGGACCTGAAGGCAGCCAGGAGGAGACTGGGTATTCCACACTGGTGCTAGCCTGAGCACAGGAGGCCTCACAACGCATCCCCACAATGACACACTTCCTGAGCAAGGCCACTGCTACTCTGACAAGGCCACACCTACTAATAGTGCCACTCCACATGGGGCAAGCATTCAAACACAGGAGTCTACGGGGGCCATTCCTGTTCAAACCATCACACAAAAGAAGGATCCAGTATTGATAGCGAAGCAGAAGCCAGAGGCCTCAAACCAGACCAATGACTCATACCAATGAACATTTGTAGGTAAAGATGTTTGGAGAAAAGTGTGTACTATGTGATGTGCCTTAACACGCTGTAGCTTCCACTGTGAGATGAGGTTTTTGTTGTTGTTGTTCTTCTTCTTGTTGTTTAATTTTTTTTATTTTCTTTGAGAGGGTGGAGAAAGGATACAAAGGGAGGGGGAGATGAGTGGGATTGGGGTGCATGATGTGAAACTCACAAAGAATCAATAGAAAGTTTAAAAAGAATAAAAATAGAAGGAAAAAACCATGAGATATATATATATATATATATATATAATTTTACCCAAAAATATTATATAACTTTGGAGGTTAAGAGAAAAAAATGTAGTCACAGACATTTTAATATTTATCGGTCATGATAAATATCAAATTAGTTGAAGATGAACAGAGAATTAACTAGGACACAGATCTAAAAGCAACTAGAAGGCAGTACATAGATATTTAAAAATGAAAAATATGAAAGGCATTAAAAGAAATAAAGAGAAATTAGTCCAATTTGTTGCCAGGAAAAATGTAACAAAGGGTTTCCAAGACCTGTAAGACAAGAATGTGTGAATCTAAGAATTACAATCAAAGAGAGTAAATATTATGGTTTGAATGTGAAGTGTTCCTCAAGAGCTTCGCATGCATTAGGCACTTGGTTCCTGGTTGACTGCACTATTTTGGTAAGTTTTGAAAACTTTAGAAGGCAGAAAGTGGCTGGCAGAAAGAAGTCACCAGGGTTGTGCCTTTGAAAGTTCCATGAGGTGCAATCTCCACCCAACCCTCTTGGCTTCTGATCTGCCATGAAGTGAACAGTCCCCTTCTCCACATAGCCTGCCACCATAACACTGCTCTATCTCACCATGTGGCCAGAATCAATGGCCCCAAGGGTTATAGACTAAAGTCTCTAAAACCAGAACCATAAATACTTCGTCATTCAAGTGGTAATCTCAAGTATGTGGGAAATGGCTACACAGACGCAAATGGTACAATAAGTAAGTATCCACACTTCAAAATTACTACGGATATATAGAATGCCAAAGAAACACAATTTACTTTTAGGGAATGGCACATTAATATACAATTTCTTTTCTTTTCTTTTCTTTTTTTCTTTTTCTTTTTCTTTTTCTTCTTTTACAATTTCTTAATAACAAGAGAAATAAGAAGTCATGTAATGTTGTTTAGGAAATATCCTAGACTTTGGGGTCACTAAACAACCATCCAAGCATGAGAAAAAGAGAAAATCTCTTTTCCTGCAAATAAAAACTGACTCTATTCACCATTAATATTTATTTAAACACACCTCTGAAAGATGCCCTCGAAGAAACTTCTCCTAGGCGGAAGGTAGAGAATACAAAGGAGAATAAAAACAAAACAAAACACTAGCCGACATGTCAGTATATTCAAACAGATATAATAAAACTAGATAACCTAAGACTAAATTATTTCTTACACTGGTTGGAAGGTATATGTGCATTTGTATTTTTACTCTTTATTCTCTTATTTTAAGGATAAAACATAGAAAAAAATTTAATAACAGAGGGATGAGAGTTCTAGGCAGAAGTTCCTGAGGTCAGAAAGAACTTGATCTACCTACCAGAGGCCAAAGTCATAAGAATTTATCACAGTCATTGGGAAAGCAATAAAGGGTTTCAAACAAAAGATCTAACCAATGTAGATTAAATGTTAATACAACAACTCTAACTGCTCTATCTGTGCATTATTTTTAATACTAAGTACCTACCATAAGGGTCTAAACTCATATCATTGTATTTTTCACTAATCCTGATTTGTCCAAGATTATTCAACTTCTGAGATTACTAAGGGCATAATTCTCTGTACAATGCCTGGTGATATTCAGAAATACCACAGATATTCAAAAGTATAAGTATACTGTACCACCTCACATATTTGTATTTTGGCCAAAATGAATCTCTATACAATGAAGTTGTTATTATTTAAATTGCACTATTGTTTCGTGCATGTGCCTGTTACCCCAACGACTCGAAGCGGAGATGAGAGATCACCCACGCCTAGAAGTGTGAAACCAGCCTGGGAAACGCAGTTAGACTCTGACTCAAAATGACTCAAAAAGCCAAAGGCAAAACCAAAATAATACTTATGCCTGGAGGAAAAGACTTGCTACGTGCTGAAGCAGTTGTCATTGTGAGGTTTCAAAGTTCTAGAACAATCCACACAAGCTTAAAACACACGGATTGATAACGAGGAAGGAGTGGGTTAGGTAAGAAGAATCAACGTGCCACAAAAGAATACTGGTTTGGGGCTGGAGAGATGGCGCAGAGGTTAGGAACACTGGCTGTTCTTCCAGAAGACCTAGGTTCAATTCTCAGCACCCACATGGCAGCTCACAACTGTCTGGAACACCAGCTAAAATAAAAAGAAATAAGTTTTTAAAAAAAAAACCAATACTGGCTTGACTAGCATTAGGAAGCACCTTAAGTTCCATTATGAGTCAATGAAACTATGGGCTGGGTGAACGGGAACAGAGTTAAGCATCCATATTTCCTCCTAAAGATAACAAAGCATAAGGATTTTTCAGTGGGAATATGGCTTTTATATTTTTTTAACCAGTCCATCATAAAACTTCTCAATTAGTAAAAAGCTGGCTTGTTTTCATACCCATAAACATTGTTCACTATTTTCAAAAGACACTCTTTTACAAAGCAGCCATGTTCACAGGAATTAAGCAAATGACACACGTTTAGAAACTGAGGTATACTGCGTGTTCACTTTCACAGTGTTTCAACATACATACACCGATTCCAAGATACAAAATTGTTTTACCAAAAAAGAAAGAAACCTCCAAACTATAGAAATGTCCATTGCTGTTCTATGAGGGGTGTGACTCTGAACACAATTTTTTTTACATACAATCACATAAACAATACAGGAAAGAGAAACTATATACAATACAGTCTTTATTTGTAGCAGCTGAGTTGATCCTGCCTCCTCCAGAGGCTTCTTCTGCCAGATTCTTTCATCCTTTGTTCAAAAATTACTCCCATGTTTTCCTAATTAAAGAATTTGGATGCTCCAAAATTCTTCAAACAACTGTTCCCCCCCCCCCCCACACACACACCCAAGTTCCACATTAAGAAAACTAGTGCCCTGCCTGGCTGACTTACAAATTCTTTAGCAGCCACTGTATCCTCCTACTAAAGTCTCTCCTTACATTCTTCCTCAGTGAATTTTTTCTTGTTTACTACTGTTAGTGCTAGTGGGGTTTTAGGGTCCAGGGGAAAACCTTGCCTTGCCTAGGAAGGCCTTCCACACTATTGTAGATCATATTTGACTCCGTGTCTTCACAACATACTAGATACATGCCTCTTGAGCAGAAATCTTTTAGCCTGCAAATTCTTAGCACCCCTGATGTCTCCCAGGACAGAGCCTTGTAGATGAGTCTCAGCAACGGTTAGTAATGAGCATCCTTTTGCTTGGAATTAACTGAATCTCTCACAAGCATAATTGACTTCTCCGCCAAAGCTGCTATCAAGGTCTGACAGAGATTGCTGCCCTGACCCAGAGCAGATAGACAAGGGGCCTCTTTTTCTTTCTCCTTTGCCTTTTGACGAACCCCACGATGTAATAATACACGAAGCCCAAATTCAAGTTGATTAAAGGTATAACGTGGTGACTCCAGGGTAAGACTTGAAAAGTAAACTCAGGGCCTGATTCGGGACCCAGGTGTCCGGGATAAAACCGAAATCCCCTCACCACACAGGAGCAACCTGGGGTGGGGCCTCGTCGCTCTGCCTCCTGATTGGCTACCTATGACCAATGACCACCAGATTCCACTGATTGCCCCGCCCCCTCCTCCCCTTGCCCCACCTCCCCCGCAGCCGCGAGGGCTGCCGGGATTCTCGCACGTGCTGTTGCTCCTCATCTCAGAGAGGAACGAGGAGCGAGGAGCGATGGCGGCGGAGGCCTCGACGGCTGAGCTCGCTTCCTGCCACCTTGTGGAGAGTAAGAGTGGACCGCCGGGAGCTTCAGGGAGCCAGTGTGCTCAGTGTGGAAGAAAGATGTCAGCTGACAGCGGCGGGGAGGAGCCTGGTGAGGAGCCTGGGGCTGGCTGGGTGTCCCAGCGGGGGGTGGGGAGGTGGGAGCGTGGGGGAGATGGTCGTGGGGGGTGGGGGCGTGGGGAGGTGGGAGCGTGGGGGGATGGGGGTAGGGGGGTGGGAGCGTGGGGGATGGGGGTGGGGGGGAGCGTGGGGAGGTGGGAGCGTGGGGGGATGGGGGTGGGGGGGGAGCGTGGTGGGGTGGGCGGGGGGTAGGGGTTGGAGACGCGCTAGGCCTGTGGGAGGGTCACAGGCCACAAGGGTGTGTGAGGGACCCGGGCGGCCGCGCCTCGTGCGCAGCTGGGCTCTCTAAGGCTCTCCCCACACACCCTGGAAGATGGAGGCAGAGCGGCCATGCCCTCTCCCCCGCGCAGCCTCAGGAGCCCTTCTCTCACACTTAGCTCCCCGAGTTGATAGACTCACGAAAGAGCAGGTGAGAAAATAAGGTGCTTATTTAACTGCAGTCACCCGCCTGGACCGCAGAACCCTAGCCCGGATCCCTTCTTTAGTTCGAAAAGGCGAAGCAAAACAAAATAAAACAACCTCAGAATAAATGTTGTGTGATGGAGGAAAGAAACTCGATTTTCCTGTGTCCTTTTTCCTGTAGGAGAAATAAGGCCTGAAAGGCTCTTAGATGAAGGGGGTGGGGCGGGAAGGGCCCTGTTTATTCTAAAGCGCTGCTTTGGAAGCCACAGTTGCTTTTGTGAATCTTGTGGTTTGGTTTTTTTGGTTTTTGAGGGGGCGGTACAGAGTTTTTGCCTTTGTTCACCGTGTTCCTATTGGGTTCATTTACAATCTACAAAATGAATGTAAGTTTAGGTTATTTTATTGTAACTGAAGTGCTTCGGAGAACAGTAACAGGGATAAGTTGTTGAATGAAAATTCTGGAACAACTGAAAAGTCTTGTTCCTTTCATTGTTTAGTGTTTATACTTTACAAGTGAAAGTCAATTAACTCTTTCAAGATGGACAACACCTTCCCCAGAGAAAGCTGGGTGCATTGTTCACCAGGGAGCAGCATCTCTCTTAAGGCTTTTGTTTTGCTGTACTGAATTTGGACAACCATGTCCTTGTAGATGCTAGGCAAACTACGTGCCCTTGGTCCAGCCTCCTAAGTATGTGGGATTACAGGCCTGCACCACTAGGCCTGGCCATATTTAGAGTTTTGGTCACTGCTTCTGTTAGGTAAAAAATGTCCATATGAAGATGAAAACTACTACAAAATAAGGTTTTGGGTTTTTGTTGTAAGACTAAGACCTCCAGAGAGATCTCTACTCTATACCTGGAGTCCCCAGAGAGAAACGGAGTCCGATGTCGATGCAATACAGACAGGAATTTTATTGAGTTGATGTGCATTGAGGTCTGACAAGCTCTTTCAAGCTGCCGACCCACAAAAGCAGGCGCAAGTGCTTTTTATATCTTTTTTTAAAGCAGATTTTAGCAGGCCAGCTAGCAGTACATTCCAGGGGTAGGGGTAGTGGAATATTTTTAGATACAGCTGGACCCTCAGCATAGGCTGGCTGGCCTTGAGGCAAGCTGGACCCTCAGCATAGGCTGGCTGGCCTTGAGTCAAGCTGGACCCTACAAGGGGGCCAAACAGCTACAGAACGCACATAGTGATTTGATATTGATACCTTGGTTCAATAGCAATATTGGCTTCCTGGCCCCGCCATTGTTTGTGATGTTTTGTTTTGTTTTGTTTTCTTGAGATAGTTTCTTTCTCTGTGTAGCCTTGGCTGTCCTGGACTAGCTTTGTAGACCAGCCGGGCCTTGAACTCACTGCCACAGCCTCCTCCCTCAGTGCTGGTGTTATCAGCGTGTGCCACTGGACCTGGCTCGAAATAAGATTCTTAAGCATAAGCTTTTAAAGCCCATGGTTTGTCTGTGCATTTGTATTACAAGATTTAGAAATACTCAACTAGAAAAATAGTTATTCCTTTGTAACCTGAAGTATGCTGCAGGTCAACTCGTACGGTATCAGAAATTATACTAAGTGTTGAGAATTTGTATTGCTTAGGTAATATTAGCCTGAAATTTAAATATAACTTTAACATATAGCACCCTCATGCCAAATTTTAGCTTGCTGAAAAATTAAAATACTTTTCTAAAAATTTAAGTTAATGAAATTATTATAATTTAACAAGAATCTCATAAATGTGCTCTAACAAAACATTACTAGCTTTAGTTTCCTTAAAATTATTTTTGTGTGTAAGGGTGTTTTGCTTGTGTGCTTGGTGCCTGAGGAAAAAGCTGTTACTTGTTTGTAACTCTCTGAGTAGGCAGAAACAGATAGATCTCTGGGGCTTACTTGCTGCCTGCCTAGCCTATTTGACATGCTCCAGCCTGGTGAGAGACCTTGTCTCAAAAACACAAAGTAAGAGTACTTCTGAGGAACAGAACTCAGCGTTGTCCTGTAGCCTCCGCATGTACCCACCCACATAAACACTCACACACACTAACAAAAATAAATAACTAAATAAAATAGAACGCTATTTTAAAGTTATATAATTTTAAAAAGTTGATTATGATAAGCTTCAAATTGTACCTAGTTCATTTAAATATTTTAAAATTATATATATATATCAAAGTCAGGTTATCAAGCTCAGCAGCAAAAACTCTTATCCACTGAACCATCTTGCTAGTTTAAATCTTGATACCATATTTACAAACGTGGTAGTGGCACTTCTCACAAATGCTAAGTTTCCAAATATAATCGTAATGTGAGTCATATGTATGAGAATAAGATTTAGCTTTAACCCTTGCCAACATCCTAAGATTACTAGGAGAGAATTCTTACCAGTGTTTCATTTCAGCTTTCCCTAACTCTTTCCTAAGACGTGAAATACAAATTACCCAAGAGGAGTATTGTCCAACAGAGTGAAGATTGGACATGGAAGCAGAAGGATGGAGTCTGATTGGTCAGATTACCAACATGTTTTTCCATCTTTAGGTTGGATATAATATTAGCAGCACGTTAGGCATGCTATTTACAAAGGTCAAATTAAGTCAGCGTACTCTGTATGACTGTAATATGTGGCAAATCTATGGTTGTATAGGTTCAAAACTTCCTGGGTTCATGCAAACATTATGCAGCTTTGAATGATTTTGCTTCCTAATTTTTCTCCCTCTTTTTGAGTTCTGTAAATGTTTTAATAAGCCAGCCAATCTAACTAAACTATGTACTTTTTCCTATAGAATAGAATACTTTTTGAATTTGCCCTTTGATGGATAACTATTCCACAATTCTACAAATTTTAGAATGTTTTATTGCTGACATTTTATCCGCAGGTCACCACCATGAGCGTCAGTGTGGACATGCCTTCTGTGAGCTGTGCCTGTTAGTAACCCAAGAATGTGCCACAAGTAAATGCACTGACTGTAAGGTAAGTTTTCTGCTCCTTCATACTGAATGCATCCTAGGTTATAGGTTAAGATGTGAGACAGCTAGAGTGTTTCTCATCGGAAGCTAGAAATATATGCTTGGCTGCCTAATCTCTTGAGTAAAGAAGCATTAACAGAAGTTAAGTTTCTATGGGCCAGGAGAATGGATCTTCAGTGCAAGCCAAAGGCCTGAGTTTGGATCCCCAGAATCTGTGTAAAAAGCCGGGTGGAGTTTCCCCTGAACATCACAAGCATGCAACGGTACATGTGCACCTCCATTCACAGACATGTACACATGTACACAAGACAGAGACATTAAAAGAAAAAGAAGACGTTCCTATCCAGTTTATTATTCTTCAAAGTGATGAAGAGAGAAGATTAAGGTCATAGATATTGCTCACATATTTTGACTCTTGGGACACAATGGTGGAAAATTACTTCTTTTTATTTTTATCAATGGAGGTATATTCTTTTCAAAAATCCTCCCAGTTTTTTTTATGCCAAAACTGTACAAACAAACTTGGAACTCTTCTTTCTCTAACATCTATGTGTTATGAGCTGATATTTGTAGAGACATTGTACTGTAAAAAGAGAGGTGAAACAACTGCCAAATGTTAATATTTATCCCAGAAGTACTAAGTATATAACAGTTCAACTGGGGTCAAACTCTTTCAATCCTTAAGAGAGAAACAAATCAGTGTTTTGCATTGAAGGTAAATACAAATACAATTCGATTTCTGTAGTATATTTCACAAAGTTGACTGTAAAATTATGCAAACTTATGATTCCTTTGGAGAGGTGGATTGGGTTTATATCTGTTGTTTTCCCTGGCAGGGTAGTACTTAATATCAAGGTAAAAGACATAGATGGGGTTTTTATTTTTGTCAACCTCATCTGAGATTCTGCACTCATGACATGGAAATAATGCCTGATTTTTAAAAAAATATTATGATGTAAAAAACTACTCTACAAACTTCCAGGACATTAAAATAACCTTTCATTATTTAGTTACAGATCCATTGGCTTGCAGGTTACATACAGTACAACTATATATGTTGTAATTTGTGAAAGCTTTAATTATAACAGAATATCTGCTGTTTCATCTGCTTTGGAATTACAAGTAATACCCTTTATTGTGGCAAATTCCTATACACTTTGATCTCTGTGACAGATGTTTTTGGATATGGAGGTTATACATTTGAAGACGAGTCCTTTTATTACTGCAGTAGTTTGTGACAGATTCAGTCTTGTGATGGAGGAAGCATACATGAAAGAAAAGAGATGGCAGCTGGGAGCATCTCTGCCTTTGACTTCCTTATTTTAATGTTTAAATGTTTGCTTTCGGGGAGCAAGTGATATATATCTTATTCTTAGGATTTTGAATAGCATCATAGCATTTAGAGTATACTTATTAATAATGGCTTTGATTTTAGGGTTGTGATAAATCTATTTTGAAACATTTTGACTTACCTTATTGTTACTTAAGAAGAGATGTGACCTGTCTCATCCTTTCCTCTGCATCTACATTCCTAAGACCTGGTGATCAGGCTTATATTCAGATTTTTGAGATTTACTAGATTATCCCTCTTTAAGGGTTTTCAGGAAGCCTTCCTGAAATTGGTAGCCATTCCTTTTGTATTGGTACCTAAGACTTACTTGGAATAATGTATAGAGAGAATGGGAAAATCCACTCTGAATTAGTGAACAAGCTGAATTTAAGAAATGTGGTTTATTGCTTTGGATTGTTATCTGTGCTCTAAAAATTGAGATTTTAATACTTGTATTTATAGATGATTTATAATTTTATATGGAAGTCAAGTGCTATTTACTTCAAATTTAAGCCAATTCCACTCACAATTAACAGATATTATTTTGTTCTTCTGCATTTAAGTAAATACGAATTTATAATTCCTAATTAAGTTTTTACTTAATATCCATTTCTGCTTTTGATTAGCAGTTGGTTAATAATAGTCACTGTATGATTTTGTATAGCAAAGTGATAGATTTTATACTGAGGCTCATACAGATAGCACTCTAGAAATTCTACCATTTTCTTGACCTTTAGACTACTTTCAAAATATATTAGTTCAAGGAGAAAAGATAAATCACCAAAAAAAGAGATAATTAGTATATGTTATTAAAATGCCATGTAATTAGAAATGTCACTATAAAAATTTTAAATGGAGTTGGTTGTGGTGGTACATGCACACTTTTAATCCCAGCAGTCTGTAGGCCAAGGCAGGCCTCTTGTGAGTTTAAGGCCAGACCGGCCTTTAGTGAATTTAGGATATTTGGGTTATATAGGCAAACCCTGTCTCAAAAAAAGTAAACCAGAAGAAATTGTAGATAATATATTATATTGGATAGGAAAGCCTTGTTAGATACATCACTGGAATGAGAACCGTAGAAAAAAAACGTGTGTTAAAGTTGACTTGTTTGTAATCAAGTGAGGAGGAAAAAAAAAAGAAAGATAAATGAAATTGGAGAAGAGGGAAGAGGCCAGGAGGAGGGAAGATGGGAAGAGTAATGGGGGTGTGTCTCAGTGAGTATGATCAGGGTACATAATACGCATATATGAAAATGTAACAGTAAAACCATTGTTTTGCATAATTGGTGTACACTAGTTACCTTTCTCCATTTATGAACAACAGAAGTTACATAAATAAAATTTAAGTGGTAAGCTCTGAGGGGCAAGGGCGCAAGTGATGGCTCAGCAGGTAAGAGCGCTTGTTCTTGCAGAGGTCCCAGTTTCAGTTCCTAGCGCTCACGTGGTGGCTCACAGCCATCTGGGTCTCCAGCTTCAAGGAATCCAACGTCCTTTTCTGGCCTCTACAGATACCAAGCACAGATGTACATAAACATATGTGCAGACAAAACAGTCATATTAGGAATCTTTGTACAATTTTAACTGAATTCTTGCATTGTCATATTTAACATTTTATGATACTTTCTAGGAAAAACATCCTCTATCAAGTTTTCTTCTGGTTACAGTAACCTCTCTCTGAGAAATTATAAGATAAAAGACAATTAACTAGATATGTAATTTAATAATTAACCATAAATTAAGATTTTTAGTTCTCAGTTTTGAGAATGTGCTTAAAAATACCATTCAGTCCAGTGTGTGGTTTGTTAAAAGAAACCTTTTTCCCTAAGTGAATAAGAGAGACTGGAGAGATGGCCTAGCAGTGTTGCCATACACTATTCTTGCAGCAGTCAGCTCCCAGCACTCATGCTGGGCAGCAGTCATCCATAACTCCAACTCCATGGGAATCCAGTGCCCTGTCCTTAACAGGTACCTACAGGCATAGGCACAGACACATAAATACACATTTTTAAAATTAAAAAAATACGTTTTGGGTTTAAAAAAAATGTTTACTTAGAACATACGCTTCCATTCCAAATATTTGTCTTTCACTGTAGCACTCCAGCAGCCTGAGAGCCTTGATGAAACATACTCTCAGAAAACTCTTGAAGTGTCAGGAGACTGTATGCTGAAAACCAATAGCCAGTACAGGAAAACATTGAACCAGATTTACATCACATTCAGCAAGCTGAAAATTTGGTAGAACCAATATATATACCAGAACTTTGACTCACACCCAAGCAGCATGCTGGGCATTGGCAAGACCTGTGCAGATAGGGCTGCATTCACAACCAGAGCCCTGAGGAGGTTTTGGTGGTGCCTCATGTCTGAGACCCTCCCCATGAAGCACTGGCCACAGAGTAGGACAGAGTCAGTAATCTAGTATCCAAAGGAAGGCTCAGAAGGAAGAACAGGGCCAACCATTGCAGAGGAGCTCCTGGTGACAAGACAACATTCCTGGAGCTAGAAAAGGAAAAAGCAGCACTCTAGGGGAAAGAAAGCCAAAAACTAGGCTAGTCAGTTTCCTTATCTTACATCTCTACCTAGCATGTTCTTTCCCTATGTCCTGTATTTGTTTGATACCCAGTGTCATTTTAGCGTTTCGGTTGGCCCCACTCTATTCTTGTCATATAGTGACACACACACACACACACACAGGCCCCCCCCTCTTTCTCCTTTCCTTACTCTTTTCTTTTACTTTTTCCTCTCCCAAAGACTATCTGCCCTGGCATGCAGGTTCTCTGCTTTAGGATCCTGACATACAGTGCTATTCTTTTTCTTTCTGATAGCGTATCTTCCTCTTTACCTTTAGGCAAATTCCCCCATTCCCCTTCCACTTTTTAAACTTCCTACAGTCCCTCCTTCCTGTACATTTATCTTCCTCTACTTTCTGTCATCCCAATGCTAATTGCTAGTCTTAATATCTTTTTTCTTTCCACTATGCCCACAGTAACTAATATGTTTGTATCTGCAAGGTTTGATGTCCCTCTTCCCTAAAATCGTTAGTGCTTAAGGGGTGATTGTTTTCTGGGTGACTGTTACTGAGTTTACTGTTGTTGAAGACAGTATTCTGCTCACAGAGGAACACTAGGGTCTGGTGCTCTGGACAGAAGTCTAACTGATAAAAGACAATTCATCCTGACCACAGACTAGTCCTTCCTGAACACTGCAAATACTTTCACTGAAAAGAGAAAGGCAGCCTGAAAAAATTCAACCAACAATTTACTCTTTTGGGGGAGATTGGGGGGCTGAGACACGGTTTCTCTGGTAGCCTGTCCTGGACTTGCTTTGTAGAGCAGGCTGGCCTCAAACTCACAGAGATCCATCTGCCTCTGCCCTCCTGAGTGCTGGGATTTACAGGCCTGAGCCACCACGCCCAGCTAGCAGTCTATTATGGGCAAGTCCCATTGCAGAAACACAAGTAACATGAAAAGCCAGGATACTATCTCTCCTCCAAAATCTGCCAATTTCAGAGGAATGGCCTCCAGTGAAAGTAACTGAGACAAAATTCCAGATGAAGAATTCAAAGAATGATGATAAATGTGTTTGGAGAAATTAAAGAGCACTATAAGCTTCTGAGTGAATCCCAAAACCCGAAGAGAGCTAAGTAAATCAGGAAGTCAGTATAGGATTAAAATGTGGGAACTCAAAGAGGAGATAGTTTGAAGGGAAACCCATCTTAAAAGATGATGGAAATGAAAATTTAAATGTAAAAAAAGAAAAAACCCAGTTAAAATCCTCACTAATAGAATGGACCACAAGGAGTGCAGAACATGAGGGCTTAAAGACAGTATAGGAGAATTGTTAAATTCTGTTGAGGACTGATAATGTAAGTGTGATTTTTTTTTTTTAAATTCAAGGTCCTTGGGATACCATGAAAAGACTGAGTCTACAGATAATGAGTAAAAATAGAGAATTCTATGCTGAAGTCATAGAGAGTATTTCTATACAATTTCAGCAGAAAATCCCCTGGATTAGTCAGGGTTCTCTAGAGCAGCAGTTCTCAGCCTCTGGGTCACAACACCTTTAGCAAACCTCTGTCTTCCAGAATATTTACATTACAATTCATTACAGTAGCAAAATTAGAGTTATGAAGTAGCAATGAAAATGATCTTATGGTGGGGTTAGTCACCACAACATAAGGACCTGTATTAAAGGGCCCCAGCATTAGCAAGGTTGAGGACCACTGTGTTAGAAGAACAGAACTTATAGAACGTGCGTGTGTGTGTGTGTGTGTGTGTGTGTGTGTGTGTGTGTGTGTACACACATATATATTATAGAGAGGGGGATTTTATTAGAAAGATTTACAGGCTGTGGCCCAACTTACCTAACAGCACCTGTGTAAGGTCCAATAATCCAGTTGTTGTTCAGTCCATGAGACTGGATGTCTCTGTTGGTCGTCAGTATACACCAAATCCTAATAAAGCAGACTCTAATGCCAGTGAAGAAACGGATTTACTAAAGAGAGTGAGGGCAAGTAGACAAAGCTTCTTTCTTCCATGTCCTTACATGGTCTGCCAGCAGGTGTGGCACATATAAAAGGTGTATCTTCCCATTCAAAAGATCTGGTAAACTTGTATCTTTGCCCCTTAAATATCCAGGCTAGAAATGAATCTAACCACTTTAAGTGATTTAATTTAAAAAAATCTTACCGGTGTTCCCAGTAATTTGAGTTTTAGATAATGCCAGATGTAGTCAAGTTAACAACCAAAGATAACCATCAAATCTCCCAAATTAAGAAAGGGGCTCATCCAAGTACAAGAAGCATAGAACATGAAATAGCACAACATCCCCAGTATCACATGTAGGTAGCGCACTGAATATAACAGAACAAAGAAAGTGCACTGAGATCTGCAAGACAGAAACACCAAGTCACAGATAGAAACCCATCAAAAAGCAGCTGGTTCCTCCAGCAAAAACTTTAAAAGCCAAAAGGACATAGAAAGATATACTTAAAGTCTGAAGGACTACGGCTACAGGAATGTGTGACCTTTAGCCAGCTGTGCAGAAGATGCTGGAAGTAATTCTTCAGACTGAAGGGAATGATAAACTCATCAAAAGTGATAAACCCATAGAAAAAGTAACAGATACTAGAACACATGATTTTTAAAAAACCAAACCCTCCAGATAGACTTAATTTACACTTTTTATTAATAATGCTGTACTTTCTCTCAATCCTCTATCAAATGACAAGATTAAAAAACAAAGGTCTAAAGGGACTGGAGAGATGGCTCAGAGATTAAGAGCACTGGCTGCTCTTCCAGGGGATCTAATGCCCATTCCTGGCCTCTACAGACACCAGGTATAGATGTGGTACACAGATATACACACAGACAAAACACTTGTACACATAGAAATGTAGATTAAGAGATCTTTAAAAAAAAAACAAAACAAGATCTGTTTTCTTTCTCCAAGATACACATCAAAGATAAACACTTTTATGGTAAAAGGATGAAAAATATTATTTCAAGCAAATAAACTAGGAAACAAGCAGGCATCTCTAACATCTAACAAAATAGACTCCAAACTGAAACTAGTCATAACAGATAAAGTAACTTCCTACTGATTAAAGGAACAACCATGAAGATAAAAAAAATTGTAGATACAGGTGCACTAAAGCTCACAAGTACTAGATATAAAGTCACTGCTGAGCCCCATCACAGTAATAATGGTTGACTCCCACCAAGAGATTATTCTGATGAAAACTAAATGTCAGTTGGGTGACATTATAGACTAAGGGAATTCCATGTACCACTGCAGAATAGGCATTCTTCTTAGTATCCCATGGAAAATTCTGTAAAATAGGTTATACGTCTGGCCACAGAGCAGGTCTCACCTAATAGAAGAAAACTGAAATAGTCTCTGGTAGTGTGACCACAGTAGACTAAATCTAGAAGTAAAAAAGGGTTAAATGATTGATTGGTCACTAAGGAAATCAAACAGTTCCTAGAACTGAATAAAAATGAAGACAAAGCACACAAATCTAGTGAGATACAATGAAGGCAGGCTCCATTATGGAAATCACTGTGGAGATTTCTCAAAAAACTAAAAATAGAATTTCTATATGACTCAAGTATTCTGTCTGTGGGCAGATACCCAAAGATTCTGTATCCTACCGCATAGATGCTTGCACGTCCATTTTTATTGCTGCTCAGTTCATTATAGCAAGAGAAATGGAGTCAGCCTAGATGTTCGTTCACTTGGAAGTCAAGCAAGGTAACTAGGTTAAAAAAGCCGTGTTCTCTCTAGTGCCACTTCTGGCTTCTAACTTTCATATATGTGCATATATGTGGAAGTGGGTACATATAGATACCAGGGGCACTAGAAAAGAGCCCATAAGAGGACAGTTCTTGAAGAAGGGCAGGGAGAACATATGTGATTCAAGAGTGGAAGAATGCATACTGGGAGTGAGAAAATTTAATGAGGGAAGGGGAGCAGAGAGGTGGAGGAGGGGATTGGGTAATGGTAGGGTCACACAGAACTAAAGTATGTGGAAAAGCCCTAAGAAACCTGAGAGCTGATAAACTAATCAAAAATAAGTGTTTTAACAGGAGTACCCTTTGTGGATGGATAAAGCTGTCCCCCAAAACCAAAAGTTTGTTTGTTTGTTTTTAAATCCAGTGCCTGAGTGGTGACTACAGAGATTCATAGCTTTCAATTCTGTGTGAGTTGTTGGTTAAAGAAGCTGTAAAGCTTGAGCTCAGTACCATCACCCAGGCAAGGTGAACCCACTGGTGACCCGCGGATATGGGTAATCAGTGGCTCTCTGATTAGATGTGGTTCTGCTGCACAAGAGGGACGTCACAAGAGGGAATTAAAGGTACTGTAAACCTGGTCAAAAAGCCATCACTGGGAGGTCACAGTGGAGCATCAATGTTGTTGCTTTGCTAAATAGACATGATGTGTCCATCAAGCTGCCTTCTGAACAGCTGTGGAATTTGCCCATAGATTAATGCAGCTGTCAGCTCTTGCCAGAGAAGGTTCTTTTTTCAATGGTCAATGATGACTGCAGAAAAGCATAACTGGTCAAAATATGGATATTAAATGACTGTACGCTCTGCCACAAGAGGGCCCTCTCCAAGGCCCAGGGAACTGTGCAGAAGAATGTACACCAGAAGAAAGAGAACACAGGTTCCTGCTCCTAACCAGGAAGCTTTCTGTAGTTGATACCTGCTGGCCAAGGAAACCCTGCTTTCCTCCAGTGAAATTTTACTGAGTGTATTAGTCCTAATCCAGGGTGGGCCCCTTCCCAGGAGTAGGTGGCCAACACAAAAGAAATTCAGTATTTGGTGTGTGTGTGTGTGTGTGTGTGTGTGTGTGTGTGTGTGTGTGTGTGTGTGTGTGTGTTACTGGTCTTTTGTTTGTTGATTGTGATTTCTGTCACATACACACACACACACGAGTCTTGTTAAGTTGCCTAGGTTGGCCTTGAATTTAATATCCCTTTGTCTTAGCCTCTCAAGCATCTGGAAATAAAGGCCGGTACTACCTGGCCTGACTATAAATTTTATATTTGGTGGATTTTAGGATATTAAATGTATCTTCAGGAAACTGGCACAATCCTCCACTTAATTGATCCTTGTTTCATAATGATTAATGTTTTTAGAGTTTATACAATATAGTATTTTATAGTTTTGAACAGAATAAAGATATCATTAATATGTCCTTTAATAGCCAATTTAAAGTATTGTTGCAGTCATTTCTTTTAGAATTGTAACAAAAGATTGTTTGGATTAATTTAATGTTCTTACTTTTATATGTTGTAAAATATAAAATAATGTTCTTATGTTAAATAATAAAGCCATTATTAAGGTAAAACCACAAGTACAGTTTTCCCTTGACTTAAAGAGAACTTCAGAATTGTTATTGTTACCAGTTTTGTTTATGAATATCATGCAAAAAATTGTTTGTGTTTTACATCAGTGGAATTTATTGAATGACTGTGAGTTTAATCTTATTTTGTTTTAAGGTTCATACAGCTGTCAGTATGAATCAAAGTCACTGCCCAGTAGATGGATTTATTAAAGAAGATTATTCTCCAGAAGGATTGCAACCTAAAATGTATGTTCTTGTGTACACGCACCTCAGCACTTAAAGCACTCTTTTCCTAAAACAGTTTTTAAATTATTGGTAAAATGCTATTGTTAAATGTATTTCTGGCCTGTTGTTTATATAATTCTACTGTTAATTAATTTGTCTTGATTGTTGTGGAGTGCAGCATCTAGCTCCAAAAGAAAAAAGTACAAGAAAACCTTAAACAGAAGGCTGAGAATCCAGAGTTAGCTAGTTATCGCACTGAATGACAGTAATTTGTAAAGAAGAAATACTTTTTTTGTTGATTTTAAGAATGTCACAAATACAGTATGAAGTGGATTGAGAGGTGAATTATAAAAAGAAAAATAGCAACTTTTGAGTTCTCTTATTTTTCTATCCTTCTATGAGACTTGGCTATGTGTATATATGTGATACATATGTACATATATATATATATGTACTGTCTTTGAATTAGATATTTTAATACCATGTTAATCATATGTAATAATTGGTTGAACATGTATATATTTTATTATCTCACCCCCTTTATTCTTGATAGAGATTTTAAGCATATCTCAGCTACATACAACCATTATGTTATGCTTTCATGGCCTTAATCTTTTCAAAATCAAAAATTCCTTGCTAGTTTATAAGCCTATTTAAGAGCACAGACCCATCTTGTTCTGTCTATACCCCAAGAGTATACCACAAAGCAAACATCTAATGATTGTTAGGCAAAAAGCCATATTTTTATATTTTCTTGTTTTTCTGAACTCTTATGTTAGTCCCAGCTAATGTTATCTTTAAAGCTGGATATGGGCTGAATTTTGGTGGGGAAGAACATAAAAATTGGCTTTCCAACTTTTTAAGTGATAAAGAATTTTCTTAATAGCTTTCTTTGTTAGAGTTACTATTGCTGTGATGAAACGTCATGACCAAAGCAACTCGGGGAGTAAAGGGTTTATTTCACTCACAGTTCCATAGAACAGTTCATCCTCAAAAGCAGTGAGGGCAGGAACTCACTCAGGGCAGGAACCTGGAGGCAGAAGCTGATGCAGAGGGTGCTGCCGAATGGCTTGTTCTTCATGGCTTGCTCAATGTACTTGTTTTAAAATTAGAAACCAACAGACACAGCTTCTCAAGAGAAGCTTGATTTCTTTACATTCTGTATAAAAGCAAGAGTAACAAAAAAACTGGGACTTCATGCACATAGTGCCAGAAATTGACTTTCCAAATCTCACTGATTACACATTTCAGTCAAATCAACTGATACCTGCAAGCATCAGCATTCTTCAGTCAGGTCAAGCTTCTTCCTTGGTCACACTTTATTATTTAAAACAAATCTATCTTCTCCCTTCCTCCTCCTTCTCCCTCCTCCTCTTCATGTCCTCTGATTCTTCCTTCTCCTCATCCCCTTCCTCCTCCTCCCTCTTCTTGGTGTGAATACACTAGAAAGATGCACTTAGAGATTTCCAAGTTACCCTTACTCTGATGATAAAAGAGGATAAGAATTATGATGGATATACAGAAGCTTTGCTCTGATCAGCTGCTCATAAATTTTGCATGTAATGGGGAATGTCATGGTGAAAGTAGAAAGCAATATGCTCTCAGGGTTTGTGCCTGTTTGCTGGCTGCCTACGAGTCAGGGCTGGGGCTGGGGTCTGCTTGGTCTCTGGTCTATCAGAAACACTGTGGAACCTTGTCTTGTTGATCTCCTGCCTCTTAGTATTTAATTTGTGAAATGAGTATAATCAGGGCTTCCTGACAGAAATCATGTAAGGGTTAATTAATTGCTGTTTGTTAAGTGTACTGAAATTGTCAGATTAAAGCATTAGGGAGTGTCAAGTTTGGGTTCTTATGGTATTATTTGTCTTTGTTTGATAGGAAATGCCATTCCTGTGTAATTTGCTTTAACAGTAAAGTAAATCATTTTAATCAGTGTACAATCAAGCCCTTATTCACCAAAGACAAGGGTGTATACAGTCAACAAGAAAGCTAGTGTCAGCTGACACAAGGGCGGGACTCTGTAAAGCAGGCACTGGATACAAAGAAAGCCCAGAAATGAGGCTTGGGGCAATCATTTTCTGAGTACCCAGAGTTCTCATGGTACAGACCCAATACAAACCACTAATAACAGAGGACACGGAAAACATGGAATCTTAGCAACTAGTATTCCCACTCTAAAAATTATCCATGGTACCAAGAAATTGTTGAAGTATTTTTACATATGACTTAGTGACTGTGTAAATGTTTCATTAAAATCTAAAGGGGAGGTGAGAAAACAACCTACAGACTTACCTTCAGCCTGATCTTATAGAGGCATTTTTTTTTCAATTGAAGCTACCTCCTCCCTGATGACTCGAGTTTGTATCAAGTTGACATAAAACTAGTATACCAGCTCTCTAAAACCTTACTTATATGGTTATTCATATTTTAACTTTTTAAGCATATTTAATATTGATAGTCGTTCTAGAAATAAAAATATAGGGCTTTTCAAGGACCTCTCTCATTTTGGAACTAATTTTATAAGCAATACCTGGATTTCTAATATTGTTACTCATTTACCTACTACAGATTCTTGTTTTCCCAATATCTTCCGTCTGTACCCTGTCTTCCAGTGCTGCTGCCCCACTTAATTCTCTTGTTCTCTTTTCACCGTCTCGTTTTATTTCATGTTGTTCTTGTTCTCTAGTAATGTATGCCCTGTCCAGTTAAGATTCCAAATTCATTAACTTGAATAACTGGATTTTCATATCACTACCATAGTTTTTTCCCCAAACTTTAATGAGTTAGGGAGAAGCTAAAAGCATGATTCTAGTTGTGTCTTTGGGTAGAAAATCTCTCACCTGAAGTTTGGCATCTAGTTTTGACAGACACAATACATCTCTCAACTCCTATAAACACAACTTGCAGTCACTTTTTCCATGAGCTCTGTACAGAGGTAACAAAGCTGTAGGAACCACAGAGACTCGGTGGCCATAGAGCTTGTCTCCGTGGAGCAGCCGTTTTTATCAAGGCTGGGCTGCCAGATTTGGACATCTGTAAAGTCAAGCAGATAATTTATTGGGCAGTATCGACTGAGCTTAAGGAGTAGGAATTGTGGTAGGTGAAAAGGGCTGGCTCCACCCGAAGCAGCAGCAGCTCTTCCTCCGTTCTAGCCAGTCACTGCTGTGCTAAGACCATCAGATGCTTTCAGGTCTTTTCCTTTTCTCCAAAGATCTTTACTTCATTTTGAAATTTTCTGACTTAAAACATTATGCAAGTTAATTATATGTGTGTGCGTATATGTGTGTAATGTCTAGTAAAAGTTTAAATTTTTGTTTTAAATGGCCAGAATTTTTGTAGTTTTTTTAATGCCAGTTTTTAAATTAAATATGCTACGTAAATTTATATTGGGAACTCTTCATTCTTAAGTGCACTCTGGTTTAAACAGTTTTATATACAGCTTGCTTTGGGTGGTGATTTGGTTTTCTGAGATAGACTCTCATGTTACCCAAACTTAGCAGTGCACTTTTAGCAGCTGGCATTTCTGCATGTGAGTGCTCTTACCGTGCTCTTCCATGGTTCTGCCCCAGGTTTCTTCATGAGCCCTTGTCCTGACTTCCCTCAGTGATGGCTGTGACCTGTAAGCTGAAATAAGCACTTCCCCCTAAGTTACTTTTGCTTATCACAGCTGCAGAGCTGCAACACATACTCACAGCAGTCTTGGATGTATGCCCAGCTTTTATTTCTTCAATTAATTTAGTCTCAAAGGGCTCTTTGACTATTTCAGTATTTCAATAAAATATTTATAACCATTGTCAAAAAGTACTTTTTACTTGTATGCATGAGTTATTTTAATTGATGAGCTCAAAACATCTCAGTCAGTATTAGTATTTCTGCCCCAAAATACCAAGTAAGTAAAGGTGACTAACATGGTATAAACTATTACTTTTAGGAATTTGCTTAAGTTAAATTTATATTAAAATTAAATTATGTGAAAGTAATTTTTATTCATGGATTCTCCTTATAATTGAGAATATATTAAGAGAAGGCTATGGAGTTTATATTCATGCTTATATTTAAAATAACATACTTGACCTTTTCAGGTTAAAGAACTGCTCTTCAGATCTTAAAAAGACAGTGGACCAGCTAATTGTTGATTTAGAACATTCATCCTCCATACACAGGAATGTTTCAAGCCCATCGGCTATAATGTTGGTATGAAAAACATTGGTCATCACATCCCCTGGATGGGGAGGCCTAGTGGCACTCAGAGGAAGGATAGCAGGCTACCAAGAAGAGACTTGATACCCTATGAGCATATAAAGGAGGAGGAAGTCTCCCTCGGTCACAGTCTTAGGGGAGGGGAGTAAGGGGAAAATGGGAGGGAGGGAGAAATAGGAGAATACAAGGGATGGGATAACAATTGAGATGTAATATGAATAAATTAATAAAATATATATTAAAAAAGAAAAACATTGGTCACGAAGTAATGTGGCACCAAACATTTGGCCTTTATGCTAGGTAGCTGAACTTTTCCTCTCAGGATTCCTACAATTATGGATCCTCTTAGAAGCTTAAATGTAATAAACCACTTTTCTTACTTGAACCTTTTGTTTTGCTCTCTCCTTGAACAGTTTTATTACAAACCTGTTTGTAAATCTCTCTTCTCTCTGAGGCATACTTTGACTGCCTTGATTTAGAAGTTCTTGATATTTACCTGAATATAGCTCCCCCTGCCCTGCCTCGTGAACCTAGTTACTTACTCCAGATTTCCTGAAACATGGATGTAGCTTGTCTTCACATGTACAGTTAAATTTTTCTAAGTTCTAAATATAGTTTCCCAGCTATTTTAATGATAGCTAAGAGGCCTAACTCCATTTGTTATTGATAATATTGTTTGTTGTTGAAGATTGAATTTTGTCTACTACTATTCTGAATAATGTTAATGATAAACATTTACTTAATTTGAGCTTAGAAATAGAACAGACTCTAAAATCTAAGTGAAATACAGTCTTTTTGTAGAAAATCATCAGTGGTCTGGAAAAAGAGACTGAAGTCTGAATCTTAACTCATTCTATTTTGTCTTAACCCTAGAGACAAAATCAATATATATATATATATCATACATACGTGGGCCCTCACGTTGCCCAAACTGGACTTGAATTTACTGCCTAGTTCAAGATGATCTCATCCTCCTGCTGAACCTCCCAAGGGCTATGATTACAAATGTGTGCTACCACATCTGACTGTCAAGTTAAACTCTTAACAGAGACAGATTTAGAATTACCTTTTCTTAAAAACTGTTTGTATATATACTTTTTCCCATGATACATTTTCTTAGATAATTTTATATTTGAAAAATTGACTCAAAATATAATTTTACTATTAAATAATATCTTTATGGTGGCTATGGTGTGGTCATGTTTATACTCCCAACTCTTGGAAGGCTGAAGCACAGGGCTAACAGAGCAATAGGTATGGTGGTGAATTTCTATAACCCCAACACTATAAAGATAGGGGCAGGGGGATTACTGCAAGATTGAGGACAGCGTGGTCTACATAAATGAGTTCCAGGCCAGCCAGAAATACATAGTGAGACTCTTTCTCACAAAGTGTATGTCAGTGTATATGGAAAGAACTCTGGACTATTACAAAATGTTAATAGTTTCTACTGACTGAGAATGTAGGCATGCTTGCCTAGCATGCCTGAGGTCCTTGTTTTCTATCCACAGTATAGGAATAAAATTGTTAGTTATTTTCCATTTGTAGATCAGCAGGACTAAAAGTATTTTTGTTGTTGTTGCTTGCTTTTACACTTCTGTGGTAGGTCTTTGTTGCATTTGCAACCAAAATAATAGCTCAGGTTTGTATAACTATAATGTATCTAAGCATCTATTTTTGTATTTTACATTTGTATATGGTTCCCTCTCCTCTTAGGAGACAGAAGAAATTGATGAAGCACTGAAGATAGCAAGCCGTAATTTTGAACAATTAAACATTGCTATAAAAGTAAGCATTTTGAATAAATTCTACCAAGAGGTAAAGCATGGCCACTTTAAGAAAAAACACTTTTTAATAAACTTTATTATAATAAGCTTGCAAGTAAAAACATCGTGCACCAAAATTCACTAGATCTAAAGCCATTATATCTCACTGAACTTCTATACAGTTAATTCACATTAGATTTTACACTTTCATTGTTGGATATGTTTTTATAGACTTAACATCAAAATTTCATAGCTGAGTTAGAACTAAAGAAACAATTAGCCTCATAACCTCTTCCATATCTCATGTCCATTACCTAAATTCAGTCCTTCTTCATCTCTTAATAGTTACCCTGTCTGGTTCTCTTCCCAACATGTTATACTATATGTACATACATGTGTTTATATACATACATATATAGTATTGGCTACGGTCTGCATGTACGTGAGAATATGTGGGTGTTTTTTTTTTCTTTCTTAGATTATGTGATTTCAATTAATATACATTTTAAGTCCATTTATTTTTCATGTGTGTGTGTGTGTGTAGGATTGAACATAGAGAGTGGACCATGTGAAGCAATCACTCCACCACTAAGCTACAGCCTCAGCTAAAATAACTTCTGTACATGTGTACATTTGGATGTTTGTCACTGAGATAAGGTTTATCATTCAGTTTTTAAACCCAATAATACAATAGTGGAGAAACAGGCAGAAGAATTGAAAACTACCCCTCCCCCATGACCTGCCAGGGTTGTGTTTGTAGCATTGTTTCTCTAAGAAGTTTAGTACAATCAGAGGTTATGAGGAATCAGGCTGTGTACTTTCTGTAAACTGAATTTTAATGTTTGCAGATAGCTTTTTGATTAGGAGTAGGAACCCCTGTCCACTTCTCTCTCTCAGTGTTGGGATATCATCTGTCTTGATCCTGTGCAGGTCTTTTGTGTGTTGCCACAGTCTCAAGCTCATATGTATGTTACTCTTTGTTGCATCTAGCAGACCTTGTTTTCTTGGAGTCCTGCATTACTTTTGTCCATTACCTCTGACCCTTACAGTCTTTCTGCCTCCTCCTCCACATAGATATCTCCTTTAGTTGTGTTATTGCCCTAGCTAGAAATTCAAGTACTAGATTGAGTAGATATGGAGAGAGTGGGCAGCCTTGTCTTGTCTTGTCTTTGGTTTTAGTGGAATTGCTTTATGTTTCTCCCCATTTAATTTTATGTTGGCTATTCACTTACTGTATATTGCCCTGACTGTGTTTAGGTATACACCTTGTATCCCTGATTTCTCTGAGACTTTTAACATTTTGCCTTGAAGAAGTATTGGATTTTGTCAAAAGCTTTTTCAGCATCTGAGATGATCATGTGGTTTTTTTTCCTACAGTTTATTTATATTGTGGACTACATTGATGGACTTTCAAATATCCATCTATTCCTTGGAATGAAGCCTACTTGATCATGATGGATAATATTTTAGATGTGTTCTTGGAATTGATTTGCAAGTATTTTATTGAGTATTTTTGTGTCAATGTTCATAAGGGAAATTGGTCTGAAACTCACTTTCTTGGTTGAGTCTTTGTGTGGCTTAGGTATCAGGATGATTGTAGCATCATAGAATGAGTTTGGCAATGTTGCTTCTGTTTCTGTTTTATAGAATAGTTTGAGAAGTATTGGTATTAGCTCTTTGAAGTCTGATAAAATTCTGCACTAAAACCATCTGGCCCAGGGCAGCAGCAGCAATCACTGCTGCTGTTGTTGTTGGGAGACTTTAATGACTGCTTCTATTTCCTTAGTGGCTATAGGACTATTTAAATAGTTTGCCAGATCTTGATTTAACTTTGGTAAGTGGTATCTATTTAAAAACTCATCTGTTTCATTTAGATTTTCCAATTTTGTTGAGTACAAGCTTTTGGATCTCTTCAGTGTCTGTTGTTATGTCCCCTTTTCATTTCTAATTTTGCTAATTTGGGTATTGTCTCTCTACTTTTTAGTTAGTTTGGCTAAAGGTTTGTCTATCTTGTTGATTTCTCAAAGAACCAGCTCATGGTTTTGTTGATTTTTTTTTTATATTGGTCTCTTTGTTTCTAATTTATTGATTTCAGCCCTGAGTTTTATTTCCTGCCTTTTAATCTTCTTAGATGTGCTTGCTTCGTTTTGTTGTAAAGCTTTCAGGTATGCTTTTAAGTTACTAATATGATATCTCTTTAAGTTCTTTATGAAGACACTTAGTGCTATGAACTCTCCTCTTAGCACTGCTTTCATTGTGTCCCATAGTTTGAGTATGTTGTGCCTTCATTTTCATTGAATTCTAGAAAGTCTTTAATTTCTTTATTTCTTCCTTGACCTATACATCACTGAGTAGAGAGTTTCCATGAGTTCTGTAGGCTTTCTGTTGTTTCTGTTGTTGATGATGTCCAGCTTTAATCCATGGTGGCCTGATAAGATAGAGAGGATTAATTCAGTTTTCTTATTATCTGTTGAGATTTATTTTGTGTCCAGTATATGGTCAGTTTTGGAGAAAGTTCCATGAGGTGCTGAGAAGGTATATTCTTTTGTGTTTTGTAAATATCTGTTAGGTCCATTGATTTTTAGAGATATTAATAACCAATGATTGTTCATTTCTGTTACTTTGATGTTGCTGGTAGTAGCCCATGCTTCTGTGTGTGTTTCTTTTCTTTTGCTTTTGTGAAATTATCTATTTCCTTTGTTTTCTTAGGTGTAGTTAGCATCCTTGTGTTGGAGTTTTTCTTCTAGTTCTTTTGTAAAGCTAGATTTGTGGATATATATTGTTTGAACTTGGTTTTGTCATAGAATATCTGTTTTCTCTCTCTATGTTGATTGGAAGTTTTGCTGGGTATGGTAGTCTGGGCTGACATCTATCATCTCTTAAAACTGCAAGACATCTGCCCAGCCTCTTCTGGCTTTTAAGGTCTCTGTTGAGAAGTCTATTATAATGCTAATAGGTCTGCTTTTATATGTTACTTGGCCTTTTTTCCTTGTGGTTTTTAATAGTCTTCCTTTATTCTGTACATTTAATGTTTTAATTATTATGTGGCCCAGGACTTCCTATTCTGGTCCAATTTAATTGGGGTTCTGTGTGCTTCTCTTTGTAAGCATAGCATCTCTTTCCTTTAAGTTAGGGAAATTTTCTTCTATGATTTTGTTGAAAATATTTTCTGGACCTTTAACCTGGGAATCTTCTCCTCCTTCTATTCCTATTATTCTTATCTGTGGCCTTTTCATTGTGTCTCAAACTTTTCAGATTTGACGTGTTCTTTGACTGATGTATGAATTTCTTCTATTTAGTCTTCTACACCTGAGATTCTCCCTTCTGTCATTTGTATTCTGTTGGTGATGTTTGCAGCTGTAATTTCTGTTATCTTACCTAGGTTTTCTATTTCCACTAGTCCCTCGGTTTGTGTTTTCTTTATTGCTTCTATTTCCACTTTCAAGTCCTGAACCATTTTCATTTCCTTCACCTGTTTGATTGTATTTTCCTGTATTTCTTTAAGGGATTTATTCATTTCCTCTTTAAAGGGCTCTGTCAGATGTCCATATATGTGTAGATTTATGCCTGATTCTCCAGTTCAGTTCCATTGGTCAGTGGGTGTGTCTGTTTTTTGCCAATACCATTCTAATTTTATTATAATAGTTATTTAAATCTGGGGTGGTGATAACACTCCACCAATTTTTAAAAATTATTCATGATTGTTTTAGCTATCCTGGGGTTTTGTGTTTCTGTATGAAGTTGATTTTTTTTAATTTCTGTGAAGAATTTACTGGAATTTTGATGTGGATTGCATTAAATCTATAGATTGCTTTCAGTAGGATGACCATTTTAATAATAGTAGTCCTACTGACCCATGAGAATAGGAAGTCTTTCCATCTCTTGGTGTCTTCTTTGATACCTTTTTTTAATGCCTCAGAGTTTTTATTATATAAGCCTTTATCTTAGTAGTTTAGAGTTTCTCCAAGATTTCATTCCTTTTTGTTTTGTTGTTTGTTTGTTTCTTTGTTTGTTGAGACAGGGTTTCTCTGTGTAGGCTTGGCTGTCCTGGACTCACTTGGTAGACCAGACTGGCCTCGAACTCACAGAGATCTGCTTGCCTCTGCCTCACCAAGCCTAGGATTAAAGGCATGCGCCACTGTGCCCGGCTTGTTTCTTTCTTTCTCTTTCTCTTTCTCTTTCTCTTTCTCTTTGTGTCTCCTCCTCTTCCCCTCTCCTATCCCCTTCTCCCTCTCTCTCGAGGCCATTATGAAAGGTACTATTACCTTGATATATTTTCTCAGTATATTTGTCTTTTGTGCATAGTAATGTTGCTGACTTGTGTTGGTTTTGAATCCTGCTAATTTGCTGAAAGTAGTAATCAGCTCTAAACATTTCCTGCTGGGCTTTCTAGGGTCTTTTATATATAAAATTGAGTCATCTACAAATATATTTTTACTTCTTCTTGTCCTTTGCTTTCCCTTGATCTCCTTTAATTATCCTATTGCTTTTACTAGGATTTTATTGTCCTAGTCAAAATATTGACTAATATTGTCAATCCAGAACTATATTGAATAGGTATGAAGAGAGTTGTCTTAATTAAGGTTTCTATTGCTGCAGCAAAACACCATGATCAAAAATCAAGTTTGGGAGAAAAGGATTTATTCTGCTTGTACTCCGCAGTGCACCAAAGGAAGTCAGAACAGGAACCCAAGCAGGGCAGGAACTGATGTAGAGGCCATGGTGGGTGCTTGCTTCACATGCCTTGGTCAGTCTGCTTTCTTATAGAACCCAGGACTACCAGCCCAGGGATGGTGCCACCCACAATGGCCTTCGCTCTCCCTCATTGGTCACCAATTTAGAAAATACATTATAGCTGGATCTCATGGAAGCATTTTCTCAACTGAGGCTCATTTCTTTCTGATGACTCTGACTGTGTCAAGTTGATACACAAAACTAGCCAGTACAAGAGTGAACAGCCTTGTTCCTGATTTTAGTGGAACTGTTTTGAGGGTTTTTTTCTGTTAATATTGATGTTTGCTGTGGGCTTGCTGTAAATTGCTTTTATTATGCTGAAGTATGTCCTTTCTATCCCTAATCTCTTCAAGACTTTATCATGAAGGGATATTAGATTTTTATCAAAGGCCTTTTCTGCATCTAATAGGATAATTGTGGGGTTTTTTTTGTTTGTTTGTTTGTTTTTTGTCTTTCATTCATTTGGATTACATTTAATTGATTTATATATGTTGGTTCATACCTGCACCTCTGGGATGATGCCAGCTTGATCATGGTGTATCTTTTTGAAATGTTTTTAAAGTTGATTATATTGAAAAAAATCTTTAATACTTTATGCATCTATGTTCATAACATTTTTGGTCTAATTTTTTGGAGGATCTTTGTATGGTTTTAGTATCAGGGTAATAGTGACTTTGTAAAAAGAATTAGGAAATGTTTCTTTAGTTTCTATTTTGTGGGATAATCTGAGGACTGTTATCATTAATTCTTCTTTGAAGGTTGGGTGGAATTCTCCATGGAATCCATCTGGCCTGTGCCTTTCTTGTTTGGAGACAGTAAATCAATGCTTCTGTTTCACTATGGGTCTGTTTAAATTGCTTATTTTATCTTGATTTAACTTTAGTAGGTCATATGCATCAAGAAATTTATCCATTTCCTTTAGTTTTTTTTTTTTTTTAGGTTCCTTTAGGTTTTCCTTTAGCTGGAGTACAGATTTTTAAAGTATGGCCTAACATTCTCTGAATTTCATCAGTCTGTTGTAATATCTAATTTTATTAATTTGCATCTTCTCTCTGTGTTAGTTTATTTGTCTATGGTTTTGTCAGTATTGTTTATTTTCTCAAGGGGTCAGCTCTTTGCTTCATTCATTCTTTGTATTTTGTTGTTTCTATTTCATTGATTTCATCCCTGCAGTTTCATTATTTCTAACCATCTACTCTTTGAGGTGTATTTTTTTTTTGTTGTTCCAAAGCTTTCAGGTATGTTACTCAGTTACTAACACAAGATCTTTCTAGGCTTTTTTGTTGTGGGTTTTTTAATGTGGGCACTTAGTACTATGAACTTGCCCTTAGAACTACTTTCATTTATCCCATAGGTTTGAGTATGTTGTGTTTTCCTTTTTATTAAAGTCTATAAAGTGTTTAATTTCCTTCTTAATTTCCAGCTTATTCAGTTTCGTATTGTAAGCTTTTGATTGTTGATACCCATCTTTATTAATCCATTGTGGCCAGATAGGATAAAAGGGTTTTACTTTAATTTTTTTGTATTTGTTTATACTTGTTTTCTTTATTTACTGGTCAGTTTTGGAGAAATTTCTATAGGCTGCTGAGAAGAAAGTACATTTTTTTGATGTTTGGGGAAAATGTTCTGTAGATGTCTGTTAGATCCATTTGATTTATGATGTTATTTAAATCCAGAATTTCTGGTTTTACCTAGATGACCTGTCTACTGGTGAGAGTGGGATATTGGAATAATGCACTATTACTGTGTTGGGGAGGTCAATATGTGATTTGTTAGCTATAGTAATGTTTGTTTATGAGCTTGGGTGACCTTGTGTTTAGTGTATAAATGTTTAGAATTGCAATGTCTTCATGGTAGTTTTTCCTATGTATGGGCTCAATTTTCTTAACAATTATAATTTATTATCAACTTATTAACTGAGTGTTCCTCACTTATAACCTGACTAACCTAAGCAAGAGGAAAAAGATATTAAAGAACACAAAAAGGAAACCTTCTGAATATCGGTTCCGAGGAAAGATTCTCCTAGCATAGTCAGCAGGATTTCTTCTGCTGGAACCTGGAGCAACCAGAACCCAGAGCAGCAGCCAGAGCCCCAAAATGGCTTTTGTCCTATAATGACAATAAAGGATAAGAAAAAAGTTTATAAAATCTATCAGAATTTTAGGTGTTCCTATTTTTTTTCTTTGTCAAATTGCTGATACAAAAATGCCTACAAGATGTGGTCTTACTGACATGGGCCAGAGTACAAAGCTGAGCTTAATGATTTGCTCTTTTTGTTATCTTATCACTTCTGTGGCTGTTTGGAAAACACCAGAAACTATCTTTTACATTCAACAGTATATTGATGATACAACTACTCCAGAGTAAAAATACAGGTTAGTTCACTGAATTATTTTTTTCCAGATGCTTGATAGCACACAAAGTCAAACAAGAGATGAGACATGCAGTCTGTCAAAGGTTGTGGAGGAACAATTTGATAAACTCCTTGCTTCTCTTGATTCCAGGTAATAACTTTAAAATACAGATTTAGTGAAACTGAAGTTCTTAACATTAATTTGTCTTATGTTTCTTTGTTTAGCCTGAGGAAGCATAACTTTACACAAGCTTGGAAGGCTAGTGGGCAGATGAGTTTTACAGACTGATTTCTAGCTAGGTGCAGTGACTCAGGCCTATAATCACAGCATGTAAGAAGCTGAGGGAGGTGGGTTTCTGTGAATTTGAAACCAGCCTGAGCAACAATGAGACCTTGTCTTAAAAGAAAGAAAGAAAAAGGCTGACTTTCAGAAGTTCAACTGAAAAACATTCTGTACTTCTAAAATGTTATCTGCTTTCTAAGTCCAAAGCTAACTTTTAACATTAGCAGGCTTCTTTCATTGTCTGTTCCATGCCCCTCATTTCTCTCTGTGTCTCTGTCAGTGTGTGTGTGTGTGTGTGTGTGTGTGTGTGTGTGTGTCTGTCTGTCTGTCTGTCTGTCTGTCTGTCTGTCTGACTGTCTTTGTGTGTGTCTGTGTGTTTAAGGATAGGTACCACTGTATAGCCTAGGCTGAGCTCAAACACATGATTCTCTTGCCCTAGTTTCCCAAGTGCTATTTGAGGTTTGAGCCACCACATCTCTTTATTACAGCAGTTAACAAAGAAAACCACTTTCATAGCCTAACTCATATTGTAGAATTCACATATTTAGGGAAATACAAACCACTTTTTCTTGTATATGGGCCTATCATTTTCTCATGTGCTTATTTGCATCAGAAAAGGCTTTCTGATAGGAAGTTACTAAACAATAATTTTATATCACTTTCTTCAAAGCTATTTGATGTGTTATTTTTAATCACATGTGATTAAAAGAATCACAAATTCTTATCACATTTCAAGAAACAGGCTCATAGAACTTTTGATAGGATCAAAGTAATATGCTTGGTAATATCATTTGTTCATTTATCTCTATACCAATACTTAATTTCCTTACATTTTTGTGGCATTTTACACCTAATGCATAAATTGGTTAATACCCTCCCAATTTGGTGCTAGAGATTAGACCCAAGGCCTTGTACATGCTAGGCAAGTGTTCTGCCAGTGAAATATGTACCTAAATGCGAACATTTTTATGAAGTCCCATTGATTAGTTAAAACTTATGCTTTTGGTTTCCTATCCAAACCAACGTCATGCTGCCTTTTCCCTGTGCTGCTTTTATAGTTGTCATCCTCATTTAGACTTTTGACTTTGACTCTGAATCCTACCTTGCTTTCTATTACTGTGATGGAACATTCTTAACAGAAGCAACTTGGAGAGGAAAGGGTTTATTTTGGCTTACACATCCAGGTAATAAGCTATTACTGAGTGAAGTCAAGCAGGAATCTGAAGCAGGAATCCTAGGGAATGGTACTTACCAGATTGTTCTCTAGCTCATGCTCAGCCAGCTTTTTTTAATACAATCTAAGCCAACTGTTCAGGGATGGTGTTGCCCACTGTCAGGTCCTTCTACATCAGTCATTAACCAAGATAATCTCTCATAAACATGGCCACAAGACAGTCAAGGCAGTTCTTCAACTGAGAGTCCCTCTTTGCTGATGACTCATGTCTGTCAAGTTGACAAGATAAACCATCAAGCATACTTAGGTTTCTTTGGATGGTGTCTTAGTCACTTTTCTATTGCTGTGAAGAAGCACCTTGACCAGGGCAACTTAGAAGATAATTGGGCACTTGTTTACAGTTTGAGAGGGTTAGTCCATTATGGTGGGAAGCACGGCAGCAGGCAGGCAAGCATGGTGCTAGAGAGGTAGCTGAGAACTCTTACCTGATCTGCAGGTAAGAGAGGGGCTGGGCCTAGCCTGGGCTTTTGAAATCTCAAAGCCAGGGGACACACCTTCTCCAGAAAGGCCATACCTCCTAATCCTTCCCAACAGTTCAGAACCAAACATTCAGATATATTAGGTCATTGGGGCTATATTCATTGAAACCACCACAGATATGTACCTGAGAATGTTGTAGCTGAGTTGTATCATAGTTTTATTTTTGTTTTTCTGAGAAACCACCATACCAATTTCTACTATGGCTGGATTCATTTACACTCCATCAACACCATATAAAAGTTCATCTTTCCTCTACACCCTTAGCATCATTTGTTGTTGTTTTCTTATTGATAACTATGCTACCTTTCTTTTTTTTAAACAGGTTTTTTCCTTTGTTTTATGTGTCTGGGTGCATTGACTGCATCTATGTCTGTGCCCCATGTATATGCCATACCCACAGCATACAGAAGAGGGCATTATATTGTCTGGAACTGGAATTATAGTTGGTTGTGAGTGTCCATGTGGGGCTGGACTCAAACCTGGGTCTTCTGGAAGAACAGCCACTGCTCTTAACCTCTGCCCCACCTCTCCAGCTCTCTTTGTTTCTCTCCTAACACAGCCTTCCTAAATAAGAAATTCTCTTGACAGATTTTCCCCCTTCACACTATGTATATGCTTCCATTGCTTTGTGGCCTTGAAAGTTTCTCCTAAGAACTTGACCAGTGATCTTTCTAGGAATCTGTTGTATATGGTAAATTATATTTCTCTTCTTGGTTCCATGATTGTTTCGCTATCTTTCAACAGTTTGACTCTGTTAGTTTATCTTAGATGGAGTAGGCTTGGAAGTTTTTGGTTTCGGTGATATTTATTTATTTGTTTGTTTATTTTAGTAGTGTGTTCCTATTTCCTCAGATTTTTCACCTCCTTCTGTTTGTCTGCCTATTGATGTCTTACAAATCCTGTAGTCTCTCTTCCTTTTTAGTTTTTTCAATCTTCTTTTGTTTTTTTTTTTTTTTACTCACCAGAAACAAATTTAATTGTTCTGTCTTCTAAGCTTGCCAATTCTTGATTCTGCTTCCACCACTGCCTCCTCCGTCTTCTTTGTCTGTTTCACAGGTCCTTATTGTGTAATCCAGACTGGCCTCAGCCCGAGGATGCTGGGATTATAGGCATATTCCACCATGCCCAGAGCTCTGACCCAGGGTATCATGCTGAACTGTCATTCTGTCACTGAGCCACATCTGCTGCCTTGATTCTGTTTTGTGTTCTTTTTCTCTTGATGTTATAATGTTTTTCTTGGACCACCGTCCTAACTACTTCTACTTCCTGATTCATGTCTTCCTTTGTTTCTTTGAACATATTTAAGACAGTTCTTTCAAACCAGTCTACAAAGTCCAGTGCCTATTCTTCTTCAGAAAGCCTCTACCACTCTTTCCTTCCTCTGACTGAACTGTATTATGTTGTATTGTTGTTTTCATATCCCTGGTAGGCTTTATGTTAAAACTTGGGCATTAAAAACTAGCAATCTTTTTCAGTCTTTATAGCCTGGTTCTTGCTGGAACATTCTTCATGGAATAGCTGGCAACTTCTGAGCCTTGGGATCAGTATAAGATGAAAGCCCAAGGTCTGTTCATATGTGGCCCAACTATGGCTTTGTCAGTTCTTCTGTGAACACTACTTTTATGTCTTAATTTCACAAAGAATCTCAGCTTAGCTTCTCCTAGGTTTCAAGTTATCTGTTGTGTATCTACCTATAATCTCTTCCCCCTACATATGTGTCACACAGCAGCTTTCCTGGGCATCTGCATGCTTTTCCACTGCCTAAGATCTAAGACAGAAGAGCAGTCTTTTGGGCAGCACAAAACAGACCTAACTCGAGGCATCAGTTAGGTCTGTTGTTCTCTCTCTGGTTGGAGATGAGGAATTAGGAACCATGTTCTTGCTTCCAGAGGAAGACACAAATACCACTTTACATACATACATACATACACACACAAACATACACACACACACACACACACACACACACACACACACACACACACACTCCATGGAGGAAAGATGTTCTTACTCCTTTCTAATGTCATTCTGTGTATGTGACCTTTTAGGAAATTGTTTATATATCACCATATGATTTGGAGGACATCTATTTACCTTCAAAAACCTAGCATGTTTTCTTCAGTGACAAACTTTTTGCTAGATGTTAGATTTAATTTGGAGATAATAATGAAATATTTTGTTTAATGAATAAAATACTTGAATTTTTTAGTTTTCAGTTCAGACATTTTAAAATGCTGTAATGAAGTAATTCTACCCTAGAGAAGAAAAAAAGATTTCAGTCATGATGTGTAGCTAATGAAGACATAACTATTTAACCACTCAGGGAACTACCTTGCAGATTATTGTTAATTGGCCTCTAAGTTCTAGTTTTGTGCTGTTTTTAAATCTCATTATATACTACTCGTGGGCGGTATATCTATGGTAACAGTTAAATGTTCAGGTAAAGCTTCGCAAAAGTGAGTACAGATATGTCTCTGTTAGGGCACAGATGACTACAGGGTAGATACAGAATCTCTCCTAGTTAGGTACAATGCTCTAATGTCTATTTTCTTTCTTTCATTTTCTTTCTTTTTTTTTTTTTTTTTTTTTTTTTTTTTTTTTTTTTTGAGCAGGAGAATGAACCAAATTTATTAGCATGTTGAAATGTTACATTGAGTACTAAATAGAGAGAGCAAAAAACTGCTTCCTGCTAGGGAATTTTAGCAGCACTCTGGAGAAGGAGTTAAACCCTTAAATATTGACCTTCAGCCAACACACACAAATAAATCACTAACTGCCTTATGATAGTTTCATAACAATTTTCAAGTTTGTTTCTCCATGGAACTTAGACCTGGTGGCACTCAGAGGAAGGACAGCAGGTTACCAAGAAGAGACTTGATACCCTATGAGCATATACAGGGGAGGTAATCCCCCTCAGGAACAGTCATAGGGGAGGGGAATAAGGGGAAAATGGGAGGGAGGGAAGAATGGGAGGATACAAGGGATGGGATAACCATTGAGATGTAACAAAAATAAATTAATAAAAAAAAGAAAAGAAAAAATTTTTTTCTTTTTTAAGACTTATTTTTGATTATTTTATTTTCAGGATTTATTACTTATTGTTAAGTGTGTGAGTGTTTTGCCTGTGTGTATATATGCGTACTACACATGTGCCTGGTGATCCATGGGAGGTGAAGAGAGGACATCAGATTACCAAACTGGAGTTTGAGACAGTTGTAAACCATGATGTGCTGGGAACTGACCCCAGGTCTTTCACAAGAACAGTACTAACAATCTTAACCACTGGTCATCACCCTAATAATTTATTTTTAATTTTATATTTTAATGTTTTTAACTGTGTGGGGACATAGGCATGAGTACTGATGATCACAGAGGCCAGCTCCCTAGAACTAGAGTTATGGAAGGGCTGGGAGCTAAGCTCAGGTCTTTTGCAAGAAAAGCAGTATGTGCTCTTAACAGCCGAACCATCTCTCCAGCCTGCCCCTCCCCCATTTTTTATTTATGCGTGGATTTCAATTGTAATTTATTTCTGTTTAGTTGAATACCTCATTTAAGCACATTATATGTTAACTTTATCAACTAATAAAATTGGCTTTTCACATGTTCAGTTAGAACATGCCTCTTTTAACCATATTATTTTAATTTAATTAATTCTTTAAATTATGACTACTACTCAATAATAAATTTACCTTATATGAGTGCTAGTAAAATATCACAGAATAACTTTGTCTTAAATGAAGGAAAAAGAGCTTGTGTGAAGAACTTATAAGATGTACAGATGATTATTTATCAAAATTAGTAACAGTTAAAAGCTACATTGAAGAGAAAAAAAATGATTTGGATGCAGCTATGAAGATAGCAAAAGAACTCAAATCAGCACCTTCTCTGAGGACCTACTGTGACCTGACTCAGGTACTGTTAATGCTCCAGTATGAGTTAGTTCTGTGTAGCTTACTTCACATACTCTAGAATATGGACTTGGTATGTAGAGCTTCAAAAGAGTAATTTTTTAAATACACCAAACTCACAGGTGCTTCTTGACTTGTGATGGGATCATAGTATGATAAACCTAATGTAAGTTGAGAATATTTTAAAATGGAATGTTTTTAATATAGGCAACATACCAAATGGCCTGACTTAACAGCAATGTACTGTGAAAGGTCCATTGCCTACTCTTATGACCCTGTGATTCTCTGCCACAGCCTAGCATTATGATTTTGACTGAATGTATACTACTTTTGAAATATTATAAGATATACATACATACACACACAAAAAGAAACCTAGAGGGACTGTCTTTGTTGGTAATTGATACTTCTTAAGTGTTTGAATTCTGTCTTCTTTTTGGTTTGGTTTGGTTTTTCAAGACAGAGTCTCTCTGTGTAGCCTTGGCTGTCCTGGACATGCTTTGTAGACCAGGCTGGCCTCAAACTCACAGCGATCCACCTACCTCTGCCTCCCTGAGTGCTGAGATTGAAGGGGTGCGCCACAACTCCCAGCTTATTTTGTTTTTGATACAGTGTTTTTCTATGTAGCACTGGCTGTCCTGGAACTTGTTATGTAAACCAAGTTGACCCAGATCTGCCTGTCTCTAGCATTAAAGGCAAGCACCAACCACCATGCCTGACAGTGTTTGAATTCTATGACACATACTGTTAAGTTCGTTTAGCCTTTTATGGTTTTGACAGTGTAGAACACATATGAAAGCAAAATAGTATGACAAAGTGAAAAGTGAGGTTTGTGTTACTTACCTTTCCGTCACTACAATAAATATCTGAGATAATCAGATATAAAAGGAAGGGGTTGATTTTGCTAATAGTTTTGAAGATTTCCATTCATGATTATTTGGCTCCTTTGTTTTGGGTCTCTTGTGCACATTTGTAGGAGATTATAGCAAAGCAAAAACATGCATTTCATGCCTGGGAAGGAAAAGAGAGGAAGAGGTTGAGATCCAACTGTCTCTTTTCAGTGATACTGTATCAGTGACCTAAGGCCCCATATTAGTCTGTACCTCTTGAAAGTTCCTAACACTTTTAGTAGCACCACCCTAGGTCTTTAGAAGACACTTAAGTTGAAGAGTATGCAAGAGTTCTAAGACACTTGATTTAAAGATCAGGACAGATAAGAGCAGTAAATAAGTGAGACTTTTCTTCTCATGAGTTTATAGCTGAATTCTTGACTTAAATTTTTAATTCAAGATCCCATTCCTCCTGTCTCCTTATGTAATGTACATAGTGTACAAATCAGGAAACAGTTGTTTTGTCCAGCTCTTGTCTTGTAATCTTGTGCCTGGAGAGAAAAGTTGTATATGATAGAAATGTCTTTCTTATAGCACAAATTGGCAGGCCAACATTATAGTATCCTATTTGCTAATTCTGCTTCATTCTCCAAGGGTAAGAATCTCCTTTTAGTCTTTGTATTCTAATGGTCTTATTTCCCATAAATGAACAAATGGAAATGATACACTGAGGTATAGAATTAGAAGCTATTGATTTTTAATTGCTTCCAGAATCTCTAACTTTAAATGAAAGGTGAAGAATTTGCCAGTATCATGTTCCTCATGTTCCTAACTGTAATTCTGTAAACATGTGTTTACATGTAAGGTTTTGAAAAGAAGTGATAAAACTTGGTCTTTATTCTGGTTAATTTAGTTAGGCAGATGAGGCAAGAAAAGGAAGCATTTGATATTAACACAGGTGCATAATGAATCTGATCAGAATGTCCTGTATTCAGATAGTTACATTCTAATTATTTGGTGATATCTGTATATATATATTATAAATATATGTTATATATTATATATAATAACACATATTGTATGTATATATATAATATATATAAACAGCTTTAAACTCCTTCAGAGAATTTTTCTCTTTTTAATTTGTTCACTTTACACTCCAAATGTAGCCCCTCTCTCATCACCTCCTGGTCCTACCCTCCCTCCTTTAGAGAATTTTGTAAACATTTATCTGTGCTCTTTACTTTGAGAGCCCAAAAAGTAACCTTAAATGTGTCAACTGAATATCTAAAAGATCATTTTTCTTCTAAAATCTTCTTTTAGTAATATTTTTATAAAAAATTAACATATGAATTATACTTCTCTCTTGACTCCAGATTATCCGAACCCTGAAGTTAACATTTGATAGTGAATTGTCACAAGTTAGTTCCATAATTCCAAGAAACCCCCCAAGGTGAGTAAGTCATGATTCAGGAAATTATAACAAGAGTTATTAAATAACAAGTGATTATAATTTGAAATTTAGGGTCATACATGCTTCCTAAAGTAATAACCAAATTAAAATAATATAATTAGTGACAAATTATGTAAGTGCTTTCTTTTAAATTAGTAAATCTTCACAACTATTGTACAGAGAAAAATAAATTTATGAGAACATTTATTTATGTACTGAACATTTTAGGTTGAATATAAACTGCAGTGAGATTATCTGCATGTTCAACAGTATGGGAAAGATTGAATTTGAAGACTCAACAAAGTAAGTATTTTTAAGAATAGCAACATGCTGTTAGTATCTCATAGTTCCTATGTCTACATGACAAATGAATGTTTAATCTGACCCAAGAGCCAAAATGGTCTAGAAGCTGGATTTCTATCGTTAATTTCTGTTTGTAATACATTTTTAAAGACCTGGATGAGCTTATTAGTGATTTATGCATTGAAGCTCTTTGAAATTCATTGAATCAGAAAGCATTGAACACTGGTTTTTGTGATAGATCCCAACACTCTAGAAGATAGTGAGATAAACAGAAATTACAATGTATAAAATAGATATGAAAATCATAACATCACAAAGGTTGTGATATCACATGTAAACAGTAGCACTGCTGCAGAGGAGTGGGATGGTCATTCTTCTCAGGACAATAGAGAACTTGGAAAGGGATTTTATTTTCACTTACCTGTGGAAAATGATTGGCAGGTGGAAAGGAGAACAAATGGAAGGTAGGCATCTGAGCAGCATCTAGGCAGTAAACTAGCATGCCACATTAGAGGACCTGCTGCAGGTCCACTCTGTGTGTCCCTGTGTATACAGAAGCTTCATCCTAAAGACTGTGATGCTGTTGGACAACATTTAAACTTTATTTTCTACATGCATGCTGTTCAGTATGATAGCTACTAACCAGGTGTTGCTTGAATTAAACACAAGTTAATCGAGACTAAATAAAATGACAAATTCACTTCTTTGGTTTCATAATCCTGATCTCAAATGCTTAGTTGTCACATGTCTTAGTATAGTTATACTATTGTAACAAAATGCTGAAATAAAAATTTGTTTCCTCAGTCTGGAGGCTAGAAAGTTCAAAAATTTGGGCATTGGCAGATTCACTGTCTGATGTGAATCCTTGTCTCTCCTTCCAATATGGCAACTTACTAGCATGCATAGGCCCTAGATTCAAACCTAGTGCAAGGAGGGGTGAATAAAGTTGACACCTTCAGTATTGTTGGCCTCACAGGAAAGAAGAAAAGGAAAGGTCAAAATAGGAGCAAATGTTTCATCATTTCACAGAACAATAAATGCTTCAAGATAGATCTTTCCCAGCCATTTTGTTGTTCTATTTTGTTTTGTTTTTGAGACAGGATTTCTATATGTATTCCAAACTGGCCTTGAACTTGCTGTGTAGCCCAGGCTTGCTTTGAGTTTTCAGTGATCCCTCTGCCTCAGCCTCCCACAGTATGTATTACCACATGTGATACCTGTATCCCTTTTAAAAGGTGAAACTCAAAGTCTAGCAAGATAGCTTAGCAGGTAAAGATGCTTGCCATCAAGTCTGATGAGTTGAGTTGAGTTACCCAGAATGCACATGATAGGAGAGAACTGATTCCCACAAGTTTTCTCTGACTTCCACATGTACTATGGCACATGCACTCCCCAACACAAATATGTGCACCATGCACTCTCACACACACATAACAGGAAATAAGTGAACAAATATAACCACTATTGTAACATACAATGCCATTAAAGGCATTTTGTTACAGCCATCTGACTATACTAAAACATGTGACACCTAAGCATTTGATATCTGGCTTATGAAACCAAAGAAGTGGATTTGTCATTTTATTTAGTTTCAATTTACCAGAGCTACATAGTGAGATTATCTGTCTCAAAAGAAGGAAATAAAGAAAAACTGTTTTATACACACACATGCATGTGCACACACATACATAAACATGTAAGTGTACACACCTGTACATATACATTTTTATATTAGGAATACAGGAACAAATAAATTGAGAGGCAGGATAGTGGATATTTTCAGTTCCTGTTTATTGGCTATCTGAGGAGAAGGGTGGAGGGGCACTTGAGTAAATGTGCTTGATTCCAGATTTAGGTTATTTATGTTGGTCTTTTTTTCCAATACCCAGACAGAAATGAGAAATTCACCAGGAGTTTGGTTGTTTGCAACTTTGTTCGGAATAATAATAAATCAAACTGTCCTGGGTAGCGTGTCGGCTTGACACAACCTAGAGTCATCTGAGTGGAGATGTCCCAACTGAGGAGGAACTGCCAGCCTTAGGTTGGCCCGAGGGAATGTCTGTGAGAGATTGCCTTGATTACTAATTGATTAGAAGGATCCTGCCCACTGGATGGCACCATTTCTAGTCCAGTGGTCCTGAGTTGTATGAAAAAGATGCTTAAGTATGAATCTACAAGCAAGCTGGCAAGCAGGGTTCTGCTTAAGCTCTGCTCGGGTTGCCCTGACTTCCCTCAGTAATAAACACTGACCTGGAAGTAAAGACCAAATAAATCCTTTTCTCAAGTTGCCTTTTGTCAGAGTGTTTTATCACAGCAACAAGAAAGAAAAAGGAGTGAAAATGGCATCAGACTGAGCTAGCCCATTATCCTCTTTGTCACAGGAAGACCTTGCTAGAAGAGCACAGGGCGTCAGCTTCCCACAGGCAGTGCCTTGGGTTCGCTTTAGAGACTTCTATGGCTAATCAGCAGCCTTTGCAGGCAGTATGTTCTTTAGACAATTTTAGAGCCTGAGTATTCTTACTATCAAAAATTTTAAGGTTAAAAACCATTCTGCCTCTGTATAAAATTCTGCTAATCTTGTGTTGATTTTAAGTGACTACTCTGAGTTAAATTTAAACATTTATGAAGGCAAATTCTATAAGCTGCATGTTCTGATTATTAAATGACAGGATTGCCTGATGGAGCAGGTATTGAAAAAGGTCAAGGGTAATACTCTGAAAAATACTTAAATATAAAACAAATTTTAAGAAGTGACCTGAACATAAATAAATAAAACTAGATTGTTCAAGGAGAGAGAGGATGAAAACAAATATAAAAATGTGGAGTTGTATAAGGAAAGATTGATGAGACAGAGCTAGCTAACTTAAAAGTTCAGTAAGGTCTGATGAAATTTGCTACAAAAGGTGTTTATAATACAAGGGTGTTTGCACACGTGGGCCTTTCAGAATGGTGTTCCATACAGCCTAGTTTTCCCTAATATCAAATGCATACTTTCTATTGGAAGAGGCAGATAAACGTGTATTATAAATTCAGTTGCCTTTCTCTAATTTGTAAATTGGCCACTAGTGTTTTGTGAAGAAATAAGATTCATCATGAGTTAACTAAAATGTAACCTTGATGGACTCATTCTCTTGCATTTTAAATTTTCTAATTAAAAATCTGAAGGCCTAAAAGGTTCTGCATATAAGGAGAAGGCAGAAACATAGGAAGTAGGGTTGAGGAGCTAGCTCAGTCAGTGACGTGCTGCTGTGCAGGCTCACCATGCACAGCCAGAGTTCAGACCTCAGCACCATGTAGAAGCTAGGCACTACAGATAATCCCTGGAGCTTTCTGAATCCAGGTTCTGTGAGAGAGATTGTCTCAACAAGTAAAAAATAAGGTGGAGAGCAGTTGAGGAAGATAGCGTGCGCGTGCGCACACACGCGCGCGCGCACACACACACACACACACACACACACACAAACATATTGTACCCCAAGGATTCATGTAATGTAACTTTGAGCCTGGTGGAAGTTTAAGGTTTGTACCCATATTCTTTCCTATACTTATTTTTAAGATGATAAAATGAGAAATAGTGTTAATATAATTTAAATGAAACACTTAAGCCAAATCAAAATTACTTCTCTGGAAAACTCAAAATATTTTAGGATCAGATTATTATGATATGACTATTTGATGTTTCCTCAGTTTTTCGGTCATGATACCCCTTCTTGACTTTATTAAACCCTAAAGCTAGGCACGCGTATTGACATACACCTGTAATCTCTGCGCTTGGTAGGTTGAAGCAGGAGGATCACGAGTTAGAGACCAGCCACATGCCAAGCCAACCTGAGTAACTTAGTAAGAGAGATCTGCCTCAAACAAAACAACACAGAGCAAACAGTCTCAGAGGCCGCTGGGGACTTGGAGTAGGCAGTTTCTTTAGGAGTTTGAAAAGGGCAAGAGGGCTCTTTTGGGCCAGTGACCATGTTCTAAAATTAGATTGTGGCAAGGTTATGAAACTCTTTAAGATTACCAAAGTCATTGAATTGTGTATATTTTTAAACAGATGTCACCCTGAAGAAAATGAAGATGGACAGACTGTTCAAAAGAAATTTAATAATAAAAAGGAACTTTGTTATGATGTGTACTCATCACTAGAAAAGAAAAGGGTAGATGTGGCTGTCCTGGCTGGTGAAACACCTATGCCTCCTTTGCAAGCAGAGGCCCCTGACAGGCATTTAGAAGGGAGAAACAAGCAGCCACAGAAAGAGGTGGCTGTGGAGACGTCTCCTAAGACTATTGCTGTACTGCCTCAACTGGGATCTAGCCCTGATGTAATAATTGAAGAAATTATTGAGGAAAGCCTAGAATGTGAGTAAAAATAGAAAAGAGAAGATCTATTATCTGTAGTTAAAAATCAATTACTGTCTTTTTGTTCATGTTCTTAATATACTCTAATCTTATATCTCATATCCTCATCGTGAATTAGACTTATTGATTCCATACACCTACCTTCATATATTTCCTACATTGGGAAATTGGTTTTTAGCTTTTTATTCATTTATATTGGGGCTTGGGGGTGGGAAGCGTTTCACACTGTAATGCCGTCTGGCCCAGAGTTCACTATGTACCTCAGGCTAGGCCTCTATTTAAATCAATCCTGCACATTTTCCACAGTCATGTGGAGAGCAGGGACTGACTCTGACATGAACTCTGGTGCCCCATATTTGACCGCTTCCCCTTGGTGAGGAGGCCTGGTGGCACTCAGAGAAAGAATAGGAAGGCTACCAAGATGAGACCTAACAGGCTGTGATCATATGGTGGGGAAGGAGGTCCCCTCTGTCACAGACCTAGGGGATGGGAATAGGATGAAAGAGGAAGGGAGGAACAGGAAGAGAAAAGGGGATAAAAATCTAGATGTAATCTGAATAAAGTAATAAAAAAATAAATAAATCCTGCCTCAATGACTTGAATGGTAAGATTATTAACAAGAGCCACCATGTCTGGCTTGCTTTTTAAAGGCCTGTATTGGCAAAAGCCTTTAATTCCAGCACTCAGGAAGCAGCGGCATGCAGATCTCTATAAATTTTAGGCTAGCCTGATATACATAGTGAGTCCCAGGCCAGGCAAGGCTACACGGTGAGACATTGTCTGAAAAAATAAAATAAAATAAAAAAAAAAAAAACAGTATTTAGGGCCTGGAGAGTTGACTCAGCAATTAAAAGCCTTTTCACTCTTGCAGAGGACCAGAGGCCCTGGGTTTGGTTCCTAGCATATACATAGTGGCTTACAGCCATCTGTAACTCCTATTTCAGGGGATCCAGTACCTTTTTCTGACATCACCAGGCACCAGGCACCCACCCACATAGTGCACATACATGCATGCAAACAAAATACAAGTACACAAAAAATAAATTTTTTAAATCTATAAAAAATAAAATTAAAAATTTTGATATGCAACTCTGATATTTGATGTACTTAAGATATTTGACATTTTCATGTTATATATTTAAACTTGGTATAAATGATGCAAATAAATGGTAGATGAAATTTGTGGATACAGTTTTGCTACTCTGTTCTTAAATTAAGAACACCTCCTAAATCTTTGTTCTGATATTTAATCTGGGGTTAAACTGTTGTGAATATCATTTTATAACAAGTAAATATTCCGGTTGTTTACAGTGTTAGTATTCTGTCCATTCTTGTAGAAATGGAATGCTGCTATATGTGATTTTGCATTAACAGTCTTCTTTAGGACAGTTTTTAACACCATTGTCTGCTTTACTGGCTAACTTCAGAAAAGTCTTTTAAGTGGAATTTATTTGAAATATTTTAATAGAAATTTAAGCACATAGAAAGGAGAGAAAGAGAGTAAAAGAGACATTTTTAAAGGAGATAGTAGAACACACACAAGAAAGTGTAGGTTTCTCAACACAGACCCAGAATGAAAATTTAAATACAAAGGACACATCTTCCATTTAAATTATGACTTGTGATTACCTCTCATGACTTTACTTACTAGAAATCTTGTTTCAAATATGTTATGGTTAATTTATCAGTATGGCCTAATAATGTTTATTATTAGGCCTATAATTATTATTAGAGTGGTATTTTCTAACCCACTAGCAATCAATCAAGACACAGACACCTGTTATATTTTAAAATAGCCTTGGTTAACCCGGGGCAAGGCAGATACTAATCCCCTAAACTATTTCCCATATTGGGGTACTATCCCGTACCCTGCTCCAATCCCATGCCATCTGCTTCTAATCATTTCTATCAAGCTAACTCCCATCCATAATCCCAAATACTTACTATCATCATCTGAGCCAAATCTCCATCCGCACCGGTCGTGTGCTTCTTATCCACCTCACCTGTGACGCCGGCCTGCCTTCCTCCTCTTCCTTCTCTGGTCTGAGTGTGGTGGCACACGCCAGTAAACCCAGCACTCACCAGGCAGAGGCAGGCGCATCTCTGTGAGTTCAAGGCCAGCCTACTCCACAAAGTGAATCCAAGACAGCCAAGGCTACACAGAGAAACCCTTGTCTCAAAAAACCAAAGGAAAAGAAAAAGAAGTTTGCCATTCTAGTGTTTTACCAATTCAATCACAGCGTTTTAGACACTAGTGTCTGTCAGTGTCAACATTAACAGAATTCCTAAAGTTATCTTATTTATTTTGAAAAAGCATGCTCCACAGACGGTCCTATGGAAACTTCTGGATACCAAAAAAAGCCTGCTCAAAAAGAACTATCTTCTGCTGTTGGATCAAAAGCGGGTATGCTAACAACTGTCCACACTTGATGGAGTGGCGTTTGCTTGACGTGTGCTGACTCTTTCCTAATATGTAGGAGGACACAAAGACCATTTTACCACCTAGATCTGTTTCCTTTAATGTTAAAAGGTTTTACTATCTGAAACATTAAGTTGATAATGTTTCTCACAGCTATAACCTCTAGTTACGTAGTTACATTGGTTCTTCAAATTTTAGTGTCTTTTTAAATTTATAGTGCAAAGTAATAGGTCTTCTTATAATGTTCTTGTATATATGTATTATTTTGTTCTCATTTGTTCCCTTCCTGACTCTTGCCTGTCTCGTTCCTCTTCCCAGTTGTCCCTTGTCTGCTTTCATGCCACCTGTGTTCCATTGCATTCTCTTTTCTTCCTTTGTTCCTTCTTTTAAGTCTCTTACTCCCGTCTAGTTTGTTGACCTGTACACACATACATGCGTGCACACACACACATGCACATACATGCACAACTATATTCTGCATATGAGAGAATGGTATTTATCTTCTTGAATCTGCCTATTTCATTTGACATAATGCTTTCCAATTCCATTTAGTTTCTGCAAATGTCATGATTTCATTTTTGTAACAGCTGACTAAAAGTCCATTGTGTATATGTTAGTTGAATCTTGTATTAGTTACTTTTGCTGATACTATGACAAAAATGCTTGACAAAAGCAACTTAAAGATGTACTTAGTCTTACAGTTAAGGTGCAGTTCATGACGATGTAGAAGGAGTAGAAGGCATGCCAGCAGGAACCTGAGGAGGCTGGTTGTATTCTTTCTGCAGTCAGGAGGAAGAGAAGATGAATGTGGTTGCTCTGCTCACTTTCTCCTAATTTTTTTAAGATTTATTTATTTATTAGGTATACAGTGTTCTGCCTGCATGTACACCTGCATGCCAGAGGAGGGCACCAGATCTCGTGGTACATGGTTGTGAGCCACCATGTGGTTGCTGGGAATTGAACTCAGGCCCTTTGGAAGAGCAGACAATGCTCTTAAGCTCTGAGCCATCTCCCAGCCCCCTCACTTTCTCCTTTTATTCAGCCCAGAACCCCAGCCCCAGAATGCCACCCATATTCAGGGCTGGCCTTCCTTCCTCACTTAAACCTCTCTGGAACTGCATTGAAACCATACTCAGAGAGTTGTCTTCTAAATCCTGTGAAGTTGATTATCAGAATTAATCATCACGGGTCCACCCTCTGTCAAGTTGACAGCAAAATACTGTCCTTTGCCTCTAAAATATTGTGCTCATCTCACAATGAAAGTGCCCTTTAGTATTTAACATCCCCAACACAGTTCAAAAGTTCATTTGCTTCTGGGATTCAAGAGAGTATTATTAATAATATGAGACTCTGTAAATTTTTTTTGAAAATGTAAATACTTCCTGTATACATTGTCACAGTGTAAGCATTCCTGATGTAAATGTAAAGAACACGAGCATAGTGTGGTGGTTAGTTTTGTTTTTTGTTTTTGTCAGCCTCAAGCAAGGCTCATCTAGGAGAAGGAAACTCAGTTGAGAAAATGCCTCTATCAGATTGGCCTCTGGGCAAGTCTGTGAGACATGTTCTTGATCAATGATTCATGAGGGAGAGCTCAGTCCACTGTAGTTGTTGGTATCCTTGAACAGGTGGTCTTGGGTTATATGAAAAGCAAATTGAGAGAGCCATGGAAAACAAGCCAGTAGACCATGTTCCTTTATAGACTCTGCTTTGGTTCCTGCTTTCAGGTTCCTGCCTAGAGTTCCTGTCCTGACTGTTCTTCATGACAGACTGTAAGGTGTAAGATGAAATAAATCCTTGTTTTCCCAGGTTGCTTTTGGTCATGGAGTTATGCCTGATGAAATAGAAATCAGACTAAGACACATTTGCAAGGAAAGATTGGACTGATGCAAGTCTAAAACCATGTAGGGCAAATACCAAATGCTGTAGCACCATGCCCAACACCTGGAGCTTGTAGTAGCATCCTGTGGGCCCTAGTGAGCTTGAAAAGAGTCCCATAGCTCCAGTTCTGCCTCCTGTAGCACATAGAGCCTCTCTGTTGGGACACCTCCACTCCAGAATGTCTGTAACATTCCTTCACAGACATCTCATTGTCCTGGCATTGCCCACATCCTGTGGTCTCCATCCCAGCTTGGGCTTCACCTTCACAGGTTTACATAATGACCTCTTTGGGGCCTCCTTGTAGTGAATTTGACCCTACCATACATTGCCCATTCTTGTCAACTTTCTGAAACCGTGTGAGCCTCCGTGACCTTATAACCCTTGAATATTGTTGTGTGCCCGCCAAACAGAACCATTTGGACAGCACTGACAAGGCCTGCTGCCAGATTGAGCTATAATTCGATGCCCTTCTATGATAGCTATACTGTACTTTACCCCAGACCTTAGAAAACACATTCCTAAACAACTGTTTTTCATTAGGGAGCCCATTCAATTGTCTTTTCTTATTTTTCCTTTGTTGAAAATAGATTCTTTTCTCATATAATATATCCTAATTGCAGTTACTCCTCCCAGTTCCTCCACACTTCTCTTCCCATACAGATCCCTACTCCCTTTCTATCTCTCATTATAAAATAATAGACTTCTAAGAGATAACAGAAAAACATAACAAAATAAAAGATAAGATAAAATAAACACCATCACATCAAGACTGGACTGATCAACCCAACAGAAGGAAAGAACATCAAGAGAAGGCACAAGAATCAGAGACCCACTTATTCACACACTCAAGAGTAGCCATAAAAATACTATGAAGCTGAAAGCTATAATGTGTACACAGAGGGCCTGGTGCAGACCCATGTAGGTAACCCCTATGCTTGCTGCATTGGTTTATGAGTTCATAGGAGCTTTGCTCAATTGATTTAGAGTACTTTGTTCCCAAGCTCTGAGGGAAGGGGTTTGATGGGACATCCCATTTAGAGCTGTGTGTTCTAAGGTCTCTCTTTCTGCATATTGCCTGGTCGTGGGTCTCTGTGATTGTTCCTATCTGCTATAGGAGGAAGTTTCTGTGATGATATCTGAATAAGGCTCTAATCTCTAAGTGTAGCAGAATGTCATGAGGGGTCATTTTAACACTACTTTTGTAAGACTGGGACTATTTATTTTTATTCTCGGTCTCTGGGCTCTCTCCAGTCTTGGTTCTTGCTCACACAGCAGTTTTGGGTATGAGTTCTATCTCACGGAGTGGGGCCTAAAGTCAAATCAAATATTGATTGGGTTCTCTCACAAGCTTTGTGCCGCCTTTGTTCTAGCATATTTTGCAAGCAGATCAAAGGTTTTGTGGGTGTGTTGGTGTTTTAGGTTCTCTTTTGGTAGCCTGCAGATTACTTTTCCATGCCAAAGACACGAGAATGGGTGAAGGTTCTATGTAGGTACCAGCTCCACCTCTCCATGCTCAATGAGTTATGTAGGTGTTGTTTTCAGCAATGGAGGCTTTGCTGTCAGTTTGTAGAGAGCAACCTTTTGTCTTGACAACAGCCTTGGATGTTTAGGGATTCCCATTAGACTCTTTTGGCCAATGACTGAATTGGACGTAACCCAGTCCCAGAACTGGAAGCTTCATTTGGTGACAAGAAATGGCCAATTGTCTCCACCATTATTTGGAGACTTCATTAGGATCACCTTCATATAGTTTAGTAAATTTCCCCTGTACTAGGTTTCCATACCACCCCTCAAGTGACCCTCAGTTTTAGCTGTCTCTCCCTGTACTTCCTTCTTCAACCCCATCTCCAGTCCTCTCCCCACCTGATCCTTCCATTCTAATCCCCCAACCCCTATTCCATCCATAAAATCTGTCTTCTTTACTTTCCAAGGAAGATTCATGTGCCCCACCTAGTCTCTTTCTTTATGCCTAACCACTCTGAGTTTATGGGTTATACCTTGATTATTATTTTTAGTGGCTAATACCCAAATATAAGCAAATACAGAGTACATTTATCTCTCTGGACCTGGGTTACATTGCGGTAATTTTTTTCTAGTTCCATCTATTTGCCTGCAAAGTTTATGATATTTTTATCAGCTGATTAATATTCCATTGTGTAAATCTACCATATTTTCTTTATCCATTCTTCTATTGATAGATATCTAGGTTGTTTGCAGTTTCTAGCTATTATGAATAGAGCAGCAGTAAGCATTGCTGAGCAAGTGTCCTTGTGTCAGGATGAAGCATCCTTTGGATATATGCCCAAGAGTGGTATAGCTGGATCTTTTTAAAAATTTTTTTATTAATTTGTTCATATTACATCTCAATGATTATCCCATCCCTTGTATCCTCCTGTTCCTCCCTGTCTCTCACTTTCACCCTATTCCCCTTCCCTACAACTGTGACTGAGGGGGACCTCCTCCTCTTCTATATGATTATAGGGTATCAAGTCTCTTCTTGGTAGCCTGCTATCTTTCCTCTGAGTGCCCCCAGACCTCCCCATCAAGGGGACGTGGTCAAATATGGGGCACCAGAGTTCGTGTGAAAGTCAATTCCCCACTCTCCACTCAACTATGGAACATGTCCTGTCCATTGGCTAGATTTGGGTAGGGGTTCCATGTTTATGCATGTGTTGTCCTTGCTTGGTGCCATAGTTTGAGCAGAACCCCTGGGCCCAGATCTGCCTGTCATAATGTTCTTCTTGTAGGTTTCTAGGACCCTCTGGATCCTTCTGTTTCCCCATTCTTCCATACTTCTCTCACCTAGAGTCCCAATAGGATGTTCTCACATCTTTCCCACTTTCCTGGTAAGTGAAGACTTTCATGGGACATGCCCCTTGGGCTAGTGTCCAGTTATAAGTGAGTATATACCATTTGAGTCTTTCTGCTTCTGGGTTAATTCACTCATTATGATCATTTCTAGTTCAATCTATTTGTCCACAAATTTCAGGAAGTCCTTGTTTCTAATAGCTGAGTAGTATTCCATAGTGTAATTGTACCACAGTTTCTTTATCCATTCTTCTACTGAGGGACACTTAGGCTGTTTCCAGGTTCTGGCTATTATGAATAAGGCTGCTATGAACATGGTTGAGCAAATTTTCTTGTTGTGTGCTGGAGCATCTTCTGGGTATATTCCAAGGAGTGAAATAGCTGGGTCTTGAGAAATCCCTATTCCCAGTTTTCTGAGAAAGCACCAGATAGATTTACAAAGTGGCTGTACTAGTTTGCATTCCCACCAGCAATGAAGGAGTGTTCCTCTCTCTCCACATCCTTGCCAGCATGTGGTGTCACTTGAATTTTTGATCTTAGCCATTCTGATGGGTGTAAGATGGAATCTCAGAGTCGTTTTGATTTGCATTTCCATGATGACTAAGGAGGTTGAGCATTTCCTTAAGTGTTTCTCAGTCATTTGATATTCCTCTGTTGAGAATTCTCTTTTTAATTCTGAGCCCCATTTCTCAATTGGATTATTTGGTTTGGTGGTGTTTAATTTCTTGAGTTCTTTATATATTTTGGATATTAGACCTTTGTCAGATGTCGGGTTGGTGAAGATCTTTTCCCAGTCTGTAGGCTGTTGCTTTGTTCTCTTGACAGTGTCTCCTGCCTTACAGAAGCTTCTCAGCCTCATGAGGCCCCATTTATTAATTGTTGACATTAAGGCCTGGGCTGTTGGTGTTCTGTTCAGGAAGTTGTCTCCTGTGCCAATGTGTTCCAGGTTCTTCCCCACTTTTTCTTCTATCTGACTTAGTGTCTCTGGTTTTATGTTGAGGTCTTTAATCCACTTGTCTTGAGTTTTGTGCATAATTGGATTATTTGAGTTTTATCTAGTTTCTTGAGTTATTTATATATTTTTGATACTGAATGTGGAATCAGTAAAAATCTCTTCCCTTTATGTAGGCTGCTGTTTTGTTCTATTAGAAGCATCCTTTGCCTCACAGAAGCTTTTCAGGACATAGGCGGTGTATAACCGTTATCTTGGCCAGGATGCAACACAAATGGTCTGCAGCCTAGAATCTTTTTCCAAATCTTGTAAATGCGGCTTTTTAATCAGCCTTTCTGTCAGCAAACTTGGACCAGAGTACCCCATTCACATTCTAGGGAGTCTCTAGCCCTGAGGTCCAAACTCTTCCTTACTCTTCCCACAAACCAGTTCCAAAGCCTATGAACCACATGGTCAGATTTATCATAATAGCATCCCTAAGTCTCTACCAGTTTTCTGTATTAGTTACTTTCTATGTTGCTTTTTCAAAATGCTTGACAAAAGCAATTTAAAGAAAGGATTTATTTTAGCTCACAGTTTGAGAGTGGTAGGTGACATGGTGGCAGGAATATGCGGCAGCTGGCCATGTTCCATCTGCAGTCGGGAAGCAGAGAGAAATGGATGCTTGGCACTCTACTCACTTTTCTCTTTATTCCATCTAATACCTCAGCTCATAAAATGGTGCCACACACACAGTCCTGGTGAGTCTTCTGTTGGTTAAGTACCTTGGGAAATGCCCTCACAGTCATGCCTAGGGGGTTATCTCCTAAGTGGTTGTAAATCTAATCAGGTTGACAATTAAAATTAGCTATCATAAATCAGTAGATCATTTTTGGTAGTTTAGCTAATTTGGTGTGTTTGCGAATTTTATTGGCATGCATTCATTGTACATTGTGGTGGGTTTTATAAAATATTTTTATATATCATGTACTTTGGCCATTATTTATTCCCCCACCGTCTCCTTTCTTCTTTCCATTCTGATATTCTCCTTTATTTCATCAGTGTTTTGCTTCTACTTTTAAGCCTTACGTGTGTGTGTGTGTGTGTGTGTGTGTGTGTGTGTGTGTGTGTGCCCGCGCACACATAATCTAAAATCCATAAATGAAAAATGCTTTTTCTCTTTTAGATTAGTATTGTCTCAACTTGCATCCATTTTCCAGTGTATGATATAATTTCATTTCTTATGCTGAATAAAACTCCATAGTATGTATGTATATATATATATGTGTGTGTGTGTGTGTATGTATACACACACATAGATTTTCCTTATCCACTCATCTGTTAGTGTATTAAGATAATAACTTGCTCATTGTGAATAGTACTACAACAAACATAGGTGCTCAAGTATCTCATGGTATATTGTCTTACATTCATTTGAATATATTACCCAAGAGTGGTTTAGATGGGTCATGTGTTAGTTCTATATAATATGGCTATTTTAACAAAAACTCTGCCAAGCCATGTGCGTAGAAAGTCTTTTCATCCTCAAGTGTCTTCAATTTTTTTTACTTAGTATTCTAAAGTTTTGATTATAGAGATCTTTTACTTTTGGCTAAAATTATCCATAGGTAATTTTAAAGCTATTGTGAATTTTTCTGATTTCTTTATAAGCAAGTTCATTTACTGGTGTGTAGAATGGCTACTGGGTTTTATGGATTGATTCTTATATTCTGTTTTTTACTGAAGGTGTTTATTAGATCTAAATGTTTTCTTGTGGAGATTTTAGGGTCTTTTAAGCATATTGTGTTGTTTGAAAATATGGATACTTTTACTTTTTTCATGTTTTATATCTTTTTCTTTTCCTGTTAGTGATGTAGCTGAGACTTTAAGAATTATATTTGTGGATAAGAGCACAAAATGATGCTCCTAATTTTAAAAAGAAATTATTTTAGGTTTTTTCCATTTTACATAATGTTGGCTATATATGACCTTTATTATGTTGAGATATGTTCCTCTTGTTTCTAGCCTTTTCAGGGCTTTTATTGTAAAATGATACTGAACTTTCTGAAAGACTTTTTCTTTGTCTGTTGAGATGATCATGTGATTTTTGTCCTTAAGTCCATTTGTGTATTGTATTAAACTTACTAAGAGGCATATGTTGAACCAACCTTGAATCCCGGGTATGAAGCCACCTGCTTATGGTATATAATCTTCTTAATGTACTATTATTGAATTCAGTTTGCAAGAATTTGGTTGATAAATTTTATTTTTGTGTTTATGGGAGAACTTTGTATATAGTTTTGTGGCTGCTGTCTTCATCTGGTTTTGGGGGAACTAACTTCATAGAATGAGTTAGTTAAGGAATGGTGGGGTAAACTGTCTGATAGAATATGACAGTAAATACACCCAGTCCTGCGCTTTTATAAGGATATAACGGATTACTGCTTCCGTCTAAATGTGTTTTACACATTTGTTAGTTTAGGTTCTGTATGTCAAGGAATTTATCCATTTCTTTAGGTTTTCCAGGTTTTTTTTAGAATATAATTTTTAAGGCATACCTACTCCAGCGAGGCCACACTTCCTAATAGTATCACTCCCTATGGCCCTATTTTCATTCAAAAATACCACAACATCTCTCTGGGGCGCGCGCGCACACGCACGTGCACACACATGCTCTTGCTCTCTCTAATTTTATTAGTTTACAATTCTCAATTTTTATTAGATTGGATAGGATTGTCAATCTTGTTTATCTTTTCAGGGAACCAGTTCTTTGCTTCTTTGTATTAAGTCTTAATGAATTTCTAAGATGATCTTTTATTCTTTTGCCTGCAGAAATTGGCTTGCTTTTGTTACTCTGAGACCTCAAAAAATATCATTAAGTTATTTATTTGAACTTACTCTAATTTGGGGACTGTAGGAGAATTGAGGTGGCATTTTATATAGCCCAAAGTTGCCTCAAACCCACTTTGTAAACTGAGAATAATCTTGACCTTCTAATCCCCTTGCCTGCATCTCCCAAAATTTGAGATTATAAGTGTGCATCACCATATATGGCTCACTCATGATTTTTAATGTGAATGAATACTCGATTGCTATAAATTTGTTCTTAGAACTGCCTTAGCTTTATTCTAGACACCCTAATAAGTTATGATACTGTTTCTTTTGATTCTAAGAATTTTGTTCAGTTTTGAGAGAGAGTCTTGCTGTGTAGCTCTGGCTCACCTAGAACTTGCCATGTAGACCAGGCTGTCCTGGAGCTCACAGAGGTCATCCTCCCTCTCCTCCTGAGTTTTAGGATTAAAGGCATGTACCCCACCCCCAGCTTTGACTCTAGAAAACTTTAAACATATCCCCTTCTCTTTTTTTTCAGGCACCACCAGTTGATCTATAATTCAAATTGCGGACATTTGTGCAATTTCTTCTGTATCTCTTGCTGGTATCTAGTTTTGTTCTGCTGTGATTTGATAAAATGCAAGGAATTTTTAAAATTCTTTTGTATTAGGGCTTACTTTGTGGCCTGTAATATTGTCTATTGTATGGAGAGTTCCATACATTGATGAGAAGAATATGTATTCTATATTTGTTAAATCGAGTATTCCATAGATGATAGTTCTAAGTGATGCATAAGATAGTTTAACTCGTTTCTTTGTTGATTTTTAGTTTAAATAAGATGATGTTGAAGTTACTCACTATTATTATATCAGTACCTGCCTGATTTTGCATGCCCTTTAATGTGTTATGAAAGAAGCCCTAACGCTTAGTATACATATATTTACAATTATTATATCTTCTTGATGAATTGTTGTACTTACTGCTATGTAGTAGTCTTTATCTTTTTAAGTAGTTTTGTCTTGAATATACTAGTTTAATTTTTGTTCATTTGATTCTTGATTTATGGCTATCTTTTTCTTTGGAGACAACACAATAGCCAGATGCTTTATAATCTAGTCAGCAAGTTTGTCTTTTAAATGACGACTTGTGGCCTGTCTTGATTACTTTTTCTATTGCTGTTATAAGACACCCTGGCCAACACAACCTATAGAAGAGTTTATTTGAGGCTTGCAGTTTCAGATGGTTGGAGTCCATGACCGTAATGGTAGGAAGCATAGCAGCAGGCAGGCATGGCACTGAAGCAGTAGCTGGTAACTTAAGACATAATTATGAGGCAGAAAGAACACAATAGGTATGACACGGGACTTTGAAACCTCAAAAGCCACCCCTAATGATACAACTCCTCCAACAAGGCCACACTTTCTATTCCTTCCCAAACAGTTCCACCAACTGGGGACCAAGCAAATACATAAGCATATGGGGCATTCTAATTTAAACCACCACAATTCTGTTTGCACTTAGTCATTTTTGACTGTTATTCATGGTTTGGGTTGCCTTTCTGGTTGGTTGGATTGCTGTTTATTCTTTTCCTTTCTCTTAGTATGTGGGGCCTGCTTCTTTACTGTGTTGGACATGATGGACTTCCTAGATTTCCTGTTATATTATATGCCATGACTTTAAAACCTCACATGAACTTAGTCCCACCTATAGAAAATGTTTCTCAAGATAGACAAAGTATTTGCAGTTCTGGTTGCTGAAGAGTTCATAGTGGAGGCACTGTAATCCAGTAGTAGAGCGTTTGCCTAAGGTGCATGACAGCCCGGGTTTCATCCCTGGCAACACACACACATAGGTGAACCATTTGTTTTCGCGGGCCTTTGCAGTTTAGCTCTTTCCAGGCTCCTAATAATTTTAGAAACTTGTTGGTACAAGACAGGTTTGTTTTTTTGTTTCTGCTTTGTTGGTGGTAGTGGTGGTGGGGGTTTTTTGTTTGTTTTGAAATTACAGTTGTTCACCTTTTATGGTTCTTCCCTAGGTCATGTTTTAATAATGTGCTTTAAATATGGATTCTTGCCCAGGTTGTCCAGAGCTAGTTTTTGTGAGTCATGTAATACATCCTTGCCACTTCTATGTGCGGAAATATTCACAAATAAAAGATGCAACAATATTGGAGAAGAAAATGAAGCAAGTTTGCAATAAGAGCTTGCACCTTGATCCGTCAGACGTTTTGGAGCTAGGTAAGGATTACTCCAGATTATACTACCAAGTTTGTTTAAATACTGTAACATTTGGCCAACCTATATAGACTTACCAGAAGATTTTTTTCTTTTTATAATATTCATATAAAAGTTTTGGAATTATTTAACATAAATTATTTAGGTAAGTTAGCTAAATATTAAAATCAGTGTTAACACATGTTTGGAGTACAACAGCTCTATTATAGAGTCAGTTGCTGCTTAAATTAGAAAGCCCATAACACCCTCTTCAGAATGAAGTATTGTATGCGGATGGGTTCTAGCGTACCACATTTCTACTACCTCACTGTGGCATGAATTAGGCTTGTAGATATTCTTTGTTCTGTTGGGATAGACAAGAAGTTATCCCTTGCCAATTAACTACATCATAGCCAATGTTCTGTAACAAGGCAGGTTTATAAGAGAGAATAATAATAAATATATTCATGTACATAGGAGCTACAGAAAATATGGCATGCAGTAAAGGCTAGAGGGCTGAAGCTTAGCTATGTCTTAGAGGAGAGAGAATCAGGGTGGAAGAGAAGAAAGCTAGAGCGTCCTAATTATTTTAGAGCTTGTACTTATTATAAAGTATAAATTACTGTAGTACATTATTACAAATAATTGTTATTGCAAAGTGTGAATTACACAATTAAAGCCGTCAGGTAGTGTCTGAGAGCTGATCTCAGAACTGATGAGAGGCTATCTATGCTATGTGGTGACTTTTTTACTGTTTTCTTTTTTCTGATAATTAGTCTTTTCTGGATTTCTGATTACTGTTAGGGAGTTTAAGACAATCCTATTCTTTTGGAAGTTTTGTTAGATAAATGAACTTTGGGTAAGCAGACCTTGTTTTTGCTTAAGGGAAAACCCAAGGAAGGTTAGAGAGGCCTTGGTCCTGGCAGTTTGTTTTGCTTAGCGTATGTCAAAATAACATATTTGACATACTATATTCTGAGCCCCACACCTCAACTGCCTGCAGTGAAGGAACCAACTCCAATGGCAGGTGTTGTAGCACATTCCTTTAGTCCCAGCACTGGGGAGGCATAGGCAAGCAGATCTCTGAGAGTTTGGGGCCAGCCCAGTTTACATAGTTAGTTCCAGGACAGTTAGAGTTTCATAGTGTGGTGTACTTTATGTGGTTTTAGCCTCCCAATTAGCTTATAAGTTTCTGTAGTAAAGAAACTGCCACAATATGTTGCCTTTTAGTCTTATAGCACTTGACAGTACTATGTAATTAATAAATCAATGAACTGTGATTTCTTAGTTAGAAACTAAGATACATATTTATAAGGTAGAGCTTTATTTGATGTCCTTACTCATAAATGCTAATGATTTGTCTCCCTCATTATGTAGGTTCAAGAATATTTGTCAACAGTATAGTGAATAGAATGTGGTGTCGAGGAATTATCACTAAAATAATTCCAACAAAAACTAAAAATACCAGAAAACCATGTAGTCCTACCAAATTCCCAGCCTGTGAAATTTCACAAATACAGATATTCATGGTAGATTTTGGAAATTCTGAAGTCCTGATCATCACAGGGTATGACTCTTTGTGATTAGTGTGTGTTCTTAGCCTGCTTAGAAACATTTATGGGAAAGAGGATGGAAGAAAGTTAGTAATAACTAAAGAATTGTCGTAGTTCACGTCCAAGGCCTCTGCTCTACTATCTTGTTGTATATTTGCCTTACAAAGTAACTAAATGTTCTCCTTTATTGGTATTAGTAGAAGAGGAACTTGGAAAAGAGATTTTTTATGTGCTCCAGATATACATCTTATGTTGTTTCAGGCCTGAGGATAATGTAGCTGATGCTTTTAAATAAAGTATTAATAGTTAGCTACATATGATTGGGTGAATTATTTTTAATCTTACTGCTATAAATTCATGAAAGGACGTTTAAATATCATGCTGTCTGACTCACCATATGTATTAAAAACTTTGTTTCTAGGTCTTAGAAAAAGAAATTGAAATGATTTTGTAGTGACAGCCCTATTGTCTTTAGCATGGTTACTTCATTTAATGGTCACAGCTTTATAAATATAAATATATTAATTATGCTCTTTAAGTTTAAGCTGAATGAGTTTGTGAAAGTTAAAATAAAGATAGAGAAGATTTAGTACTATGTAGTAAAGCTATATCTGCTTAATAATAGTTAATAATAAAATTATTAATAAAGTATTAATTTAGAATATAAATTTCTACAAGATTTAACTTGAGGTAATTATCCTTAGAAGTATATACCTTGTAAAGAATAAAAGGAATTCAAAGATTGAAATTTTTCTTTATCTTTCTTGAGATAGGGTTTTAGCTATGAAACCCTGGCTGGCCTGGAACTCACTAATAGACCAGGTTGGCCTCAAACCAGCAGAGATCCATCTGTCTCTGCCTCTGCCTCCTGTGTGCGGGATTAAAGGCATGCACAGCCATACCCAGGGAAGCATTATTCTCAATATTACTTTTTCCTAGAGCTGGTGACACACATATGGAACCAGAGCGTGTTGGTGAGCAGCATGTTACACTAAGTGACTTCTGTCTGCTTCTAAGGAAGTCTGAATCCTATAGTGAAGAACTGTTGAAAGACATCCCACACTTAGCACACCTGTGCTCCTTGAAAGACATCGTTCCATACCATTCAGTAAGTGAGATAAGTGAGATTGGGAAGTGATTCTTCCTCAAAGACTACTGGAGTTTTGGTTATGTTGCCAGTGAAATTACTAAGCTGATCTGAAAGAACCAGTTAATCTTGACAAACACATTCTGCTTATGAACTATTAGTGCTAGTAAAAGGTACCATAAGCCTCAGCTTTCATAACTGAAAATATTTTAATGAAAATTTGAGTTCAAGAAAGTTTATATTTGGGGTCTGCTCAAACTACTGTACCAAACAAAAACAATGCATGCAGTAAACCTACAGCCCTTATTCAGATGTAGTCAATGGACAGCACATTCTCCACACTTGTCTGGAGAGCAGGGACTGACTGACATGAACTCTGCTGCCCTCTTTTTGACCACTTCCCCTTGGTGGGGAGGCCTAGTGGAACTCAGAGGAAGGGGAAGCAGGCTACCCAGATGAGACTTGTTAGGCTGTGATCATATGGTGGGGGAGGAGGTCTCCTTCTGTCACAGGCCTAGGGGAGGGAGAAGAGGGTGAAAGAGGGAGGGAGGGAGGAACGAGAAGTTACAAGTGAGGGAATAACAATTGAGATGTAATCTGAATGAATTACTTAAATTTAAAAAAAGAAAGTTTATATTAACATAATGAAATATTCAAGTAAAACACCAAGTTTTAGAGTCATTTTGTAGAAAGGAATCAGTTAGAAAATGGGATGCTGCCTGTTTCTATACATTTCCTCCTCTTTCTCTGTATTTCATTCATGACTCATGTAGCTTTCTGTTAGGAATTATTTGTGAATCTTTTCCCCAAGAAATCCTAGGAGACTGGAATTATATCTAAAAGTGCAACAGTTGTTCTGTTATGAGGTCTATGAAGGCAGAAGTCTGTGCCTTTGTTCTCTGTACTCACAACACTTAGCAGCTCCTCTCTTCTAGATAATATGGCACTGGGTTTGTACTAGGCAAGTACATTGCCACCTGAGCTACATCCCTGGAACCAAATTTTATTGCTTTGGTGCCCACTATTTAGTCTCTGTTATACTGTTACAGTACTATGGTCTTAAAGTATACATTCAGAATTACCTTTTGAAGTTTTATAATTCAAGTGGAAAATTCATATGTAACATACTTTTAAAGGCATTATAATTTTTATTAATACTTTAGATGTATTTATTCATATATGTATATGAATGCTTCGCATCCATGTATATAAGTATGTGCCTGGCTCCTGTGAAGGTGCCAGAATCCCCTGGAACTAGAATTCCACGTGGTTACAGACCACCACGTGGTTACAGACCACCATGTGGTTACAGACCACCATGTGGGCTGGCGATCTTACCAGTCACGAGAGCAGCAGGTGCTCCAAACCACTGAGCCATGTCTCCAGCACCCAATTTTCATACTATCCTAAAGTTACTTATAAACTTATATGTATCTTAAGATTGTATCTATAGATGAAAGTATGTCTACATTGTACATATATAGGCGGATCTCAGTTTATGGCCTCAGATGTTTCCTAAATGCATATGATTGCTTCAGTGCCTTAACTTAAAGTTGCAGGCTGGCTGGTACAAAGCAACATCCAACACTGTAACATAAGCGTTAATTGTAATTACTAACAACTTTGCAACTTTATTTTACCCATAGAGTGAAGGCTGGGAAAAGGAGGCAAAAGTGGAATTTTTGAAAATGGTAAATAAAAAAGCTGTCTTAATGAAAGTTTTTGGAGAAGAAGAAGATGTCCTTATTGTAGATCTGCAGAAACCACCAACAAATAAAATCAGCAGTGATATGCCTGTGTCTCTCAGAGATGCATTGGTTTTTATGGAACTAGCAAGGTAAGTAACTTGTTAGAATTTAAATATTCTTCAAGATAGAGGCTATGTGGGCTGGAAAGATGGCTCAGCAGTTAGAGCACTAGCTGATCTTGTAGAATACACAAGTTTGGTTTCCAACACCATCTTTGCAGCTCACAGTTGTCTGCAATTCCAGTTCCAGTGCTACTTTCCACCCTCCTCAGGCAACAAACACACATGGCACACAGACAGACAGACAGAAAGATAGACAAGCAAAATACATATAAGCATAAAATAAAAGTAAATCTTTTAAAAAAGATTATAGCTATAAATGGGGAATGAAGAGGTTTTAAAATAATCAACTTGGGCCTAGAGCTACAGCTCACTTGTTAGAGTGTCTGCCTATATGCACAGAGCACGGATTAAACCCGGCACCATATGCGCCAGGCACAGTGGCACATTTCTGTAACCCTAGTACTCAGGAGGAAAAGGCAGGAAGATCAGAAATAGGTAGCCTATGTTATACTTATATTTTTCTGGGGTTTCTTACGCATCTACTTCCCTTCTATACCCTTTATCCCTTCTAATACCTACCAAAACCTTTATAAGAATGGCTTTGTTTATTTTGTTTTTAATTAGATTTAGGTCACATTTGCCAAGAAGCCACAGTGAAAAGAACATAACTTTATGCTATTGTCCACCCATTTTGCCTGAAGAGATGACAGAAGTTTCAGTCATGGTTTGCCATATAAATAATCCTACTGATTTTTATCTTCAGTTGGTAAGTATATTTTTTTAAATTTTTAAATAGAAATGTTTAACAGGGATGAATAAAAATTAATCAAAACAAGTCTTCTGTACATTTAAATTTCTTAGGAGCTGCCACTTTAAACAGGAAGTCCACCGGATTTATGGCAAATTAAAAATCTCTTTCTCAAAAAATAAATAAATAAATAAATATAAATAAAAATCTCTTCCTCCTACAAGTTAGTCAAACAATGGTAGAAAAGTACAAGTGGTACTTACATATGAGTGTTTTTTACTTCCTTTTAGACGGGAGACCAGGAAAGCTCCTAGATATTCCAACCACGAATATCTAAGAGCTGTTATTACTAACTTAAAAGTAGGTTAAAGGCGTCTAAGATTAAGCTTGGGGGAGGGGTGTTATAAATTAGTTTAGACATCTAGTAAAACAGCAAGCTCATTGCTTTATATGAATTAGCTTATGTAAAACCCTTACATGTTTCTGTGAAGTGGTCACTAATATCACAGAAATACTGTGATAGGGACTGAAGAGTGAATGGCTCAGCACTGAAGAGCACTGGTGCTTCTGCCAGGCTCCCACACCTGCCTGGCACAGCTCTGTGATTCCAGTTCCATGGGATCCAGTGCCCTCTTCTGGCATCCAGTGATATTAAACATGCAAGTGGTGCACAAGCATGCATGCAGGCAAAACACTTAAACACACATAAATGCTGTGATAAAGATGCTACTGCTCTGTCAGATGTGGAGTCTGACCACAGGGATAAAGCTTCTTGTCACTAACCACTCTCCTCTGAATGTGCACATTCAGGTTTGACCTAAGCCATGTTGCTGCAGAGCCTGCCATCTCCAGGGTAGCACCATACTTCCTGGCTGCCTGGATGGTTACTAGAAGCTTCTAACCTTGTAACAAATTAGGACATGGACTTTTTCTTCCAATGTCTTTTTATTTTGGTAAATATGCATAATGTTTATCATTTTAACATCTTTAATTAAAATTACATCATTTCTTCTACTCTCTCTCCCCACTCACACTCAGACCATTCCCTCTCAAATTCTTGAACTCTTCTTCTGTAATTGTTGTTACACATACGAATGCAGCCTGCCAAGTTCCCTTGGTGGTTTTAATGTGTGTGAGATTTTATGAGTATAGCTCCCCCTCATATAGAAGACACTATCTCATAGCCGATATCCTAGTCTTCTGGCTCTTAGAATCTTCCTGCCCGCCTCTTCCATAATATTTCCTGTGCCCTAGATAGAGAGATTGTGTTGTAGGCATATTGTCAATTGAGAGGTTGTTTGGAAAACCATAATTATTTTGTTATTTAATATGAACACGTATGTATATATAGTTTGAGTGACATTATGCCACTTGAGGTGAAAATACTCCCCTATGAGAACAAACCTCAATTCCATGCAGAAGAACCCTTCTTGGAGTTGGTTAGGACTATAGTAAGACCCTGTCTCAAAAAGGGATTTGTGAATTTACTCTATTCTCTAATAAAATAGATTTCTTTATTAAACTAGGCTATTTGGTATGGTCTGAAAGCGTTGTTTCTAAAAGGCATATATTTCCCTTTCCCCTAATCAAAGGTATTTGACTAGTTCTCCAAATGACAGTTATTAGCACTAAGAAAGTGTGTTTGTTTCTTTGAGGCAAGATCTTGCTATTTGTCCTTGGCTGTCCTGGAACTCAGGATGCAGACCAGGCTAGCCTCAAACTCATAGAGGTCCATCTGCCTCTGCCTCTTGAGTTGCTGGGATTGCAGGTATGCACCAATCCTATTGCATTTTGATTTAAGAGAGAATTGTCCAAACGTGTACAACCACTCTAGAAATCAACCTGGCACTTTGTCAGAAAATTAGGAATAGTGCTACCTTAAGTCCCAGCTATAGCACTCCTGGGCATATACCCCACCATACAACAATGACATTTACTCAACTGTGTTCATAGCACCTTTATTCGTAATGGCCAGAATCTGGAAACAACCTAGATGTCCTTCAACTGAAGAATGGATAAAGAAACTGGTACATTTACACAGTGGAATCCTATTCCGCTTTTTAAAAACAAGCAAATCTTGACATTTGCAGGCAAATGGATGGAACTAGAAACAGACACCCTGAGTGAGGTAACCCAGACCTAGAAAGACACACATGGAATATACTCACTCATTAGTGAACATTAGCCCAACATAGGTGTCCTCTGAGAGACTCCACCCAGCGGGGGTTCGGGACAGATACTGGAACTTGGTGCTGGACTCTGGGCAGAGCACTGAGAGTTCTATGAAAGAGTAGGGGTGGGGAGTGTAAGGGCCTGGGAGGGTCAGGAGCGCCTCAGGGAGACCATCAAGGCCTGCAGATCTGGACTGGGGGTGGGGCCTGTACAAACTGATACACCAACCAAGGACAATGCATGCAGTGTAACTAGACCCCTGTTTAGACGTAGCCAATGGACAGCTCATTCTCCACTTGGGAGAAGGGAGGAGGAGAGTAGTGACTGCTAACATGAACTCTGGTGACTTCGATTTGATCACTGCCCCTTTGGGCAGCCTTGCACACAAACAGAGGTAGTGGACACAGGCTCTCCTGATGAGACCTGACAAACTGTGATCAGATGGTGGGGGGAAGGTTCCGTCGTCGTTCCCCCCCCCCCCCGTCAGAGGTCTGGGGGAGGCAAATAGGACCAAAGAGGGAAGGAAGGTAGAAATGGGAAGAGTGAGGGGATAACAATCGGGATATAATGTGAATAAATTATAATAAATAAAAATACATTTTAAAAAATAATTACAATTTATTTTTAAACTGCTAGGTAAATGGTAACGAAGTGGGCATTTGTGACATCAAAGCTATCAGATTAATTAGTGAGCACAAAAAAAATAATATTGTTTGATGAGAAGTCGGAATTATGGTCACATTACCACATGAATTTTAGCATACTAATAGTAAGTTGTCAGTATTATATCTTGAATGTGTTAATAGCATGAGTATTCAAAGTCACCAGAAAAAGTTAAGCAAAAAAGGTTTGCCCGAAGAATGGGAGGATACAAGGGATGGGATAACCATTGAGATGTAACAAGAATAAATTAATAAATAAAAAAAGGGGGTTGCCTGAGAGCTATCAAACCTTTGGATGTAATAGTCACTTTGGGAGAAATATAGCAAGTATACACTACTCAAGGGTAGAGTAAATAATAGATAATAGCATAAGAGTTCTGGCAAGATGGCTTGTTGAGGAAAAAACTTGCTGCTAAGCCTAACAACCTGTGATTGATTCAGGGGACCATATGGTAGAAGGGGAGAATTGGCTTCTGCAATTTGCCCCACCTCCACAGGGATGGTGTGACAGGTGCACATACACACAGATAAATGCAAATAAATGTGATTTTTAAAATTAATGGTGTAACATAAACCCAAAAGGTGGGGAGTTCTGCAGAAAAAGAGGTTTTGTGTCTTTTTAATGGTACAAATGTGGAAGTCAGAGGACAAGTTGCCAGAATTGGTCCTCTCCTTCCTCCATGTGGGTCCCAGAAAACTTAGATGACCAGGCTTGGCAGCAAGCCCCTTTGCTCGCCAATCCATCTCACTGGCGCAAAACAGGTTATTTTTTTCTTTTTCTTTTATTTTTTATTGAAAAATAAAATCATTCATATTACATCTCAATTGCTGTCCCATCCCATGCATCCTCCCATTCCTCCATCCCTCCCTCCCACTTTCACCCCATTCCCCTTCCCTATGACTGTGACTGAGGGGGATCTCCTCCCTCTGAATACTATGCTAGGGTATCAAGTCTCTTCTTGGTAGTCTGCTATCCTTCCCCCAAGTGCCAGGCCTCCCCATCAACGGGACATGGCCAAATATGGGGCACCAGAGTTCGTGTGAAAGTCAGTCCCCAGTCTCTACTTAACTGTGGAGAATGTCCTGTCCCTTGGCTAGATCTGGGTAGGGGTTTGATGATAACTGCACATATTGTCCTTGGTTAGTGCCATAGATCGAGCAGAACCCCTGGGCCCAGATCTGCCCATCATAGTGTTCTTGTAGGTTTCTAGAACCCTTTGGATCCATCTATTTCCCCATTCTCCCACCTAGAGTCCCAATAGGATGTCCTCACCTCTATCCCACTTTCCTGGTATGTGAAGACTTTGATGAGACATGCCCCTTGGGCTAGTGTCCAGTTATAAGTGAGTATATAGCATTTGAGTCTCTGCTTCAGGGTTAGCTCACTCACGATCATTCTAGTTCAACCCATTTGTCCATAAATTTCACAAATTTCTGGTTTTTAATAGCTGAGTAGTATTCCATAGTGTAATTGTACCACAGTTTCTTTATCCATTCTTCTACTGAGGGACACTTAGGCTGTTTCCAGGTTCTGGCTGTTATGAATAAGGCTGCTATGAACATGGTTGAACAAATTTTCTTGTTGTGTGCTGGAGCATCTTCTGGGTATATTCCAAGGAGTGGAATAGCTGGGTCTTGAGGAAGCCCTATTCCCAGTATTCTGAGTTAGTGCCAGACAGATTTCCAAAGTGACTGCACTAGTCTGCATTCCCACCAGCAGTGAAGGAGTGTTCATCCAAAAGAGGTTATTTTTTAAAATTAATTTTCATTATTTTAATTTTATATATGGGGTTTGCTTGTAGGTGATAGGAGAGGCCAGAGACTGTAGCTCCTCTTGGATCCGGAATTTCAGGTGTTTGTGAGCCACTTGACATGATTGCTGGAACAGAACTTGGGGCCTCTACAAAAGCCACATGCCCTCTTACCTACTGAGCCATCTCTACAGCCCCTTCCTAAAAAACAGTTATTTTTAAAAGAGGGCTGTGCCAGCTTATAGGGTTGGCTTATGGGTTCCATAAATAACAACCAGAAAATTATATAATCTTGGATTGCATAATCATTCAGATTATTTAGATAAAACTAATATAGCTTAGAAATATCAGTAGGAACATTTGCTGAAACAAAATGAGAGTTGATGTGGAAATGCTGGTCACTAAATTGTACATACAGAAGGATAGAAAGATTGCCCAGTGGTTAAGAGCACTGGTTGCTTCTCCAGCAGACCTAGATTCATTTTTCAGCATCCACATGGTTGCTCACAACCATCTGTAACACCAATTCCAGAAGAATCTAATGTCCTCTCCTGGCCTCCATGGGTATCATGCATGCTCATGGTGCATAGACGTACATAACAGCAAAACACCCATACACATAAAATAAAAATAAATCTTTAAATTTTATGTACAGTATGACTTAGTTTTGCTAAAAACAAAAGTTTAGAGTATCTGTGTGTGTACATAGATGTAATCTAGAGGAATATACAGTAACTTACCTTGCTTAATGGGATTTTAGTTTTGTTACATCTATGTATACTAATTTTATACTGATTCTGAAATAGTCTCAAATTATATAATACTTGATAGGTCAATCTCTATCTCCTGTCAGTTTTTTAATGTTTATGAATTTCTGAGCAGTATATACAGTAAATTTAACATTTGAGCTTCTGTTTTCTATGTTTTATTCCTCAGATGGAGAACCTGGACTTTATGTCTCTTCTAAAGACAATTGAGGAATTCTATAAAGGTGATGATGGGGAAAGTCTGGAAATCCTTTGTCCTGTTCAGGATCAAGCTTGTGTAGCTAAATTTGAAGATGGAATCTGGTATCGTGCCAAAGTGATCGGTAGGAAAGTGTATATTGTTTCCACAGGGAAATGTTGTATGTCAAAGCTAGGATCATCTGAACTGTTAGAAAGTAAATCATGGAGGTTGTATTATCTGCTCTTACCATGTGCTCTGTCATGGGTCTTTAAAAGGCAGTTGTAACATTAGGATGCCAATCTCTGGCTACTAGAATCTGACTTGCTTTATTAGGAATTAACTATTAGGAATCTGGCTAGAAAATCAGTCAATGGTGCAGAGCAGCAAAAATCCATTCTTTGAAAGTTGGCTGCCTCTTCCTTCATCTCTCTTTCCTGCTATTTTTGTTAAGGTGCAGATTTCTTAGCTTCCTTTCTAAATTACTATATTCCTCTTTCCTGGGGAATTGCCTTATTATTTAATTTTTCCTGTCTTTCTGTACATCTTCTACATTCTTCTTAAGTAACTGAACTTAATTCACAAATAATAGAATTAGAACCAGGCATGATAGAATTGCAGCATTAAACCTATAATCCCAGCACTTAGGAGGCAGAAGCAGGAGAGTAATTTCAAAATCATACTAAGCTACATAGCAAATTCAAGGCTAGCCTGAACTACTAGAATATATAGCATGTCTCAGAAACAACAACAGAAGCATTACAAAATGAAGTGATAAAAATAAAAGTAAAGCCAATTTTGTGCCCTGCTTCTTGTCCCAACTGCTGTAGAAGGTGAGGCAGAAGGGCGGAAAGTCCAGGGTCTGAGCCACTGATCAAAAACCCTGCCTCAGAATGAAATGACACAATGGCCTGTGGATGTAGCTAAACAACAGAGCATTGGCTTAGCATGCGTCAGGGTTTTGATTCAATTTCTAATATCATAAAAATACATATAAACAGTGAAGCCATTGGGTTTTAGAAATTAGACATACCATAGGCAGTATTTTATGTTCTTGTTTCTTGTTTGTTTTGGTTTGTTTACCTCAGAAAACTCATGTCAAGACTTGCAGTGTTGCAGTATTGGAAGGTAGAGCCTAGTGGAAGGCTTTGGGGTGATGAGAGCAGAGTTTGTCTTGGAAGAGTGACGACCTGCTCTGAATTAATTACCAGGGTGGTTTCAAAACCAGGCTGCCGCTTCTGTAGCATGCACCCACTTGCCCTTCCTCTTCCATCATGAGCTAAAAGTCATTAACAGAAGCAAGCAGATATGTACCCATGTGCCATGGTGTTGAATTTTTTTTTACCACTGTGTGCATTTTCTACATTCTCTTTAAGTCAAATAATTAAATTTAATTCACAAAATAATAAAATTAGAATTGGGCATGGCACTACAAAGTCTGTAATCCCAACACTTGTGAGCTGGAGTCTCCTCTAGAACAGTGAGCTACAGCTACACAGACCAATTTTTGAATAGGTTACAGTGTCAGATGTTTTTCTAGCAAGAGAAAATGGAATAGGACCTGTTTGATTTCAGTGTTTGTAGGTATGTACTTTTTATTAAAAGGATTAAGTTTAGGTTGGCACTGTTTAACATGTTTTCCCCATTAATCTAAGAACCTAACTAGCTACTACTAAAACAGAACATTTCAAATCTTATATCAAAATCAATAATCTTCCAAGTTAAGTTTTCTATCCTCAGTCATCATTGGTTTTAATTTAATTAGTGGTTCGTGTCTTAAACTACCTAAACCTTTTTCAGATACAGTTCTTTTGAGTGTCTGTGTTGCTATAACTAAACATCACAGACTGAGTTGCTTGTAAACAATAGAAAGTCAGAGAAGTCTGAGAGATAGGCATGGTGTGGTGATGGTCTGTAGGACTGCCACACATTTGCTGTTCTGGAACTTCTTTTGGCCTGGCAATACACTTCATTGTTCTCCTGTCCTAGAGCCCCTGTTTTCTGGCTCCTGTGTTCACCACTTCAGTTTCCTCCTTTGTTTTGGTGGTTCCCTGCTACATTGCTTTCCTCAGAAAAAGGAAAGAATAAATAAGAGGTAAATATGAGACTTCCCAGCCTACTGGCGCTCTTCTCATATGTGACTGATAGTTTCAGTAAAGGAAAGGCTGTCGGTTAAATTTCACACTGTATTTTTCTACAGTTTAAAACTACATCTCAATTATACTTGAATTGAGACTTCTAGCCTAGGGATGCATAAAGGAAACTGGGAGATTTCTCCACATTCTTGCCTAACAGCTGATAGCAGGCACCAAATCAGCCATCATGGGTGCTTATTACCTGGGACTAACTAACCAGTGCTGTGCCACCTGCTTGTGTCTTCCAAACAGCCAGTGATGCTGGCTTTCTTCCTGTGTTGTAGTAACATATTACTGCAGCTGTCTTTCAGTTTCGAAATGATAGAAGTTTCCTAGCCCTGTATGTATACTAAAGAAGTACAAAGTCTCGACTTTGGGGTGATTTTATAAGTCAGGTTATCCTTATACAAGTTTCTGCATAATTGAACTTACCAAAAGTTTCTTTAACGTATAGACCAGACTAACAGAAAGGCCTGTTAAGTTTGTGTTTTTTAATTTCATAACCCTTAAAGGTTTGCCTGGACATCGGGAAGTAGAAGTTAAATATGTGGACTTTGGTAATACTGCAAAAATAACACTAAAAGACATGCGGAAAATAAAGGATGAGTTTCTGGAACCCCCAGAGAAGGTAATTTGCCTGTTAGGAACACCACAACTAGGATAGCAGGCTAGTATGAAATAGAGGTTCTTTTACACAGGACTGTTGTGTCTATGACTATTTTTGTTTATAAGCAGTGTCTGATAGAACAACCTGTAAATAAAGTGCTGCTTTATACATACAATTCTCTTTAAGAAACACTGCAGGGAGCTAGAAGGTAGAACACTTGGCTAGCATTTACAAGACTCTGGATTCAGTCCCAAGCTCTGTAGTAATAAAATTTGATAAGTGTTGCCAAATAAGTATAAACATATAATATGTATGTATTTGGTCTTAAGTACTTACTGCTGTGGAGCTCTTCATTCATCATTATGAGCTACCAGGTCATGTACTAGAGTTTCAGTTTTATGGTACATTGAGTGATAAAGCTTATCTCAGAAGTAATATGGCTGTTGTTTAGTTTCTGTGTAATCGAAGGTTTACAGTAGAAAAAGAAGTGTGGGAGAATATGTAAAATACTTAATTTTAGTGATCTCTGGGTAGTAGGATAAGAGAGCTGCTTCTGGTTTATATTCTCTTGTTATTTAAATTTTTACTAAGATCTCTTTTAAAGTATTTATATCACTTTATTCTCTTTAAATGTGTTATATATTAATTTATTTTTATTTTGCATGTGTGTACGCACATACACAGACATGTCACAGCACTCGTGTTATCAAAGGGACAAATTGTGGAAATTGATTCTCTCCTGTTATGTCGGCCCCAGGCATGGGACTTAGGTTTTCTGATGTGCAAGCATACATCTTTACCTGTGAAGCCATCTTGCCAGCATATGCTGGCTTTTTTTTTTTTTAATAAGAACTAAGAAGTATCATAAAAAGAAACTAGAAAATGCAGATGAGCAAAAATATTCAGTGGAGCTGGAGTGATGGCTTCATGGTTAAGAGCACTGGCTGCTCTTCCAGGGACCCAGGTTTGACTCCTATCACCCACATGGACGCTCACAGCCATTTGAAACTCTGTGGGCATCAGAGATACAGGAATGTATGTGATGAGCAAACATTCAGGAAAAATACTCACACAAATATATGTGTATATTCAACGTTTTAACAGGTGTGGTGATACATACCTTTAATCTCAGCATCCAGGAGGCTGAGACAGACAGATCTCTATGAGCTCAAGACCAGCTTGGTTTATATACCAAGTTCCTTTGTCAGCCAGTTATATGGTAAAACCATGTCTCAAAAGCCAAAACAAAAAATATTCAGTGTTTTTAATATATGTTCTTGCAGGATACATCTTTCACAGTGTCTTCTTTTGAGACAGAGTTTTATTGTCCTACTTTGTAGCTCTGGTTGGCCTGGACTCTCCATGTAGACCAGGCTGGCCTCAAACTCATAAGAGATTGGCCTGCCTCTGGCCCCCAGGTTCTAGGATTACAGACAGGAACTACCATGCCTGGCCATCTTTCACATTTTTAGCAGTTAAAGAATGAATATATGTTGTCCTATATGTCTGTATGTCTCTCTTTTATATCATAAATGTCTTAACTTTTAAATGAATGTTTATTATTCTTATATATGAATTGCAGTGATTTCATTCAACCAAATAATTTTTTATTTATAATGTTATTATTTATAAAATGATTATTTTTATTCATGATGTTATGTTATAAATTTATTTATTATGAAGTTATAGGTATTTCATGCCTTTGATGATTTCTAAATAGTTTGAAATAGTTTTTTTATTTTGAGAGTTTTACTTGATTTTGTTTGGGGCTTTGTTTGTTTGTTCCTTTTAAACTCTTAGAGTTAGAACCTAGGACCTCAAGCTTTCCAGTGCTGTATCCACCAAGCTATGTAAACATTAGCTTTCTAAACTTTGAATAAGTTTAAAATAGCTAGACATTAAGTTTATATTATTAATGGCGGAACTTTGTTTGATACAGGCAATTAAATGTAAACTGGCATATATTGAACCAAGTAAAAAAACACGGTGGTCCAAAAAGGCTAAAGAAAAATTTGAAGAAAAGACTCAAGATAAATTCGTGACATGTTCTGTTATTAGTAAGATATTTCTATCTTTCTCTATTATTATTTAAATAAGATTAATATTATATATAAGGTCTTATTTTAGAATAAATTAAGTGCGCCTTGAATTGTAACAATGAGAAATAACAGTCATTGAGAAATAGGATCGAGGTGGTTTATTTCCTATAAGCCTTATAGTCAAAGCATACAGGCAAGAAAAAACATGCCACTGAAGATTTACAATAGATAAAATAGTTTGAACCTATTTTCACTGCTACTAAGGAGGCTGAGAATCACTGGAGCCCAGGAACTTGAGGCCAGTCTCAGCAGCATAGCCATGCCTCACTTAAAACAATGAAACCATCAAGTTACCTTCACTGTGGCTCCTTGCAAACCTGAAGCCAGAAATTAGCTTATTTATCTGTATTTACTGAGTCTAAGATTTAATATTAGGCAAGTGAAGAGAGGCATAACATGGTTAGTAAATAGGTTTTATTGATTACTTGTTTTACTTTTCTTCATTTGTCCCAAGTGAATTCAGTTGTAGAGTCTCTCCATATATTTTGAGAAATGTTATTCCATTTTTGGAAGTGTTCAGGTCTGCAACCCTGGTTGACCACTAGCCCACAGTTCCTAACACATGTTCTGAAAAATGAAAGGTCGAATGTCTGTGTCTAATTTGAACTGTTATAACTGCAGTACCTTTTTCTGGAAGCCTTGTTAGATAGTCTCTATCTCCTTTACAGTAAGTGCACATTCTATTTGAAGACAGTAATGTGTGTGGACCACTTGCCCCAACTCTATTGTTCATATTCATTGTATACAGTGTGTGTGTGTTCCTCAGCTTGAGGAGTTCTGAATCTCCAAACACACCTGGCCCTAAAGGTTGTCAATAAGGAGATGGGAACCTTGGATACACACACACACACACACACACACACACACACACACACACACACACACACATTTATGCAATTTTTATCCAAGATATATAGGTCATATTAATTTAGAGAGATTTATAGTTGCTCTTCAATTCTGTTAAATTACCATTAGATGAACCCAACCATCATTAGAGGATTCTTCTGTTTACATAGTGAAGAGAAGTTGAGAAGAACTGCTTAAAAAATTATGCAGTGTCTGTGATAACTTTGTTGATATGAGAAATTTTTCAGAAGAAATGATTCAGTTGAAGGGTAATATAATTACAGAAATTACAGCCGTGGTCTGTAGAATTTTTATGTCTGGCTTCTCTGAGATGAACAGCAGAGTTCTACTAGTCCTTGAGCAAATTCCTCTTAACTTGAAACAAGTTTAACCTGGATAAGTTAAACTTAACCTTTGGATATAAAACCTTTTGGTTTTAGCAATTTTCTTCAGTATTATTCCATGGAAAATGCAAGACAAGTATTTATCTTTATTACCTGTGTTCATTAGCACAAGGATAAAGCACATATGTGGAGGTCCGAGGACAACTTACAGGCGTCCGTTCTCCCCTTCCACCATGTGAGTCCCAAGAATCAAACTCAGGTCACCAGGCTTGGCAGTGGGCACCTTTACCCCTCAGCCATCTTGCTCCTTGGATTTAATTTTTGATTACTCTTTTTCACATTTAATCATTTGTTAATATCAGTGACAGCCACTATTAATTATACCATAGTTAATAACTAGGATAATTCTATTTAAGGAATGCCAAAGAATCTTGCACAACCTCAGCCACTACCCTTACCACCCTGCCTGATTCTCGTTTACTTTAGGGTGACCACTGATGGGAATTACAGCTTTCTATTAGTGTGGATTCCAAGCTCATAAACTAGGAAACATGTAAGTTTAATAGGAAGAAATCAGGGACAACAATAAAGAATAACTGTGGATCGTTAGCCACATTGAACTTAAAGAACTTTGTACAAGTCTAGAACTGTGGAGAGTAGGAAGGTCAGAGTATCAGTGTTCACCACTGCTTAGCCCTCTGTTTCTTCATAATTTACACAAGACTAGTAGTCTGTTGAAAGAAGTTTTCTAATATGTATTTTTAAATTATATTATGTGTTGCTGCTGGCAACTGGTTATCTTTTTATTTAGAATTACTCTGGTTAGCAGCTACCAACCGTTATTAATTTTGCAAAAGGTATAATCATACTGACTCAATATATATTTGATGGTATTTTTTGAGGATTGAGGGCTCAACAGTTTAGAGATGGTGTTTCCCAAAGAAGTCTTTTTGTTATTTATTCAAATACTTATTAAGCAAGTTCCTAGCTATTTACTACTATTAAGAAAACACTTTTACCACTAACTCCCAGTTTGCTATACAGAGTAGACGCAAAAAGGCAGGTTTATCAAAGAAAAATTAGATAATTTGTCTAAATAAATAATTAAAACAAATAAATAATTAAATAAAGTAGCAGAAAATACTATTTGAGATTTTTAGATTTTTGTTCTTTTTTTTTTTTTTGGTTTTTCGAGACAGGGTCTCTCTGTGTAGCCTTGGCTGTCCTGGACTCACTTTGTAGACCAGGCTGGCCTCGAACTCACAGCGATCCACCTACCTCTGCCTCCCGAGTGCTGGGATTAAAGGCGTGCGCCACCACGCCTGGCTAGATTTTTGTTCATTTTTAAATTAGCCTTAGAAAAGCTGTAAATCATCACAAATAATCACTGGCCTAAGTAAATTTTCATTCACTTTTATCCTTTTATATTCCATAAAACAATATATGAAAATACAACTATATTTTATTTGAAACTATATTAATTTATATTTTATTAATCAAAAAACTCTAAACTGCTTTTGGTTCATTATAGAAAAAGTAGCACATGATAACCTATAATAATTTTTTTCCTTTATTTTATGTGCATTGGTGATTTGCCTGCAAGTATGTCTATGTGAGTGTGTCAGACCTTAGAGTTACAGACAGTTCTGAGCTGCCATGTGGGTGCTGGGATTTGAACTCGGGTCCTCTGGAAGAGCAGTCCTTGCCCTTAACCACTGAACCATCTCTCCAGCCCCACTAAAATAAAATTTGTATACTCTATATGCTATACAATCAAGTAATTATTGGCAATCACTGTGGCTTTAGAATACTGCTCTGATTCCTAGGGAAACTGGAACAGTGTTCAACCAGAAGTCTCATGTATGCAAAACTCAAAAACTGCTTCCAATTTTTAATAAACAAATTTTTTGATTTGGTACAATTTGTCGCATATGTTGTTCCTTTTCCAAACTAGTCTTAATGGTTTTACAGAGATTCTGGAAAATAATGTGCTTTTGGTTGAGCTTTTTGATTCTCGGGCCCCTGGAACAACTGCTATTAGTATTAACGACCAGCTCGTCAGAGAAGGCCTAGCATCTTACGAAGCAGGGTGAGTAGTCAGCTGAGCATTAACTTTAGTTCGTGGGTACTTTTCCCCATTTATTTATTTATTTAATCACATTACAACCTGATCCCAGCTCCCTCCCTCCTCTCCTTCCAGTCCCACCCTCATGCCTCCATCCCTCCCTCTCCTCCTCCTCCTCAGAAAAGGTGAACCCCCTCCCCCCAAGGGTTACCAACCCACCGTGGTACCTCAAGTTGCAGGACTAAGTGTATTCTCTCCCACTGAAGGCCAGACAAGGCAGCCCAGCTGGGGGAAAGGGATCCAGAGGCAGGCAGCACAGTCGGAGACAGCCCCTATTCCCCTTGTTAGGGACCCACATGATGACCAAGCTGAATGTCTGCTACATATGTGTAGAGGATCTAGGTCCAGCCCATGCATGTTCTTTGGTTGGTGGTTCAGTCTCTGTGAGACCATGGACCCAGGTTAGTTTAATGTCCTTGACCCCTCTGGCTCCCTCAATCTTTCCTCCTACTCTTTCCACAGAACTCCCCGAGCTCTGCCTGTTCTTTGGCTGTGGGTCTCTACATCTTTTTCCATCAGCTGCTGCATGAAGCCTTTCAGAAGACAGTTATTCTAGGATCCTGCCTACAAGCATAGCAGAGTACCATTAGTAGTGACAGGGGTTGGCTCTCTCCATGGGGTGGGGCTCAAGTTGGGCCAGTCATTGGCTTGCCATTCCCTCAATCTCTGTTCCATCCTTATCATTGCACTCACTATAGGTGAGACAAATTTGCATCGAAGGTATTATGGGTGGTCTCGTATCCCTCTCCCTCCACTGGAAGTCCAACCTAGCCACAGGGGGTGCAACATATGCCCCACTACTAGGAGTCTCAAGTAGGGTTACCCCCATAGACTCCCAGGAGTCTACTTTCATTTCTTTCCCTTCCACAGGTGTGACTTAACAGTGAAAGGGCGGAACATAATCATAGGCCATTATTGTTAGTAGGAATCACTGCAGGTCTTGGCTGGAGGTTATTATCTCTCTGGCTTATGCTAATAGGTGTTCAAATGCTGGCTTTTTTGAAGGCTACATACAGGTGTTCTGTGAAAGACATGTATTCAGGTGTGCATGCATGTGTGCACATGGAGGCCAGAGATCAAATACAGGTGTCATTCCTCTGCAGCCATGCATTTTTTATGAGACATCTTTCAGTGCTACCCAAGGCACACGTGCATGCGCGCGCACACACACAGTCGTGCACACGCACAGGTGTATGCGTGTGTGTACACACACACACACAGTGTAAAACATAACAACAAGCCAGTATCTATGGTGAACCTAGATAACAAAGTTTAGGGGTAAAAGGAAACTGCCATACACTGTGGCAAAATCCTTTCCTCTAGGATCAGGAGTAAAAAACCTAAGGCAACTTCAGCATTTCTATTCAGCAGAATACTGGAGTCATGACAAAGCATTAAAACCAGAAAAAGAGAAGCATCCAACTTGGACAAGAAATACTTAAAATTGTTACAGAACTGTAAAATTGTGATAGAACGGCACACAGTCCTTCCTTCGTGATCCTGTGCCTCATCTCAGGCCAGACCAGAGTCCCACCAGCCTTTGGTTAAAACTCCAGAAACAAGTCTTTCCTCCTGAGCAGTTTCTCCCAGTAGCTCTTCCAGAGAGCCAGGTTCAATTCTCAGCACCCACATGGTGCTCACAATCATCTGTAACTTCAGTCTCAAGGGATCCATCACCCTATTTTGGCCTCTGCAGGAACTGCATGCACATGGTTCACAGACATACTAGCAGGAAAACACTTAGGCATGTAAAATAATTAACCAGAGAGAGAAAAAATGTATACAGTAAAAATTAGAAAACTTTTCTTCTGGAAGATACTCTGGAAGACATAAATAAATGGAAATTCATCCCATGTTTATGGATTAGGACATTTTGATGCTACCATCCTAAGTGAGCAATATAGTAATGATCTCTTTCCAAATCCTAGTACAGTTTTGCAGAAATAGAAAAATCCATGCTAACTTCCATATGAAAATTCAAAGCAGTAAGTAACCAGAACAGTCCTGAAGAACCTAATGGACATGTACATCCCAATTTCAAATCTTAGTACAAAGCTACAGTGATCAAAACATGATACTAGCAAGTACATGAAGAAAATAAATCCATAAATCATACTCAGAGGAGATGTGATGGCTGGCTTAAATGGGGTCAGCAACATATAAATTATAAACAAAACAAAAAAAAGATGAAGCTATCTCATTAGCCCCTGTTGAAGGTGAAACCCTGTGTATGTGTGGGGTAGGGCCAAGACCATGAGCCTGAGGCAAGTAAAGCTGGAAGCAGATAATACTTCAAAAGGAAGTATTGAGTTCATGTGAGAACTGAAAACTATCCATTAGACTTAGCAAAAACAAACACAGCAGCAAAAAAAAAAAAAAAAAAAAAAAAACCTGTCAGTGATTTTTGAACTGGATTTCAACTTATTGTGAAAGAAGCTTTTTTCTTCATCTAGTTGTCTGTGGCTAGAAAATAATGTTAACATAAAATACTTTAATTTATGTTGATTATTGCATTCCTGTTGACAAACTGACCATTTTTACTGATTGCTACTCTCTAGCCACAGCTGTTACATTCTGGGTTGCTTCTCCGTGAGTACAGATTATCAACGGGAAGACTTGAGGCTATGAGTAAGGTTGGCAGGCTTTTTAAAAGTAGAACATTTCTGTTTAGCTTTTCTTTTGTGTGCTTGCTTTGGTGTTGGCTAAGCACCCTTTTAAAGAAAAATAAACTTTAGTAATTGCTATTGATATCAAAATTAGGAATCGGAAAACCATAGATGAAATGTGTCCATCTCTAAAAGTGAGCAAGTATTAGTTCTGACTGTTCTTTTGACAACTTCCGTTATTTTTCAGATATACCCTCAAGGACAACTGTAAAAAGCATCTTGAAGTATGGGATCCTTCTCCTGAAGAAATCATTTCAAGTGAAATAAACAACTTAAGTCCTCTATCTGTAAAATCTCTACCTAATGAGAATTTCCAGTCATTGTATAACAAGGAGCTGCCTGTGAACATATGTAATGTAGTTTCTCCTGAGAAGATTTACATTCAGTGGTTATTAACAGAGAACTTACTTAATAGGTATAATATATAATGAAAGCAATTGCCTGTAGTTTTATTCTTCATTTCTTTGCTTCAGATAGCTAAATGCCATAGTGTTTAATTTTGAAAGCCATGAGATTATTTCAACTAAATTATCTCCAAACTCTTTTATAAAGCATAACATCTCTCCTTTTTGGCTAATTTCATAATACTAGAGTTTATGGCTAAGTACTTACCAAGCACCTACTCCCTGTCAGTCTGTATTCAGTTTTGAGGATTGTGGTAAACACATGGGTAATTCTTTGCTGATATAGGGCTTATATTACAGTAGAAAGAGATGATGAGTAAGTAAAACTTAGTGTGTGAGAGTGATGATAAAAGAATAGTAAACAAAAGTAAAATATTTGAGAATAGTTTTAAGATGGTCAAGGAAGACCTCACAGAGACAGTGACTTTTCAAATGTGTCCTAAGAGGGGCACTAAGGAGGCAGAGGCAAACAGATCTCTGTGAGTTTAGACTCAGCCTGATCTACATAGTTCCAGGTCAAACATAGCTACCTAGTGAGACCCTGTTCAAAAATAAATAAGTAAACAAAAACAACAAATAAAATTTTGAGCTGTACAAAATGGCATATGCCTGTGGGAAAGCTCACATCCTAAACTGCTGTCAAATGTGTCCTGAAGGAAGGAGGCAGGAGAGCATCAGCCCAGGGTTGTATCTGAGGGACCTTTACATCAAGCAGAAGGTAGTTCAGAGGTTGAAATGCTTTATACATTCAAAGAACATTGCATTCAGATTGGCCAGAATGAAATGACCAGAGGGCTTTGGTAGAAAATACTTGGTGAGAGAATTATGTAAGGAATTATTTGAAATTAAAGCACGTCTATCTCTATAGTGTGGAAGAGAAGATGGTAGCTGCTTACGAGCACTCAGAATGGAAGCCTGTTAAGTGGGAACGTGATATGCACTGTGCTGTTAAAGTCCCAGCTAAAAATCAGTGGCGAAGAGGCCAAATCATCAGAATGGTTACAGAAACATTGGTGGAGGTAAGTGCAGGGTTAAAACGTAATCAGAAAGTGCATTTTTCATTTGTCTTGTGATTACTTAGTTCACTTTTCATTATGCTTTTCAAGTTGAAAAAAAAATCTTGAAATGTTGCCTTTCCCTGAACTTATATTTACTTTTCTCATAGGTCTTGCTGTATGATGTGGGTGTTGAGCTAGTAGTGAATATTCACTGCTTAAGAAAACTTCAAGAACATCTAAAGACAATGGGAAGATTATCTTTGGAATGTTCACTTGTTGATATAAGGTAGTTTGGGGCTAAATACATCAATTTTCTCATTATTATATATTGTTTTAAATGTTTTAGCGTGGTTTCTTGTCAGTTTTAACTGATACATACTGAAACTTTCATAAAATTTTATTAAGGGTTTTTTGGGTTTTTTGTTTGTTTGTTTGTTTTGTTTTGTTTTGTTTTTGGCCAGGGGTCGGGAGGTTGGGGTGGTTGAAACAGAGTCCTTCTATGTAGTCCTGGCATTTGCCAGGCACAAATCAGGCTGGCCTCAAACTCATAGAGATCCACCTGGTGTGTGCTACCACACCTGGATTCATTAATGATTTTAAGAAGAGGGAATAATAAATGTTTGACCCTATAAATTTAGTAGCATTAAAATAAAATAGTGGGAGGCTACATAGATTTCAAACTGTTGAGAATAAAAAGCTTTGATGAAAAATAAAGGAAAACAGAAATAAAGTCTTTTTCATGAATTTCCATTTATATACAAAGCTACAAGTGTTATAGATGGTATGAAAGATCAACAGAAAATAGAATGTGAACACTGAAAAATCAACTGTGATGGCCATAACTGTGATTCCAGCATTCAAGAGGCTGAAACAAGAGGATCATAGTTTGAAAATCAGACTGTTACGTAGTGAGACCCCAAAAAGGAGGAAGAGGAAAGAAAGAAGAGGAAGAGGTGGAGTTAGTTCAGAATAAGACAATTAGCAAAAACACAGAGTTTGAAAAAAGATGACAATCCAAGAGAAATTAGAAGTAAGAGATCAGAAATGTGGACTAAACTAGGAAAAGCACAAAAGCACACTTGACTGTCGAGATGGCTCAGTGGGTAGAGACACTTTGCCACTACGCCTGATGAGTTTAGTCTCCTAGACCCACATACTGGGAAGAGAACCAACTCCCAAGTTGTCCTCTTACCTCCACATTTGTATTATGGAATTTGTATATGTAAACGGGGACAGTAGGGCCAGGGATCGGGGAGGGAGGGAGAGAAAGACATTTTAAAAAAGAACTAAGAATAATTTTAATTTTTGAAAAAATCAAAGGATTCAAAAGAAAAAGGTCTCTAATGCCCAAGAAGAATCAGCATAAGTTTATCAGACACCCCAAAGGAAAACACTGATAGGGATACTACAAAAAAATTCTAAAAACTGTAGTTCATGAGAGTACATGAAAGACTCGTCAGAACTATGTATCAAGAGACTACATGGCTTATCCAAGAAAATCAATTCAGAATTCTTAATACTAATAATTTAGTAAAATTGGTTTACAAAAGAAAGAAAATCCTAAGCTTATCACTAGTACTTGATAACAACAAAATTAAGTGATGTATTTAAATACTTAAGATGGAAGCTATGGATTTTATATCCAGCCAAACTTTAGTGTATCTGAGGAACAGATAATACAGAGATAAAAGATATATATAATACGTGTGTGTGTGTGTGTGTGTGTGGAGAGAGAGAGAGAGAGAGAGAGAGAGAGAGAGAGAGAGAGAGAGAGAGAGAGAGCGCACCCATGAAGAAAGGGGAATAAAGGCTGTGAAAATGGGAAAGAAAAATTATGAAAATAGCGTAAGTCCATGTTCAGATTTGTGTTGCACAATATGAAGAACCAAACTGTACATGTGATTATATCATTACTTTTTTTTTCTTTTTTTGGTTTTTTGAGACAGGGTTTCTCTGTGTAGCCTTGGCTGTCCTGGACTTACTTATAGACCAGGCTGGCCTTGAACTCACAGCGTTCTGCCTGCCTCTGCCTCCTGAGTGCTGAGATTAAAGGCATGCGCCACCACCGCCTGGCTTGATTATATCATTTCTAAATATTTCAGTACTTTGTGGTACTCATTGTAATACAAATACAAATATTATTATTTCCTTTGCTTCAGACCAGCTGGTGGAAGTGACAAGTGGACAGCAACAGCTTGTGACTGTCTCTCGTTGTACCTCACTGGAGCTATAGCAACCATAGTCTTACAGGTAGGTAGTGGGTGTCCTTGTTATTTTTTATGTCAACCTGACACAAGCTAGAGTCATCTGAAAGGAGGGAACCTCAACTGAGGAAAGGACATTTTCTTAATGACTAATGGGGGAAGGCCAAGCCTATTATGGATGAGGCCATCTCTGGACTGGTGGTCCTGGGTTCTATATGAAAGTAGGCTCAGCAAGCCATGAGGAACAAGCCAGTAAGCAGTACCTCTCCATGGCCTCTGCATTAGCGCCTACCTCGTGTTCCTGTCCTGTTTGAGTTCATGCCCTGACTTCCTTTGATGATGAACAATGATATAAACACATAAGCCAAACAAACTCTTTCCAAAAAGTTTTTGGTTATGGTGTTTCATCACAGCAGTAACCCTAAGATACAGGGTAAACAGATACAACAGAATCATCTTTGTTATTTCATTGACGTTTTTCTATTCTAAGTTTATTTTCTTGTTAAGAGAATATCAACAAAATATTTGGAATATATTTCCAAACTATATTGGTCTTATGTCAAGGTATTATACCTGCATAATAATACTTTGTGGCATGGTAGCATCCAATAATAATCCCAGAACTAGGAGGTAGGAGAAAGATAAAAGTTTAAAGGCCTAGAAAATCATGTTGGTGCAGTATTTTAAATACCAGCAATGTGATGCAGAAAAATCTCTGTGAGCTGGAGGACAGCCTGGTCTACCCAGCAAGCTCCAGATCAGCCTGGGCTCCATAGTAAGACTCTATCTTAATTAAGATAGATAGATAGATAGATAGATAGATAGATACATACATACATACAGATAGATGTGCATATATACATATATGTATAAGTGTGTATTAACATACACACACACACACACACACACACACACACACACACACACACGAAAGCAAAAGCCATGGCTCATGTTTAGCAGTCATAGTACAACTTTAGTAGTTGGTTCTCCTTTTACCCTTTTGGGTCCTGGGTGTTGAACTCACGTCATCAGGTTTGTCAGCAAGCAGCTTTACATGTTCAGCCAGCTTGCCCACTCAGAAAAGCTAAAACAAGTAAATGAGTAAATAGATGTTCCACAGTATTCATGGGGCTGAATCAAAGTATTTCTAAAGTCATGTGCTTGAGTTGAAAGCTTTCATGAGAAGTAATATATAAACTAAACTACCTTTCTAATCTTTAGAAAGTTAAGCTTCTGGTAAGGTCAAAAGCAACTGATAAAATGCACGTCTGTGTATGGATTTGGGAAGTATGTCTTCAGAAGAAAGTGTTCTAGTTTCTTCTGTAACTCGCTTTTCCATCTTACTTTTTTATGTATACTTTCTTCACTTTTATAACTTTTCATACAAAGTAGAATATGTTTTGTAGTAGCTTCTTTTGTGTGTTGTAGGAAAGTAAAAGCACACACTAGAAATTTTACTAGAAGTTGAAGGGACCAGAGAAGCATACTAACGGGTGGCACTTCTGTTACCTCAGTTAGGAAGGTGAACTTCTTTCCAGTGTATGTGGTTGGGTTTTTTGGTGGTGAAAGTCTTATAGTTTGTTTTATAGTTTATCAGTACTGACTCTCTTTCATGCTTTTTCCCTTATATATTTAGATATCAAAATAATGTTAGCTGAGATTATTTCTTACATAGAAATGTGTAAGAAATTCTTTTGAAAAATACTGCTTATACGATTTCACTTTTGTCTCATAAATCTCTTCAGGAAAACAAGAGAACATGGCCATTACCTGTGAAAATTTTCTGCCGAGATGAAAAAGGAGAACGTGTTGATGTTTCTAAATACTTGATTAAGAAAGGTTTGGCTTTGAGAGAAAGAAGGTACAGGTTTCCTAACAATTTATTGACATCAATTTGCCTATGTAATTGTCTGTGGGTGTTTTCAAACACGAGCTGCATTTTATTTGCTCTTAAAGATGGTTTATAATTAACTCCTAAAGAACCACCTCAGGAATAGATTGCTTGTTTCTTTATTCACGACAATCTTATATACTGAAAGCCAGCTTACCATGTACTGGCTTTCAAGGACACATGTGTTCCCTTCAACAGAGAGCTACATCCTTGAGATTGTGGGTAGCTAGTTACATGAGCATCGTAACAGAGGGAGGGTTACTCATAAGGTGGAAGGAAGGCAAAGAGTCCAGATGCAGGGAAAGGGTTCCCAGGATACATGGATTCCCTTTTTTGTTCTTATGTGGGGGGTTCCCAAATACTTCATGGCATTAGATCCATGATGGTGGAAACCCACAATTTGAGAAGCTAAAGGTGTAGAGCAAAAAACAGTTGTCTCCCACAACTATACTGGTTCCAACTGGTTTGGGTAAACTTATCTGTGCTGTTCGAGTGGTTATTTTTAAGGGGCTTTGGTAGGGTGAAAGAGAAGAGATAGCCATTTGTGGACATCATAGCAGGAGGACTTGAAGAGGGGAGGAAGAGAGAAATGATGAGCATGGAGATCTAAAAGGAAGGGGGAGAGAGAAAAAAAAAACATCACTTCAGAGTCTTTGCTTTTTACAACTTTCCCCATGCAATGGGGAGCCTTGGGCATAGCTCACAGGCAGTATGTGGAGGGAGGAGGGGGAGGGTTCCGTTTTGAGACGATCTCACTATGTTGCCCTAGCTGGCCTGGAACTCACTCTATAGGCCAGATTGGCCTTGAAATCACAAACATCAGCCTACCTCTGCCTCCTCAGTGTTAGGATTAAAAGCTTGCCCCAGCAAAGTTAGTTTCTTTAGTTGATTTAATTTTGGAGTTTCTGTTACAAGAATATTAAGCCACATACAGAGAAAGGTAATAGACTGACTAAAGAGGCTTAAATTAGCCCACGATAGTGTTGTCTTTGAATCTGTACCATTCTAGCTCTCCACACTCATAGATGTCCATGGTGTTATAACATACGTGCAGCTGATTGAAGTTCCAACACAGGTGTGGCTGCTTTTTGGCACCTCAGCTTCTAGTTTTTTGTTGGCCACACATCCTGCCTCCATATGTGACCATATGTATGTGTGATGAAGCTGAAGCTGAGATGTCAGGAAAGTACATCTTCAGGAAAGAAAAATTATTATTAAAGCCTCTAAGAAAAAGAGCAAATCAGTATGTATAGAATGAATCCTTTGTGTGACTCAGAAATAGCTCGTACACAAAACCCAAACAGTTGTGAATAAATCTCCACCTTTTTCCTGTAGCAGGCCTCCTCGTCCAAGAAACAGGATGCCAAGGCTTCTTTGACCAGAAGTGCTACAGATGAATAGCCAAAACCTTATTGTAAAGCCCTGAAAATCACAAGAGGGGTGCTCGTGTACACATTTGGCTTCTTTGTCTCCTATATACAGCCACATACATTCTGATTGGGTGTTTTTAAACTATTTGGCAGTGATGGCTTGAATGAGAAGGGAGAGGGGAGGGAAGGGAAGGGCAGAAGGAGAGAGAGGGTTAGTCTCACGTTCACTAGAGGGTACTGGCCAACCCATGTGACTGTTTCCTGTTTTTGTTTCTTTTAGAACCTTCTCCTGCTACCACATTTCCAAGTAGTCATCTTGATTTAACAGTCATTTAAGCCAGTGTTTGTTACTGTTACCATGAGAAAATCAAAAAGCATGTAATAATTAAATATGTATTAAATTTTTCCTATTGGTTTATTGTGTTGAGTCAGGGAAGCTAATGATTTTTAACTCCTTTACTTTTTCAGCAATATTTTTTTCTTATATTTTATGTGTATGAGTTTTGTCTGCATGTATGTCTTTGCACTATATACATGTCTGGTAGCCACAGGGACCAGAAAGGGCATCCAGTCTTCTGGTACTGGAGTTAAAGATAGTTGTAAGCCACCATCGGGTACTGGGAACTGAACCTAGATTCTCTCCAAGAGCAGCCAGTGCTCTTAACCACTGAGCCATCTCTTCAGCCCAAGGTAGATTTAACAACAAACAAAGGTGTTTTAATCTTGGGCTGAAGGAATGGCTCAGTAGTTTAGAGTAGAGGCTGCTCTTGAAGAGGACCTAGGTTTAGATCCCAGCACCCACATGGTAGCTCAGCCATAACTCTAATTCCAGAAGATCAGATGCCCTCTTTTGGCATTTGAAGGCATAGATAGATATACATGTAGGCAAATCACCCATACACATAAAATATTTTTAAAATATTTTGTATTTAAAAAAGAAACAATCTTAATATCATAATCATAATAACATTAATAAATTAATTTGCCAACTTGATAAAAGCATTATTTCCAAATTTCATTTGTAGCAAGAGCTGGATGGGCGTTGTTGAACAACTTTGGACCATAAATTATCTAGTTACCAAGAAAGGCAGGATTATATGTTAATCCTGGGGTTGATTATTTTTTTTAATTTTTAAAACAACTTCTGTGAATAAAGCCATTGCATTTAAATGAAAACTTGAGAGGTTAATTTTCTTACAGAGAAAAATATATTTTACAAAAATAAATATTTGAAGTACATTTGTAAGAGGAAAGTTTATAATTTAATGTTAAAGTTGTATATATGTATAGGATTGTCCATGTCTGTCAGGGTGGTAAGGAGAAGGCCAAAAGATGAGCAGAGGTGCAGTAGGTTGGGCAGGAGTCTTTGACCCAATGTTAGGGATTAAAGGAGAGCTCAGCATTCTTAATTTAAGACAGCAAAGTTCACCAAAGTGGGGGTTGTGAGTGCAGATTGCCTAAAAGATGAAAGCTTTACCTTAAAGTTAGCTTGTAATAAAAGAATAGAAGAAATAGGGTGTGACATGGAGAAGGAGAGAGAGAACATACACACTAGCACACGGAGAGCACTCAAAGAGGACACTTCTTTTAAAACTCTCCAGAGGTAGGGGCTGGGGGGCAGTTTCAAGAGTTGTCATCTGTCTTAATTAGGGTTTGTATTGCTGCAATCAAACACATAATCAAAAATCAAGTTGGGGCAGAAAGGGTTTATTCAGCTTACATTTCCACATCGCAGTTCATCATCAAAAGAAGTCAAGAAAAGAGCTCAAGCAGGACAGGATCCTGGAGGCCAGAGCTGATGCAGAGGCCATTGAGGCATGCTGCTTACTAGCTTGGTCAGCCTGCTTTCTTATAGAATCCAAGACCACATGCCCAGGAATGGCCCCACCCACAATGGTCTGGACTCTCCCCTATCAGTCACTAATTAAGAAAATGCCCTACAGCTGGATATTATGGAGGCATTTTCTGAGAGGTTCCCTCTTCTCAGAACATCATAGGAGATAATGAAGAAGGTTGTTTATAGTTTCCAGTTTCCTCTAGAGAGGTAGAGAAGGGAGGCATGGTCTGCTTTCCCAGAGAATGACCTAAAAGTTACATGATGCCAACTTGAGCCACCAAGCCATTTTCTTCTTTTCTTTTCCTCCTGTGACTGTTTAGCATGACAGACTAGTGCATCCAGGAATAAAGCAAAGGTTTCAGTTAACTGTTAACACATATTTGAATGATTTTTTTCATATTGTTTTCTACAGAATTTTATCTTTGCTTCCATTTAGATTTTTTTTTTGATTTTTTTTTTTTTTTTTTTTTTTTTTTTTTGGTGTTACAGACATAATAAATCAAATAACAGCCATTCACCTGAGAAGTCCCTGGAAATTCCCCTGGAACAAGGAGATTCAGTGGTTACTAAGTGCCTTAAAATTAACTTTGACACTAACAAGAAAGTTACTGAAAAAAACAATGAACACAAAGTACCTGATCCTAACGGGAAAAAATCAGAAACCAGAGCCACCGGATGCTATAAACCACCAGCTGTTCCTAACATGAATGCATTTGAGGCAGTAGTGAGCTGCATTGGTGATGATGGAACTATATTTGTAGTGCCTAAATTATCAGGTAAGGTCTTCTGTGTTTTAAACATTTCTTCAGTGACTGGGCTCAGCAGCTCAGGTGTCCTATGATAGACACAACCAGAAATCTTTAGCAAGATTTAACTTCTCTAAGCCTCATGTTCAGGAGAGTGGTCGAGGGACTAGATAATTTTACCCAGTGCATACAGAGTGACTTTAATAACCCTTGATAAGCTATTTGAGTTTTTAAAATTATTTTAAATGGTAAATTATTTCAACATAAGGTTATCAGAGCTTCCCAGCCAGAGACCTGTCTATGGGCCCCAATGCTTGTGTACATAGTGGAGAAATGAGAGCCTGGAGAGACGGCTCAGTGGTTAGGAGGCTTTTGCAGATGCCCCAAGTTCAGACCCCAGCATCCAACATGGGTGGCTCAGAACTGCCTGTAACTCCAGCTCCAGATTATCCCTGTCTTCTGACCTTCTTGGGTATCTTCACTCAATGCACATAGACATGTTTGCATAGATATAATTAAGAATAAATCTTTTTTTAAAAAAATCAAAAGAACAAGCTAGAGAGATGGCTTGGTAGTTAAGGACAAATGGCTTTTATATCATAGTCCTCAGGGTGGGGGGGTCTTTGTTCTGAGGCGCACTGTTCCAGGACAAGGTACACCCACCCCATCAATTGACAGAAACCAGCATTACAAGGCTTCTGCAGAATGATGACTTTAGCTTTCTGTTTACCTGATAAGAATCCTCTGTTTACCCAGTAAGAACCTGCCTGGTTTGAGCCCCGGGACCACATCTTAGGACATTATTAGCAGCACTGCCATCAGGGGCCTGCTTGGTGACCTAAAAGCAGGTACCACAGGAGGCTGAACTTAAAGATGATCTTTAAAGGGCATATAAAGGGGATATTAAGGGAAAGCTTCCACTCAACAGCCTGTCAAAGTGGACACGGGGGAAAGGGGGAGAGAGAGAGAGAAAGGGGAGAGGAGAGAGGGAAGGAGGGAGGAATAGAGGAAAGAGAGAGAGAGAGCGCGCACGCACATGAGTGTACAGACATGTATAACATCCCCTGAAGGTGAAGTTACAGATGTTTGCAGGACCCTGGCTTGTTACATGGGTGTTGGGATATGAACTCTGATCTTCATGATTGTTCAGCAAACACTCTAAACCATCTCTCTAGCCACTTAAATCTTCTTTTTAGAATGTCTTTTAGAAGAACATCCAAATCAAAATTCATGTAGACAATATGAAATTTTGTAACTTAACAAAACCTCTGTCATAAAATTGTCTTATATTAAGAAAAAAATCAACTGGCCAGTGCACGCCTTTAATCCCAGCACTCGGGAGGCAGAGGCAGACAGATCCCTGTGAGTTCAAGGCCAGCCTGGTCTACAATGTGAGTCCAGGACAGCCAAGGCTACACAGAGAAACCCTGTCTCGGGAAAAAAAAAAAAGAAAAGAAAAAGAAAAAACCTTATACTTTCAATAAACTGTACTGTTTAAAAGTTTATTCTCTAACATTTTTAAAATAAATTTTAAAAATTTTATTTTATGTATATTAGTGTTTTGCCTGCATGTATGTCTGCGCAAGATTATTAGATCCTAGAGTTACAGATGGTTGTGAGCTGCTATGTGGGTGCTGGGAATTGGACCCAGGTCCTTTGGAAGAATAGTCAGTGCCCTTAACAGCTGAGCTGTCTCTCCAGCCCTATTCTCTAACATTTTTATTTGAAGGTCAGAAATCTTAGTGTTGTAGTCAAAGCATTTAAATGTCTTATGAAAATTAATAGACTCAAAATATAACACTTTAATAGGTTTTCATTTTTAAGTATGTATCAGGGCATATCTGTGCCACAGCATGCATATGAAGGTCACAGGACAATTTTGGGGGTGGGTTCTCTTTTCTGCTGTGGAATCTGGGGATCAAACTCAGATTGCCAGGTTTGCATAGCAAGCACTTTTACCTACTCAGCCGTCTTTCTTGCAAGCCTCCATTTTAAGAAAAAAAAATAGTTTTTTAAATTTCTTTTTAAAGATAATCTTATTTGTATTTATGTGTATGTGTCTGCCATGTATGTGCTGTCACCAGAACAAGAAAGAAGGTGTTGGATCTTGTGGAGTTTTACTTACTTACCAGCAGTTGTGAGCCACAGTGTGAGTGCTGGGTCCTTTGGAAGAGCAGCAAACACGCTTAACCACCGATCCAAACCTCCAGCTTCATTTTAATAGGTTTTGAATAATTTAAGAATACTGAATTTTTTACAGTAAGGTAGTAAAAAGTACAGTCAGGTCTTTGAACAGATAATTAAATAGAAAGTGTATTTATGTCAGAATAAAAGTAATTAAGATCACTTGCTTTTATTCTAAACCTCTTGTTTTGAAGGAGATATTTACAAGTGAGTTTGGATGCCTGTGGACACTGTAGGATATTAGATCTTCAGAGTTACAGGTGTTTGCCATCCCAACCAAGCTGAGGTCCTGTGCAAGAATGCTGATCTTAACCACTGGTCATTTCCCCAAACCGTCAACCTATGTGTTTAATTAATTTTATGTAAATGAGTGTAGGGGTAGGTGTGCCTGTACCTGTGGAGGGTGGGTGTCAGATCCTTTGGAGCCAGGCGCTAGACTTCTGGAAGGGCAATGAGCATGTTTAAACACTAACCTATGTTTTCAAAACTTTTTCTGTAAGTCAGTTTTGTTTGATTTGATTTTCCCCTAGTCTTGGATTCCAAAATTAACATTTCAAAGACCTGGATTCCAGAGTCGGCATTCGAATTTCAGTTAAGCCTGACTGAGATCAAAAAACAAAAAACAATAAAAAACCCTGAATCACCATGTTTAGTATGCTGTGATTCATAAAATAAATAATTTTTAAGGTTGAACATACATTCAGTGGTTATGTTTAAGAATCTTAGAGTAGGACTGAGTGTATAATCCCATTCTCTTTTGACATGTAATTTCTGTGCGATTTCTCTATCTCATGTGGCCAGACACCTCAAGACTTTAGTTAAGACCCAAGTTACCTAGCGTTACCTGGAAAACCAGGGGGAATGTTTTTCTCTATAGAGTCCAAGGGACCCTCAATCTAGATAAATGTCTAATTGCCATAACCATTACGTTTTCAGCCTTCATTTAGATCAATTATCAGAGACCCACATTAAAATACAAAACAACACAAACAACTTACATTAATTCAAAGCGCGCGCGCGCTCTCTCTCTCGCTCTCTCGCTCTTTCTCTCTCTCTCTCTCTCTCTCTCTCTCTCTCTCTCTCTCCCTCTCTCCCTCTCTCTGTGTGTGTGTGTGTGTTGGTTCTGTTCTTTTGTTAGAGACAAGGTCTCACTATGTAACCTTGGCTGGCCTAGAACTTAATTTGTAGCCAAGGGTGTTCCAAATTCATATAGATCTATTTTTGCCTCCCAAGTGGTATGATTAAAAGCATGTATCACCTAGCAAACTCTAAAAGAATTAGCTAAAATTCTTTCTCAGAGCTACCAAAATACCAAAATACCATGGCTTAGTATTCCCCATGTTAACAAAAATTACAGCAGCACTCGCATATCTCTCCCTCTCTCTTCAAGACAGGTTTTCTCTGTGTAATACCCCTGGCTATTCTGGAATTCACTCTGTAGACGAGCCTGGCCTCATACTCACAGAAATCCACCTGCCTCTGACTCCTGAGTGCTAGGATTAAAAGCATGAACCACCACACCCAGCTAGAAGCTCTCAATTTTGTATTCAAATAGCAGGACAAGTTTCTCAAGAATCTACACCAGTGATTATATAAGCCTCTGACAGTGAAGATATTTTATCTCATGTCAGCTTGAACTGCAAACTGACCTAAGAAAAAAACCACTTGAGTCAAACACAGAGACAAAAACTAAGCCAGCTGAGTCTAAAGGTATATGCCAAGTCAGCCTACACTGAAAAGCAAAGTGAGTGCTCTGCCACAAAATCTGAGTTTGCTATTCCATAACCAGCCATTCAGCACATAGTCCAATGTCGTCCTCAAATTGACAGTCATTTCAAACATCTCTTCATTATTAATTGGCACCAAGAGCTCAAAACAAATCAAGGTCCTGACCAGTTAGCCAGGTGATAATGGTGCAGGCCTTTAACCTACTCTGAGATCAGAAACATGTTCTACTGTGTGGTTTTATAAAATACATCTACAGTTCTGGTTTTTTGTTTTGTTTTGTTTTCTTTATTTTGGCCTGTTTTTATATGTCATTAGGGAGAGCAGGGGCTTCTTTCTCTTTTTTTCTTTCTTTTAAATGCTTTGAGACAGAGTTTTACTATGTAGCCCAAGTTGGCCTTTGAGTGGCATCTCCTGGGACTGCCTCCCAAGTAGTAGAAGTACAGGAATGTGCTGCCAGATCTGGCCTTATGGTTTCGCTTTTCACATAAGTCTTTAAATAATCCCAGAATTGAGTTTTAGGAAGCTGTAAAGAAGACATATGACTTCACTTTTGCAAAGGTTTAATAATTTTGACTTAGCACATTTACTTAGTATGCTTCACTTCACCCACTGCTAGATAGTGCTGTCTTTACCAAAAGCCAACTGCATATGATCTGCAAAGACCACACAGACAAGATTGGAGCAAATTTTCACATGGCCCTACCCCAAGATGAGTTGTGATATGTACACATATAAATGTATAAAAGAGGTCATGAATTTGGGGGAGGGGATAAATTGGGGACATGGGAAGAATTGGATCAGGGAAGAGGGAGGAGAAAAAAATGCAAATACAGAGTAAAAACATAAAATCCCTAAATTTAAAAAAAATCAATATTCCATATATTTCTTTTTTAAAAAATCTTGTTTACTCTCTCTAGCCTGATACCTCTATCAAAATATTCCCCTTAATCTTAGTATAGACTTTTCCCTCCTTAGTATATATTGTGTAATGTGCACATAAGTTGCTTGTTGTATGTCTTACCTGTCAGTGCAAAACATAGCTCTTGTTCCAACAGGAATGAAAAAATTATTTATTCTGAGAAATATATGAGTGATCATACCCCAGGAATATTTATTCAAGTTTCCCTGAGTGACCCGTTCCAATGTGGAAATGGTTGTATTTTTTTTTATACCCACATAACAACAAAAGAAAAAAGTCATAAAGTGATATTTGTATTCTCAAAACAGCAAAGATAAAGTATTCAATGCTGTTAGTAAAACTTTTTTTTTCAGAACAAGGTTTTTTTTGTGTAGCCTGGCTGTCCTGGAACTTGCCTTGTAGACCAGGCTGGCCTTTATTAACTCAGAGATCCACCTGCCTCCGCCTCCTGAGTGCTGGAATTAAAGGTGTGCACCACCACTGCCTGGCTGTTAGTAAAACTTTTAAAAACATGTAGTAAATGCTGACTGAATTAAATGTTTATTTAAAAATCTATTAGAAGCTTGATCTTAATTCTTTGTGTTGCCTAAGTTAGGAAGTTATTAGGTTGTTGGTAAAAAGTAATAACATTTTCATAAATTTATTTTTAATAAATTCTACAGAGTTTGAGTTCATAAAAATGATGGATGAAATTCAAAGTAATTTAAAATGCCTTGGTCTTTTGGAACCATATTTCTGGAAAAAAGGAGAACCTTGTGCAGTGAGAGGATCTGATACTTTGTGGTACCGCGGCAAAGTCATGGAGATTGTTGGAGGCACCATCCGGGTAAGTCTAACCAACCACTAGAGGAGTACGTGGTTGGAAGTAAGTTTGGTAAACTTACAAAGATCAAACACTTTATACTATTATTTGTAATAAGGGTTTTTCTTTTGTTCTTGATATTTTTGTTCAGTTTGGGTTTTGGTTTAGAGATACAGTCTCACTATGTAGGCCCCCCATGAAACATGGGACCCTCCCACCTCAGCCCCCCACATGCCAGGGTTATGGACTTGTACCACTGTACCCAGTCAATAATGAACAAACACTGCAGGTGGGATGTGACCACGTGTGCCTAATAGACATACCACTTGTAACTGGTAGTCCTGTGTGCACACCTGTGATTAAGTAAAACAGCTTCTTCTCTGGTATGTTAGCTAGCTCCTTGGCAAATTTGTTTAAGACCTAGCTATCTTTTAAAGTTGTGGTTAGTTTACCTCACAAAACAGTGAGGTATGTTTCTTTCAGAATCTTTAAAATAGCTTCATGCATTGAAAATTGAAAATATAAGGCAAAGGACACTGTCAACATAACAAAACAACAGCCTACAGACCAGGAAAAGATCTTCACCAACCCTACATCCAACAAAGGGCTAATATTCAAAATATATAAAGAACTCAAAAAATTAAACACCACCAAACCAATTAGAAAATCGGGTACAAAACTACAACCAAAATTACATGGGAATTAGATAACAATACCATCGCAAAAACATAACCACACAAGCTCACTACTGCAACCAACATCAAAATCAAGGGACTTAACAGTCACTGGTCACTAATGTCTCTCAACATTAATGGTCTCAATTCTCCAATAAAAAGACACAGACTAACCGAGTGGAAGCATAAACAAGACCCAACATTCTTCTGCATCCAAGAAACACATCTCAGCTACGAGAATAGACATTACCTTAGGGTAAAAGGTTGGGAAAAAGTATTCAAAGCAAATGGACACAGGAAGCAAGCTGGTGTAACCATTTTAATATCTAATAAAATAGACTTTATACCAAAACTAAGCGAAAAAGATGAGGAAGGACACTTTGTACTCATCAAAGGTAAAGTCAAGGAAGATGACATCACAACTCTGAACATAAACGCTCCCAATACAAGGGCACCCATATTTGTAAAAGACCTATTAACAAAGCTTAAACCACACATCGATCCCCACATACTAATAGTGGGAGACTTCAACACCCTACTTTCACTGAAGGATAGGTCATTGAGACAGAAACTAAACCAAGAAATAGCAATATGGATTTAACATATCTACAGAACTTTTCACCCAAACACAAAGGATTATTATACCTTCTTCTCAGCACCCCTTGGAACATTCTCCAAAATTGATCACATAGTAGGTCACAAAGCAAGCCTCAACAGATTCAAGAAGATTGAAATAATACCATGTATCCTATCAGATTACCATGGTCTAAGGCTGGACTTCAACAACAACAGAAATAACAAAAAAGCTACACACATATGGAAACTAAACAACTCTCTACTTGATGACACATGGATCAGGGAAGAAATAAAGAAATAAATTGAAGACTTCCTGAAATTCAGTGAAAATGAAGGAACAACATACCCAAATTTGTGGGACACATTGAAAGCAGTGCTAAAAGGAAAATTCATAGCACTAAGTGCCTTTAAGAAGAAGAAAGTGAAAACATCCCACATAAGCAACTTAATGACACAGCTATATGCCCTAGAAAAAAAGAAGCAGAAGCACCCAAAAGGAGTAGATGTCTGAAAATAATCAAGCTCAAGGCTGAAATCAATAAATTAGAAACAAAGAACAATTCAAAGAATCAACAAAACCAGGAGCTGGTTCTTTGAGAAAATCAACAAGATAGACAAACCATTAGCCAAACTAAAAGGCAGAAGGACAGTATCCAACAAAATCAGAAATGAGAAGGGAGACATAACAACAGATACTGAAGAAATACAAAGAATCATAAGATCCTATTTTAAAGGCATATGTGCCACAAAATTTGAAAATATAAGGGAAATGGACAATTTTCTTGATCAGTTCCACTTGCCAAAATTGAATCAAGATCAGATAAACAAATTAAATAGTCCTATTTCTCCTATAGAAATAGAAGCAATCATTGATAGTCTCCCAACCAAAAAAAGCCCAGGGACAGATAGTTTCAGCACAGAATTCTACCAGGCCTTCAAAGAAAAGCTAATACCAATACTGTTCAAGCTACTCCAGAAGATAGAAATGGAGGGAACACTACCAGATTCATTCTAGGAGGCCACAGTCACATTGATGCCTAAGCCCCCACAAAGACCCAACAAAAAAAGAGAACTTCAGGCCAATTTCTCTTATGAACATTGATGCAAAAGTAATCAATAAAATACTCACAAAATGAATACAAGAACATATCAATTATTCACTGTGACCAGGTTGGCTTCATTCCAGGCACGCAGGGATGGTTTAACATACAGAAATCCATCAATGTAATCCACCATATAAACAAACTGAAAGAAAAAAAATATGATCATCTCCTTAGATGCAGAAAGCATTTGACAAAATCCAACACCTGTCATGTTTAAAGTTTTGGAGAGATCAGGAATACAAGGCACATACCTAAACATAATAAAGGCTATATATAGCAAGCCAATAGCCAAAATCAAATTAAATGGAGAGATATTCAAGGAAATTCCTCTAAAATCGGGCACCAGACAAGGCTGCCCACTTTATATCTCTTTAATTATAGTTCTTGAAGTTCTAGCCAGAGCAATAAGACAACAAAAGGAGATCAAGGGGATCCAAATGGGAAATGAGGGAGTCAGATTATTCCTATTTGCAGATGATATGATAATGTACATAAGTGACCCCCAAAATTCCACCAGAGAACTACAGCTGATAAACACCTTCAGCAAACTGGCTGGATACAAAATTAACTCAAAAAAATCAGCAGCCTTCCTATATACAAATGGCAATCATGCAGAGGAAGAAATTAGGAAAACTACACCGTTCACAATAGCCACAAGCAATATAAAATGTCTAGGAGTAACTCTAACCAAGCAAGTGAAGGACTTGTTTGAAAAAAAACTTTAAATCTCTGATGTCATCAGAAGATGGAAGGATCTCCTTTGTTCGTGGATCAGGAGAATTAACAGTAAAAATGGCCATCTTAACAAAAGCAATTTTACAGATTCAATGCAATCCCTATCAAAATACCTACACAATATTTTAAAGACATTGAAAGATCAATTCTCAACTTCATATGGAAAAACAAAAAACCCAGAATAGCTAAAGCAATCCTATACAATAAAAGACCCTCCGGAGGAATCTCCATACCCAATCTCAAGCTGTACTATAGAGCAACAGTAATTAAAACAGCATGGTACTGGCACAGCAATAGGCTGGTGGATCAATGGAATCGAATCGAAGACCCAGAAATGAATCCACACGCACCTAAGGGATATTTTCTTAAATAATTTGAAGTGGACCAGGCCATATCTTCTGGTAGCTGCATATATAAAAGACATGAGAGAAGAAAAAAATCAAATCTAAATTTAATTATCTTTCCAGGGTATGGGTATGGGGTCTCCCCTTCCCCTTTATAAGGCAGGGACTCAGTATGTAAGCCTGGCTGGTCTGGCCAGGCTGGCCTCTAAATCCATAGTGATCTACCTGGTTCCATTCCTGAGTGCCCTATTAGGTGCAGACTTTTAGCTTGCTTTGTCTTTTTTAGACTGTGTAGTCTAGGCAGGCCTTGAAGTCTAACCCTCCTGCCTCAGGCTCCTAACTGCTGAAGTTACAGGTGTGCGTCCTTGATTCTTAGTTCCTTTGTCTTGTGAGACAGGGTCTTGCTGTTTAGTTGTAGCTCAGGATGCTCTTGAATTTGTGGCAGCCCTGCCTTTCTCACCATAAGACCCAGAGGTTTTGTTGCTTTTTAAACTTTAAATGTTATTTTTATCATTAGTGGGTGTGTGCTGGGAGGATGCATTCTGTCACACATGTTGGGGTCAGAGGACAGTTTTGTGGAGTCCGTTCTTTCCTTTCACCTTTATATGTGTTCCACAATCAAACTCAGGTTTCAGTGTGGGAGAAAGAAGAAAGAGGGGTTTGTGAGTGTTGCTTCATGTATCTGTGCACTGTGTATGTGCAGTGGCCCAGAAGGCGGAACACTGTGTTGGGTCCCCCGGAACTGGAGTTCCAGACGGTTGTGAGAAGCCATGTGGGTGCTAGGAATTGACTGATCCCAGGTCCTCTAGGAAAGTAGCCAGTGCTGTTCATTGATAAATGATAGCCATACATACACACAAACTTCTTAAAACTAGGAAACCCCCTTTGTCATCCAGCTTTTAGTAATAAATTTTAACCAGAAGTTTACTTGATCTGTTTTTTAGGTACAATACTTAGATCATGGGTTCACTGAGAAGATTCCACAGTGTCATCTTTATCCTATCTTACTATATCCAGATACACCCCAGTTCTGTATTCCCTGTCAGCTCCATCAGACTCTACCGGTGAGCACATGGTAGTTTTTTGTGGTTAACTTTAAGTACTGTCTTATATTAGTAATATTTTAGAAATCAGAGTATAGAAATAAGTCCCTTTCGACTGTAATACAAATTTTTCTCTTTTGTTGTTGTTATTGTTGTTGGTTTTGTTTGGTTTCTCACTATATAGCCTTGGGTGTCAATGGACCTCACTACGTACACAGAATGACCTCAAACTCCTAGAGATCCTCTTGCCTCTAGCTCCCAGGTTCTGGGATTAAAGACATGCACCACCATTCCTGACTAAGGCTTTGATTCTACTCTTGTGGTGTTGTACCTGCATGTAAGTGCACATGTGCATGGAGTACTCACAGAGGCCAGAAGAGGGAGCTTAGTGTCCTTGAACTTAAGAAGTTACAAATGCTCCTTAGCCACCAAGTGGATGGAGTTACAGATGCTTGTTGGCCACCATGTGGATGCTGGGAAACAACACAGGTCCTCTAGAACAGTAACTGCTCTTAACAACTGAGCTCTTTCTCCAGCCCACACCCCCAGCCCACAATACAAATTGTAAAAATACCTACAAGTAAATGACAGCTCAGAAGTCTTTAATGAGAAAAACTACAAAATTATACTGCAGTATATAAACTTGTGAGTAAATGGCAGTATACTATATAGTCATACTATGCTGACAAGGTAGAAGAACCTAAACAGTTCTTTCTCAATGCTAGCAGTAACAAAGGTCAAAAGTAAACTCCTTCTTTCCTATGACAGTTTTGGGGCTCCAGGTTAGGAATGGCTCAGCTGAGTGGTTTGTGATAGTGATTCAAGATATCACTGGGGTGGATGCATGGAGATCCATGGACTACTTGCAGAGGACTCATCACATGGCTGTCCAGCCTGGAAGCTCTAACATGTTAAGAAATTCATTCCTTGGTCAGTGTACACTGTTGGCCTGTATAAGCACTAATTGAACTATTTTTAAAGTTCTAAATGCAGTATGATACCTTTAATGTTAAGTTTGGGATGTTCTTTTTAAAGCATTGGGGAGGGGGATGGCCTTGTAATTTTTGAGAAAGGATGTTTCGTATCCCAGGCTGGTATCTGACTCCCTTTGCAGGAGAGTATGGCCTTGAATTCTGATCCTTCTGCTTCCACGTCCCAGGTGAGGGGCCATAGGCATGTGGCACCATACCTAGTTAATGTGATGCTGGGGATGAGCCCAGGACCTCCTGCATGCTAGTCAAGCACCCTTCCAAGTGAGCTGCAGCCTTGCCCTGGTTTATGCTTTGAAAGCAGAAAGTGTTAAGTACAATAAGGAGATGCTTGGACAAACATAAATCTTTTAAAAGATGTCGTGTATTTTTCTAATGGGTTCATGTGTGGGCATGTGCATAAGTGTGGGTGCCCACCGCGTCCAGAAGGAGAGGCAGCTGTCCAGCACAGGCGCTGGGAACCAAAAGCACTCACAGCTGCTGAGCCATCTCTCCAGCCCCCAAATAGGACATTTTTAAGATGAGTTTTGTTGGCTGCCCATGATACTCATGTGTACTTAGTTCTGCCACCAGGCATTTTCTGCTTATCGCCATTTCTTTGTGTCTTAATTAATTCTTGCTTGGGCTCACATCATGGAAGTGTAAGTGTGTTTCTTCCGCACAGGTTGGGAATGTCTGGCAGCCAGACGCCATAGAGCTGCTTCAGGAGCTGCTTTCCAAGAGAGAGGTGGACGTTCACATTGTGGTAAGTTATCTTCAAGTCACAGCTGGTTGAAACTATTTGCCTTGAAATGTTATAATCAACATAATTTGAAGAATATTTTGATGACAAGCCATGTAATATGTGTTCATACGTGAATATAAATTATTTGCTAATGTTTAAGACAGTACTACTTTGATTCCTATGTTTGTTTTGAATAAGCCTAATTTGAACAAGTTCCTGAGATGCTTCATAAACATTAAAGTGGATGATTGAAAGACTTGTCAGTAATAGTGTGTTTATGTAGATACAGGCAATATGACATTGTTGATGCGGAACCTGCTGTCATAATATAGCGCTGTGTAAGGTGCAAACAGTCCTAGCAGAGTCTGTCACAACCCTCAGACACTCCCACTAGTTAGGGAAGCAAGACATCCATACAGCAGAGCAGCACGAGCCAAGAGACTGGTAAAAAGACACGCACGGCAGAATATAGAAAGGGGAGAGCTGAGTGGGATAGTCCTGATAGGAACACAGAACTCACAGAGGCGGGACAACTTAGGAAATGACCGGGTAGAAGGGTAGAGGTTTCAGGAAGTGGAGAAATGGTGAGCAGGATGCAAGAGTAGCCCTGGGAAGGATGCTCAGCAGTGAGGTAATATGGCTACTGCACAGCCGTCTGAGGCCTGATGTCAGGAGAGATGAAAATGATTAGGAAATGCCTCTGCATTCGAAAGCCATTGGGCCATCCTACATAGGGAAGCCAGTAGGTTAGTACTGAGTTCCTACCCAGCCACTCCAAGAATCCTGTCAAATCATCTAATACAAGGTAGAAGTTAAAGTGTTTTGCTTAGTCAGGTGGCTCTCTTTACAACTTAGCTTTCAGTAAAGCCACCACCTGGTTTGCAGACTGAATGCTCAGTGCTCCTTAGCCTGCCCGCTGACCCCGTGCCTTGCTCCTTTCCATTGATCCTCTAGCATTAGATCACTGAGAATTGCTACTGAGGCTGAACGAAGCAGTCCAAGCCATGCCTGTGGAGCCACAGTGACCTCTGCAGTATGCTAGGCAGGTGAGGCCCTGTCAGCAGGGAACTCTGCTATTAAGAGATGCAGCTAGGAAGAGGGTTCCATGTCACTATAGTGGTCAGGTGACATTTCAGTCCAAACTGTTAAGGTGTATCAGGACAGGGCATGCTGTTGCTAGGAGAAGGTACCAAGGACCCTCGTAGAAACAGAAGTGTTTGAAAGGAACGGCAGAGATATGGTTGTAAGGGCCTACAGGCACACAGGATCTGACACAAAACATGTTCTAGTATTTCCTTCTGGGTGCCTCATAGGGCTGGTTAGTAGGTACCAGATGCAGACAGATCTACCCAAAGACATTCCCCTCCCTCTGTGAGGATGTGTATTGGAGGAAGGTGGAACTGGTGGAAATGGAAAAGAATTACCAAAGAAATAGTCGAGCCTAACCAGCTGTGGACACAGCAGTGCATGGCAGTTGTGAACCGACCTTGGAGTCAGGGTTAAAGCCATTATCACAATTTCCCATTTGAGAGTGTTGATTCCTTCTGATTCCTGCCACTTTGGAAATTATTAGTTAAAATTAATATCTTTGCCTCTTAACCTGTCCTTAGTATAAATTAGTTAAAGATGATCCACCTGTAGTTTCTAGTCAGTAACTGTTAAATCTATATGGTACAGATATGCACACAGATTTCCATAAGTCAAAGAGTAGAATTCCTGCTTCATAATTGGCCAAAATGTCAAGAAAAAAATTGTTTGCAGTGAGGCACTACAGAGTACTGTGTGGCTGTGCTACTGTCAGAAGCCCGGCTCCATATTTGCTAACTATAAAAGCCTGGGCCTGAGTGAAAGTCTTTACAGTAACAAGTCTTCATTATTGAATTTTATAGGAATTGCCTGAAGATCCATGGGGGAAATTGTCTGTTCATCTCTATTTTGATGGGATGTCACTTTCTCATTTTTTGGCCCATCATAAATGTTGTACTTTTGAACATTCTGAGGAAATATTTAAAGAAGTAAGTAAACTGTTTTCCTATAGATAATACATTTGATTCTAAAATGCCACACTGTCTTACACCGCAGAGTCTTTTGATATGTCTCCTGTAGCTCAGGTTGGCATTAAAATCCTAATCCTTGTTCTTCCTTTAAAAAATTCCTCCAGCTACTGGGATTACAGACAGATGCCACCACACTCAACTCAGGTCTGAAATATGACCTATGTACCTGACCTGTTATGGGGATCTAAGATGAGAATTTGCCAATTCTTTTATAAAAAAATAATTATGGTTTATATGTACTGAAAAACATTTCATTTACATTAAACCTCTATTAATGTTTCTGTATCTTCTACCCTAGTAAGGTATCTTTATGTTAGCTAGTGTTGTTGAATTTGAATATGAGCTGCACTGTATAAAATCTGAATAGAATTTCATGCCAGTATCCACATAAAATGTGTCTCTTTACTTGAACTAGAAGCCAAATATTTCAAGATGAGTATCCCTAAAGCTAAAACCCAAAATATGGTGATCTCAAATTGAACATGCTTTGAGTGCCAAAAAATACTGAGAATCAGCACTCAGGTTTTAGCTTGGCATGATGGAGCAGGCCTGTAATTCCAGCATTTGCAGGTAGAAACAGGAGTGCTCAGAAGACCAAGGTTATCCTTGAACTATATAAGTCAGTTCAGGGTCAGCCTGGGCTACATGAGACCCTGACTCAGAAAATAAAATAGGATTTTTGTTTTTATTTTTAAAGTTTTATTTTTTTATTTTTAAGTTTATGGATGTCTTGCCTGCATATATGTCTGTGGACTATGTGTATGCCTAGTGTCCCAGTGACATCATACCAAGGGTGTTAGACTGGAGTTACAAGTGCTAGGAATTGATCCCAGATCTTCTACCAGAGCAACTGCTTTTAACACTGGGCCATCTCTCCAGCCTCTGACTTGCTTTTAGGCACTGAAGATAGAACCTGTGGTCTTGTGCATCCTAAGCAGGTGTCCTACCACTGGGCCCTGCCTGAGCATTCTCTTCTACTTTTGAGACCGAGTCTGGCCATGCTAGCCTTCACCTCACTCCGCAGGCTGGTCTTGAACCCTGGTACCACTTTCCGAAGTCAGCTAGCATTCACCTCTTGGAGCATTTCAGATTATCCAGATTAGGAATGCTCAACCAATACTAGCATAACTAGCCCAAAATCTAAACAACTGCAAAATCTAATTTGTTCTGGGGTCAAATATAAGGGGTATGAAGCCTTTGTAATTTGCTTCCCATTTGCCTTCTCATGGGGCATTTAGAGCCATGCATTGCACTTAGCTTCAGTAGTTCTAGTAGCCTGGAGTGTGTGTGTGTAGGGGTGGTGGTGTGAATGCGTTTGGGTGAGTGTATAAACATGTGGTGTAGAAACCAGAGGACAAGTTGAGATGTCCTCTGTCTGCTAGCCTGGAACTCAGCCTGACTGAGGAGGCCATCCACGCTGCCAGTGTTGGATTACAAGCACACACCACCACGGCTTCCTTACATGAACTCTCAGCACTAAACTCCAGTCCTCACACTTGGAGGGCATGCACTTTACCAGCTGGGCTGTCTTCCCAGCCCTGGTGATTCTGCTTTTAATGGTTTTGGTGTTTTATACTTCAAGGTGCTGAAAACCTTCAGAGAACTCTGCACAATAACAAATCACAAGATAATTGTCTCCAATCACAATTCACTTGTTAAGGTTTTTTTTTTCTTTCTTTTTAAATTTTAAATTGCATTTTATTTATTTTGGGTGCATGTGTGTATACACACGGATTCTAAAGTACATGTGTAGGGTCAGAGAACACTTTCAAGTTGGTTCTCTTCTTCCACCACATGGATTTCAGGAGTCAACCTCAGGGCCATTGGGCTTGCCAGCAGACACCTTCACTGCCTGAGTCCTCTTACCTGCCTCTAGTATTATTAATGTATTATTTGAGGAAATAGCAGATTGCAAGCAAATACTGAGTTTGCTGCCAACAGGAAATTCCTTTCTTGTGCTGGGAATGAGGTGAGTGGCAGGGAGCTTGCCCCACTTTAGTGAGATGGGTGGGTCTGAATAGCAAGTTCAGGCCAGCCAGCGCTGCACAGTGAGACCCTGTCTCAAAAAATAAGAAGTAGGAAGCCCACTTCATCTCAGACAGAAGCTGTGATGTCACTTTGTGCCTCTAATCCTCAGTACAACTGTTTCTTTAAAGCAGGGGCGGGGTGTGTGTGTGTGTGTGTGTGTGTGTGTGTGAGAAGAGAGAGAGAGAGAGAGAGAGAGAGAGAGAGAGAGAGAGAGAGAGAGAGAGAGAGAAGTGCTGTTTATCACCGCAGTGTTTATAGTTAGTCTCTTCTAATTGTGCTCTTACAGTAAATCACCACTGACATGTTCAGCAAAATCCTAGGGATTCTTGGAATTGGAATATAAGTAGAATATGTAAACAGTAGATATTCCTGTGTTAGTCTGACAAACTAAGTGAATGCCAGCATGGCTTTTGCAATCTTAAGTTTTGTAAAGTACAAATATGCCTTAAAGCAATATTTTGTTAGTAGATAAAAGTAAGTTTTTACTGATGAACAATACCGTATTATTTCAGAAACCAAGAGGTCAGAATGAAAAGTATGAAGATGAAAACTGGAAGCTAAGATTTGAAGTAAGTTACAACTCAGATGTTATAGAAACCTTAATCAGTAGGAAGGGTCTGACATACAGCCAGCATGATGGCGCAGCTGGCAAGGGGAACCCAGAACCCAGTGATGGAACGAGAGGCCTGACTGCTGCAGCTTGTGTTCTGACCACCCCACATGCCCTCTGGTACTTACTCATCACACATAATAAATAAAAAGTAACTTAAGAAAAAATGAAACGGGCCTGCTGGGCATGGGAGAGGCACTGGTGGAGCACACCTTTAACCCCAGCCTTTAATTGGGAGGCAGAGGTAAAACAGAGAAAGCCTGTCTCGAAAAACCAAATAAATAAATAAATAAATAAATAAATAAATAAATAAAATAATTCTATTATTATTATCTATATTCAAGTCCTTTTCAGATTTCACAATTTTTTTTTGGTGTATTTTGTAAAACAGGATCTTGCAAGGTAGCCCAAGCTAGCAGAGATATCATTATGTAGCTTAAGCTGGCCTTACATTTATAGTCCTCCTGAGTGCTGAGTACCAATGTGTACAACTTTCGCTTTAGGATATTTTATTATTTTAATTGTGTGTGTGTCTCTGTATATGAGTTTGTGCTTAAAACTGTAGATGTCTCCAGAGGCCAGAAGAGAGAATTAATCCCTTAAAGCTGTAGTTATATACAGTTTGGAGCTACCTGATGTGGGCTCTGGGAACCACACTCAGTTACTGCAAGAACAGTAACCACTGAACTATAACAGTCAGTGGTGGTGGCAGCGCATGCCTTTAATCCCAGCCCTGGGGAGGCAGAGGCCGGTGGGTCTCTGAGTTTGATGCCAGCCTGGTCTACAGATTGAGTTACAAGACAGCCAGAGCTGTTACGCAGAGAAAACTTGTCTCAAAAAACAAAACAAAACAAACCATTGAGCCATCTTACCAGCCCTCCCTCCTCCACCCCTGGTTTCTTTCAGAGCTTTTAAATTATGGTTTGGCCTTTCCTTTTTCTTTAGTGCTTTGTATGGGTTTTGATTCAGGAAGAGTTTTTCCTTGTTTGGTTTTGAGGTGGAGATTTTAGTGCCTCACAAATGTAAGGCAAACTATCACTGAACTATGCCCCAGGAAGAATTAGGCTTTCTTGGCACAATTTCATTTCTTTAGTTATAAAACATGAAGTGCTTCTTACTTTGTAAAATATAAAATTGCCAAATGGGTTTTACTTTTTGCAGAACTTTTCTATTTTGCACCCCCCAGAAATATTAAACTAACAAAATAACCAACAAATTTTAATGTGATAGCTTTTTTTATTTACTACATTTCTTTCTTTTTTTATTCACTTTATATCCTAACCACAGCCCTCTCCTTCCTCTCCTCCCAGACCCACCCACCTGCCCTGTTCCCACTCCCCCTCCTAAGAAAAAGGAGCCCCACCCCCACCCCTTACCAGCCCACCCTGCCACATCAAGTCACATTAGGACTAAGAACATTCACTGAGGCCAGCCAAGGCAGCCCAGCTAAGGGAAAGGGATCCACCAGCAGTCAACAGAGTCCATGCCAGAGGCAGCCCCCATTCCACTTTCTAGGGGACCTACATGAAGCCCAAGCTGCCTATCCGCTGCATCTGTGTTAGGAGACCTAGGTCCAGTCCATGCATGCTCTAAAGCAATCTGGTGATAGCTCAGAACATTGGGAATAGTTCTACCTCAAGACCCAGCTATACCAGTCCTGGGCATATACCCAAAAGATGCTCCACCATTATCACAAGGACACTTGTTCAACTATGTTCATAGCAGCTTTATTCATAATAGAAACAACCCAGATGTCCCTCAACCAAGGAATGGATAAAGAACCTGTTATTTTTATACAACGGAATACTACTCAGCTATTAAAAACAAGGACATCATGAAATTTATAGGCAAATGGATGGATCTGGAAAAGATCATCCTGAGTGAGGTAACCCAGACCCAGAAAGACACACATGGTATGTACTCAACTACAAGTGGACATTAGCCTTAAAGCACAGGATAACCATACTACAATCCACAGACCCAAAGAAGCTAAGTAACAAGGAGGGCTCAAGAGAAGATGCTTGAATCCCTCAGAAAGGGAGATAAAATAGACATTGGAAGTGGAAGAAGAAAGGTTACTACATTTCTAAAGAGGAAAATACTGCTGGTCTCTGTAGAAAACCTGCACCCACACCATGTATACTCCCACAGTCCTCTTGTTTGGTTTTTATTTGGGGGGGGTTGTTTGTTTTTTTTGGGTTTTGTTGTTTTGTTTTTTTGAGACAGGGTTTCACTGTGTTATCTTTGGCTGTCCTAGACAAGCTTTGTAAACCAGGCTGGCCTCGAACTCACAGAGATCTGCCTGCCTCTGCCTCCCGAGTGCTGGGATTAAAGGTGTGGGCCACCACAGCCTAGTCCTCGTTTGTATGTTTGTTTTTCCTTTATTCTTTTTTGTTTGGTTGGTTGGTTAGTTTGGTTTGGTTTTTTGAGACAGGGTTTCTCTGTGTAGCCTTGGCTGCCCTGGACTCACTCTGTAGACCAGGCTGGCCTCAAACTCACAGTGATCCGCCTGCCTCTGCCTCCTGAGTGCTGGGATTAAAGGCGTGCGCCGACACCGCCCGGCTCTTTCCTTTATTCTTTATAGAACTTAAGAACCTACTTATCCTCTCAGTGACTTTAACTTATCTCTTTGAGCGTTTCATGTGTTAACTATTTGTTTAAAAAGCAAGTAAATGATACAGAATAAGGGGGCCAACATGGATACACAGCCCTTGAAGGTATAGGCAGGCTGATCTCTGGGGATTCCAGGGTGTGTGTGTGTGTGTGTGTGTGTGTGTGTGTGTGTGTGTGTGTGTGTGTGTGTGTGTGTGTGTGTGTCTGTGTGTGTGTCTGTGTGTGTGTGTCTGTGTGTGTGTGTGTCTGTGTGTGTGTGTGTGTGTGTCTGCACGCATGCATGTGTGTGCAATTCACTCTGTACTTCACACCCAACACCACTTGTCTGCTATATTCCATGACTCCACTGTGGATAGGCATCCATGGACACCCATGCTTTTGTTTGCATAAATCCTTTTTATTAATTGAATAAAAGAATGCTGCAGATCATGAGTCATCCCACTTGCTGCTTAGACCTGTTTGTGGTATTCAGTACATAGAAGAGCTTGGTTCCTAGTAAACCATAATGAAGTTTCATGTTAATTCTCATGATTGCTATTCTGAAACTTAATTGTGTGTGTGTGTGTGTTATTTTAGGAGTTGCTTTTGCCTGAAATGGAGGCTCCCGTTTTACCACCATATCTGTCTTCACTTCTGCCTCCACCAGAGGAACTGTATGCTGTCCAAGTAAAGCATATCGTCTCACCTGATGAAGTACGTGCCAGGCCAGCTGTGGGACAGTGCTTAGGGATAGTGCGGGTGTCTCAGTCTCATACACTTGTCTCAGTTCCATCTTCTACCTATAAACAATGGGAATAGGTGGCCTTTACTTAGCCCTATTCTATTAGATCTTAAGATATTTGTTGATTCTTCAGAATACTGGTGTTTGTTAAACACCTGCTGATTTCCCAGAGTATGTTTATATGGATTTTTAAGATTTTTTAAAGTTTAGATGCATTCAGTGTTAACAGTTCTTGCCTGTGTGTATGTATGTGCACCCATGCATTCCTCATGCCCGTGGAAGCTAGAAGAGGCCCATCAGGTCCCCTGGGATTGGAGTTAGATAAGGTTTTGAATTACTGTTTTGTGGGTGCTAGGAATAGAACGTAGGTCCTCTGCAAAAGCAATAACTGCTCTAAACCACTGAGCCATCTCTCCAGCCCCAAATGTGTAACCCAAGTGAGCATTTTAAAGTGGGTCTTTTCCCCCCTGTGAATATTGAATATGTCACTCATGTTTTTCCCTGTTCCATGATTTTCTGAGCTTCTTAAAACATCTTACATTGACCTATTTATGGCATTTGGCTGTCTTCCTCTCTAAAAGATAAATTCATTAAAATGGAGGTTTAATCTCTTCTCCATTATATCTTCAGAACCTAAAAGAATGCATGATAAATAATAGTCATTTAGTAACTATTGATTGAATAAATTCACTAAAGAAAACTTAATGTCCCCAGCTGACAAGAAGGTGGGAAATGGCAAGTAGCACTGGTGTATCTTTGCCTTTACAGTCAAGTGAAGGGTTTGCGGCTTAATGTCATAGCTTGTATAACTACCATTAGGTTGTATAATGTTTATATTATTGCTCTATGACAAATTACTCCAAATTTAGCAGCTTAAATCAATATATATGGGGACTGGCAAGATGGCTAAGTGTATAAAGGTGCTTGTCTGACAGTCTGAGTTTAGTCCCCAGAAGGAGAAAACTGACTCACATAAGTTGTCCTCTGACTTCTATACGTGGGCTCTGGTGCCGTGTGCCTCCCCCACAATATAAATACATGTACAGTGATTTAATTAAAAATGCATGAAGGTAAAAAAAAAACAAATAGTTGCTTAATTAAGTCTGCCTCAAGATCTCATGATGCTGCAGCCAAGATTTTGATGGTAACTATAGAATCTGCTTCCGAAGAGTCACATTGCCAGGCATGGTGAAACATGCCTGTGATTCAAACTCAGGTGGCAGACGATTAGTAGTTGAGACCAGGATCTACATGACACCTGTCTCAGAACAAGTAAATATTCATATGACATGTCCAGAAGGCTCAGTGCTGGCTCTAGGACCCTTTCAGGGGACTGCTACAAGATTGGTACTTCCTGAAACATGCCCATCTCTACAGCCAGCCATTCCCCTACTTCAGTGTGGTCTCCTGGCTACAAGATGCTTGGCAGGACACAGGGCACTGCATGGGGACAAGTCACAGGAGCCAGGGTCCCTAAGTCCTGGCTGGAGGCCACCTGTGACTGAGTTGTAGAATTACAGACTCTGCAAAGCGTGTTTGCCTTCTCTCCCTCCTACTCCCTTGTAGGTGTATATTTGCCTTGATTCTGTAGAAAACTGTACTCAGTTTAACCATCACGGTGACATGGACGACAGTGGAATCAGCTGGGAATCAGAGTCTGAGAACCTGGAGGAAGCACTGCAGAGACTTAACAAGAATGTAGAGACTTTTCCTCCACTGACAGACTTTAGCTCAGGTGTGTTTGTTCTGAGTGCCCAGGACACGCCAGGGAGATGGGTGGGTTATTTATCATGTTAACTGGTCGTTCTCCTCCTCAGCATCACACGTATGATCTCTAAATTCCAAAAACACATTTTCTAGATGGGGAGTGACCCAAATGAGTTACGTAACTTAGCACTCCTGTGGGGACAGTTTACTAGTCAGGCAAGTTGGAAATTGAGGGTAGTCGCAGAAGGATGGTTGTTTTTAAGTGTGAGGCTTCACCGCCAGCTCAGATTGTGAACGCTGACTTCCAGACTACAGTGGTATGAATCACCTGAAATGACGACTTTTGGGGTAGGTTTATCAGGATAGATTAAAATTCTTACAGCTTTCTTTCCAAACTATTCCTCACATCCTTACCAAATGCCCATGGTTCTCTTCAAAGGAAAATGTACCCACTTGCTGTTGGCAACCCCTGGATACCAAGAGTGGCTGCACATTTTCCTGTTGGGGCATAGAGCTGTCTATTATTGGTCTTTGTATATCAGAGTATGTTTAAGCAAAGGAAAAATATATCAGCACAACTTCTTGCCTGGTCTAATAGCCTTCTGATAGGCCGTAACTTTTTTGGCTGATTACGGCTCACAGTTCCTGTTGCTTGTAATGTTCTTCCTCAGACTGGCTGTCACAGTCAAGGTCTCTTGCTCAGGTCTCCTTTATCAGAGGCCTTCTCCTGCCTCTCCCAGCATGCAGCAGTGTCCCCTCCTCCTCACCACTTTACAGAAGCAGTGTCAGCATGTCCACTCAGGGGCATCAGCAGCAATTGGAAGGGCACTGTACAATTGGTCTCACAGTTACCAACTGAGTGTAAGAGTATCTCAGCAGGTGGGTTTTGTGTAGACACACTTTACAGTCCAGAAGGAAAAAAATTCTTCCTCATTCATACCTCCAGGGGAGTCACAGTCCAGCATAATGTAATTTCTGTATCTGAACATACATGGTTTGTTCATTCATAGCTACTTTATGCCTGAGGTTGTTTTTCTTTTCTTGGCAATGTGACCTCACCTGTGTGGAAGCGGGACTCTGAGGATGGGCAAGTGCTTTTCTTCAAAATATAACCGTAGACATTAGTAAGAAAACTTGATAAAGTGTAGGCAGAAAAGGAGAAGCCACCACAGTATTCAGTTTTGGGTAGTGACCATATGGTTACTTTTTTTTTTTTTGTACTTTTTATATTAAAATTTTTGGAAGAAAATCAGTAACAATTCCATGATTTGTTCTCCTTTACTGTCTTTCCAGAAATGCCTTGCCTCGCCGAATATGCTGATGGTTTGTGGTACAGAGCCAAGATTGTTTCCATTAAAGAATTTAATCCTTTGTCTGTCCTGGTACTGTTTGTTGATTATGGGTCCACAGAGAAGCTGACAATAAACAGGTAAAGGAAACGTTGAATAAGGTGCTTTTTAAAAAGCATATTTGTGTGTGTGGTATGGCTATGTAGGGAGCATGTGCTTACGCAGAGGTCAAAGGTCAATATTGGTGTCTTCTGTTGCTGTCCACCTTGCTTTTTCAGACAGAATCTCTAACTGAACCTGCTGTCCATTTCAACTAGATTGGCTGGACAGCAAGCCCAGGATCAGCTGTTGTTTCCATGGATGCTAGGGACCCAGACTGTAGTCTTCCTGCTTGCACGGCAGGCGCTTTACTCTTGGAACCATCTCCCCAGTCCTCAGTAAAGGTTCTTTGTTTTTTTCTGGGATGGGAAGATTAATTAGAACTATTTCTTGGGAAGATTTTTTTGGGGGGAAGAGACAGGAGGGGAGGCTTGATTTGTTGGTTGGTTTTTTGTTTTGTTTTGTGAAACACTCTGTGTAGCCTTTGCTGTCCTGGTACTTGCTCTGTAGACCAGGCTGGCCTTGAACTCACAGAAATACACATACCTCTGCCTCCTGAGTGCTGGGATTACAAGCATGTGCCACTACCACCTCATTTTAAAAGAAAAAAAATATTTTAAAAGTTTATAAGATTAGTAATTTCTTCTTTGTGCCAATAATTTATGAAAATATCTTAAATTCTAAGAGACTGGAGATTTTACAGGACCTCACAGCCAGAATTATCATACACCTTAAACCCATTTAAGACTTGAGACTGCTCCAGGCACAGTGCACACGCCTGTGATCCCAGCACTCAGGGAGGTAGAGGCAGGTGGATCTCTGCAAGTGCAGGACTTGTGACTGCTATTTGACCATATATTCAACTGCTTGTTTAACCTGCCTGTAAGAGAACAAAATAACAACCAACCTTCCTTGCCTGGGGTTTTCCATGTAGTCAGCTTTTACAGTGTAAGTTAATGCATAGCTTTAATCTTTTTAAAATATATTTTATTAACTTATTCATATTACATCTCAATTGTTATCCCATCCCTTGTATCCTCCCATTCCTCCCTCCTTCCCATTTTCCGCTTACTCCCTTCTCCTATGACTGTGACTAAGGGGGGCCTCCTCCCCCTGTATATGCTCCTAGGGTATCAAGTCTCAGTAGCCTGCTATCCTTCCTTTAATCTTAAATTGCGTTTGCTTCCATGTGCTATGATAGGTCATTTGTTAAGAGCAACCTACAGCTATTGCTTTATTTAGCACTGTGCGTTATCTGTGCCAGTTGGTGTCAGTTACGTTTCATCCCTCATAAAACTGTTACAGATGTCTATGAAGTATCCCTCCTTTCATCTCCATGTGACACTTCTATTCTATTGAGTAAACAGACACACAGGGACAGACAGGCTCATAAGACAGCACCCAGGCAGGCCCAGTTTCAGTCATACAACAAAGGCATGGGGAGCATCAAGTAGAGAAGTCAAAGCGAGGCTCACTTTCGGTTAAATCACTCCAAGTGCTTTTCTTGTTCTTAATGCAACACCAGTACTTTGTGACTGAGCTTTGCACTAATACATCAAAACCCATGTTTCATTAGTTTTGTATTTATTTTATGGGTCTAGGTATGTATACACACAGGTCATAATGCATGTGTTGATGTCAGAAGAAAGTCCACAGGCGTTATTTCTCTCCTCTCATCACATGGGATCCTGGAACTGAACTCAGGTCTTAGGCTACTCAGCAGCAAGCCCTAAGCATGCTGAGCCATTTCACCATCCCAGATTGAGGGTTTTTATTTTTATTTTTATTGTATATTATGTTGGTTTATGCATATTAGTACAGGTGTCTGAAGAGGCCATAGATATTAGATCCCCTGGAGATTGACTTACAGGTAGTTGTGAGCCACCAGACATGGGTGCTGGGTCTTCTATAAAAAACAGCAGGTCTCCTGCAAAAGCAGTACATGCTCTTGACCACTGAGTCATCCTTCCAGTCCCCAAATTACGAATTCTTACTACAGATTTTTATTTTTTTAAGATATGCATAAGGTTTATCATCTTAGTATAAAATTAAATGACTTCTACCTCCAGCCCCCAAATTAGGAATTTTGTTTCATTCTGTTTTGTTTTCGAGACAGGGTTTCTCTGTGTAGCCTTGGCTGTCCTAGACTCACTTTGTAGACCAGGCTGGCTTCAAACTCACAGTGATTTGCCTGCCTCTGCCTCCTGAGTGCTGGGATGAAAGGCATGTGTCACCTATTATTTTTTTTTTAATTTAATTAAGATTACAACTCAATTGTTATCCCATCACTTGTATCCTCCCATTCCTCCCTCCCTCCCATTTTCACCCTATTCCCCTCCCCTAGGTCTAAGACCGAAGGAGACCTTCTCCCCCACTGTATGGTCATGGAATTTTTATTATAGATTTTTATTTTTATAAGATGTGGATAAGGTTTGCCATCTGAGTATAAAATTAATAGGCTTCTAAATACATTCACAATTGACTTTACACTTTGCATATCCAAACATTTTTAATCAATCTTCACAGAAATTTTGCCCGTTGAGTAAAATGATGCTCCATTTTACCCTCACTTCTGTTCCTTCTGTGCCTAGTCTTAAAGCATTTGTGTCTGTCTCAACTTTAGACACTGTTTATGGGCTGACACCAGGACTACTTTTATTTTTCCTATTGTGAGCAAGACTGTAATTAACACAAGTACAGAAGCCTTTGTTGAGAGCAACTTACAGCTATTGCTTTATTTAACACTGTTCATTATCTGTGCCATCTGTTACAGATGTCTATAAAGTATCCTGAGACCCTGTTTTCAGTCATGTGGGGTATATACCAGAGATGGGATTGCTGGGCCACACTCTCTCTCTCTCTCTACTCTCTAAAGAACTCCCACATACAGTTCTCCACAGCAACTGGACCATTGCACATCACTGACAGTGCCCAAGGGAGTCGGCTTTTCTGACGTTTCTTGGCTATGCCCTTGCTGTCATTTGCCAAATCCAGTATCATGAAACCTTTCTCCTGTTTTCAATCTCTTTTGTAACAGACTACGTCAGATTCCTGTTCAGCTTATGCAGTACCCAGCCCAAGCCATAAAGGTTCTCTTGGCAGGGTTTAAACCTCCCTTAAGTGACTCAGAAAAGGCCAGAATACCATACTGTCCCAAGTGGAGCATGGAAGCATTATGGACTATGATAGACTGTCTCCAGGGAAAACAACTTTATGCTTCCTCTGTGGTAATTATGTCTTAATTAGCCAAATTATTTTGAAGCTATTTCCGTAAACCCTATTAACTTTGTAAAGCGTTTTGCTTCTGCTTAAGAAATACTAGTTAAAGCATTTAAAGCTACATAGACTGTATCAGTTAAGGCTAGTTAAAATATTTTTATGTGGAGCTTGGGATGGAACTCTACTAGCAGCCCGTAAGTTAGTAGACACAGGTGTAGGTGATGCTCACCTGTCATCCACCATTCAGGACATGCAAGCAGGTGGGTCAGAAGTTCAAGGTCATCACCCTGAGCCCTGTCAAACCCACCAAAGGAAAATTTAATTTTAAAAAACTTCATTATCCTAAAGGGATAAGGATTAATATAAAATAATAAAGATGCATATCCTATCATTAAAGAACTTCCAAGTTAATGAAAAACAAACATGCATACCACTAATTAATTTGAGGTAGAATCAAAGTACAGTAGAGGTATAGATAACTGTGTAGGCTGGGAAGAAATGTAAGAAATGACTGTTTGCATCCGAAGAGATGTGGAAAGGTGTTCAAGAAACTTCTTAGGAGACATTCAAGTAACTCACTAAGTAGGAGGTCCAGAAAGTGTTACACAAGCTGTGTCCTGAAAGCTGGGGAGCTATAGTCAGAGAAGCCTGAACTGCAAGGTGGCTAGATCTACAGCAGAGCTCCAGGTCGGAGCTCAAGGGCTAGGAGCACACACTTGCTGCGCTTGCAGAGGAGCCCAGGTCTGGTTCCCAGTGGCTCACAACAGCCCACCCCAGTTCCTGGGGATCAGATACTCTCTTCTGAGCTTGCTAGCACTGTATACACATGGTGAACTTAGATACGTGAAGGCAGAGCACTCACGTAGGTTAGTTCTAAAGATTTTTTAAAAGATTTTAAGTTTAGCATATCACACAGTAGTAGCCCACAGGCAAGCAGGAACCTTGTTTTGTTTTTGCATAGTGTTCTAGAACTGGTCATTTTTTATCCTTACAGGCACGTGCACAATTTGTTTCTGTGATGTGGCTCAATATTATAAAACCCAGGACTCCCAGACCTCCTCCTTGACACAGCCTGAGTAGAGAGGATGATGCATAAGGCTGAGTTACCCTTGGTCTTTAGGACTGGTGTTCAGGCCCGACTGCGTTCTCTGCCAGGTGCTAGGACAAAGAATCCTGTATACTGCCTTCCACAGAACCAGACAAGGCTACTATGACTAGAAAATGCTTTTGGAAAACTGATGTATGTTGTGCACTAGCATGTACATAGTTCATGAAGGGTGTTTTAAAGAAGTCAGTGAAAATACAGACAGGCCAAGTATTTATTACAAATATATTATTTCTTTACCTCTATGAGTAACAGCCAAATTTTATTATATGCATAGCAGATCCAGTGTGTGGTATATAAAATGTAAAGGAGAGCCTTGGGCTTTCATTAGCTTTAATAGAGGAGACTAGAAGGAAACCAAGATGCCCTCTGAAGGCAGAGGCAGAGAGTGAATTAGTCTTGCACCTTCCTCCAGCGACAGCGACAGACAGGACGGAAAGGACAGCAAAGACAGATTGTGTTTCATTTGTTGGTGGGGTGTTTTGGGTGTCTGTTTGTTTTGCTTGTTTTGTGATCATCCTCTTCTGCCTCCTGTTAGGATTACAGGTGTGTTACCACCATGTTATAAGTGTGTACCCAGCTACATTATTATCTTCTTGATAACTGTATCTTTCCATTTTAGGCTCAGGAACCAGAACAAATAGTGACATTATATGAAAATGAACAATACCCAGTTCATATGTCCTTGGTAGAAATGGGGCTTGCAGATAAAGATGAATGATGTAAGTGCACTCACCCTCGGTTGCCTGTGGAGTCAGCCCATGTGTGCCTGTACATGACTGCTGTGGCAGAGATGAATGTTAAATGGCTTATAAAAGCATCTAAGTCTCATTTCTCAAAAGATGAAATTCGACAAGAACTCTTCCAGATTTTGTTGCCTGATACCTATCAACAACCCTTGTATTTGTAAAGACAGTCGGGAATGGCTGTCATGACTGTCCTCGTACTGATGGGTGGGGCAAGCAGAGCACAGTTGCATTCCCAAGTAGCAGGCAGAACCACTAGAGACCCAGTCAACCAGCTAGAATTGAAGAAAGCATCAAAGCAAGTTTTAAAGTAATGCTTTTTGTTTTTCAGGCATACAAGAGCACCTGTAGCAGTCCAGAAAGAAAAAAAAAAGTTTACTGTTAGATTTGTACCATTTCAGGTTTGATTTTAACTTGTTCTGCAGTTGTATCTTTTCCCTCCTTTAGTCTTGTTAAATTGTTAAAGAATGGTGTAGGAGGAAGTTTATATTTTCTTTGAAATATTTTTGTTTTTACTGTTTTCAAAATAAAATTGAGGCATATAGAAATTTTAGTTCATGTTATTAAGATTTTGCTTAAACAGCAGAATTGTTGAAGGTCATGAAATGTCTCCCCCATTACCACTGCCACTCCCTTACAAGATGAGTATGCTTGAGTTGATGTTTATAATTTTGCTGTACATGAATCCATAAGAAAGACTGAGTAATGGGAAACCTAGATAACACTTTGATTCTGTTTGCATTGCCCATCTGAGTGCATGTTCTTATCATTAGATATATCTGTGTGTTTATAGGGCCCTTATACATGTGAGAGGTTTTCTCACATGTGCACAGTAGTGGGATTTGCTGGGTCAGGGGGCAGTTGCTTTTGAAAAAGAAGTCAGTGAAAATACAGACAGGCCAAGTATTTATTACAAATATATATTTCTTTACCTCTATGAGTAACAGCCAAATTTTATTTTATGCATAGCAGATCCAGCGTGTGATATATAAAATGTAAAGGAGAGCCTTGGGCTTTCATTAGCTTTAATAGTTTTAAAGTTTATGTCTTACTCTAATATCCTTCCACAGTGTTATATCTTACTCTAATATCCTTCCACAGTGTTAAGTAATATATTTTTATTTTTTGTTTTTCACATTCAGTTCTTAATCACCTAGAGCTGATATTTGTTAACAAGTAATCATCAATACCTATTGTCCTAGTTATAAACTCACAGTAGGCAGTTTGCACTTTTTTAGAGCACGCTTGCTTGTGCTGGCTGCCACCTCTCTGGTAATAAGATGAAGGAGGCTGTGACTGGTTCACACCAGCTACTTCTCTGTTTCTGACAAGTTACATAGCACTCTGGTTGTAATTCATGAGAGCTTTCATCTAAGAACTGGCTGCAGTACTGTAGTGACACTCACTTTTTAGTTCATTCTCTGGAAACAAGGATTTGATGCTCTTTTACCTCTTGGGTTTCTTATTTTGAAAACCTGCACAAACCATGTATGGTGGTGCACGCCTTTACTCAGCATTGAGGGGACCAAGGCAGGTGGGTCTCTGAATTCACGGCCAGCCCAACCTACACAGTATGTTTCTGGCTACTCAGTGCTACACAGTAGGGCCCAGTCTCTAAAAAACAAGACCAAAAAAAGCAAAGTTGTTTAAAAAATAAACTGTACATAGTTTACAGCAAAGTAATAACCTTTGGCTCTTCCTGACTGTAGAAAGACACATACAAAGGAGGAGCTGCTTCTGTGTTTCTAAGAATGTAGACCAGGAAGAGACTCTGCAGTAAAACTTTAATTTTAAAATTCAAACATAATTTACATTTAGACACACACACATTATATAAATTAAACGATTGAACACATGAAGAAATGTATATACTCTGAACAGAAGAGCCACTTAGTGTTACCTCATGATTAATCCCACAATGATCTCTACAATTCTGTGTCCATTACAACATTACCATCTTTGTCCTTCACTCTAACCCGGCCAGATGTGTACTTCGTCTCTTGATGACCATTTGCATAGACAGTTTTAACAGTCCCATCTGGATATTCTCTTCTCTTGAACTGGGCAGTATGGAGCTCTCTTTGCCCATTATTAAACTCTATGATTTTGTTGCCATCACTGTAAAATTTAAACCAGAATATAATTCCTTAAAAATGTGTATCAACAAGAGCTGGTCATAGTGGTAGGTACATGACTGTAATACCAGCCCTGAGGAGGCTGAGGTCTGAGGACTGGAGTTCAGGTCCAGCCTGGGCAACACAAAAACCCTGCCTAGCTCTGCCAAGTAGAGCAGGAAAGAGCTCAGTGGTAAGTACTAGCCTAGTATGCATGAGGCTTTGGTTCATCCTCAATACAATGGGAGAATAAAAAGAAAAGAAACATACAACAGGAATGCTAGCTAAAAGGAGCCTTTGATTCTGGTAATTATTCTCCAAAAAAGACTCATTGGTCCTCTTTCCAATACAATTGCAAATTCTGTCTGCAGTATTTCATCTCAGTTCCAACTACTAAATTAGCTTTTACATGTGGCCATGAAGTTTCTCTTATTGAATTTACTTTGTACTTTTACTATAAATGTTTAGTTTTTTGTTTTTAAGTTTTAGATTGTCTAAATCCAAACAGACTAAAAGTCTAAAAAAGACTTTGTTGTTGTGACAAGAGTCTCTTTATGTAGCCCAAAACTGGCCTGCAACTTGCTATGTAAAGTAGGCTGTCTTCAAACTCTCAGTGATCCACCTCCCTCCTCAGTTCTGGGATGTTAGCATACCCAGCTCAGAGTGGTCACTCTGTTAAAATTTAGCTATTCAGGTTCCTTGGAGTAAAGTTAGGATGGCTCTTTTTCAATAAGTTGAAGACCACCTGAGTACTTTGAACAACAACAACAACAAAAAAGTCAGAATATGAAAAAATTAACACCAAGCAGATTGCTGGGCATATGTATGGGACATTCATAGTGAATTTTCATGGCCTGGGGCTATACAGACTAAGATTCAGCAGTTTGAAACATATTACAGAATCATCATGTGCCACATACATGTGAGACACAAAATCTATCCCAAGAGCTGCTTCCCCTGGGGGGAGAGGGGCGCTCCAGCACAGCTGCATCTGAACAAGCCAGGTGATTCAGTGGTACACTGCAATTTGAGAACTACTGCCCTAAAGAAAGAAATAATTCTCACCAAACTAATAACACCTGGGACTTGCTCATGAAAGTCTATGTTGAAAGCAGTTAGTCTATGTTGAAGCATGGTACAGAAATTTTCTTTACTTCTCTGCTTATTATGCAAAACTACTGTAAAAAAGAAATCCTAAATTTTTTCTAATGTTATCCAATGTATAACAGACCTCTAATTTTTTTTAACAAACTGCTATTTATTTGTGTATGTATCAGATTTCTACACTAAGGGGGAAACACTACAGTGACTATAAGGAATTGCTGTACCACCTGAAGTAGTTTTAGCTTTCTTGGCCAATCTGTATGACCAGCTTCACGCTGGCTAGTATATTAGCTGTTTTCAAAGACAGAGTTACTTAGTTGTCATATCCTAAAATAAAGGGAAAACTCAAAATCAGATGTAGCCGACCTTCACCAGGACGGTGGTTAAAATGATGGGGTAAGCAGCTCTGCATCATCAGGTTGGTTAGGATGTGCCCCTACAATCTTAGCGTGTGGGATTTGATGGCAGAAGGATCGAAGTTCAAGACCAGCCTGAGCCACAAGAAACTCAGCTTTAAAAAAAGTTTTTTTATTGTATATCGGGCATCCAGGGACCACATAAAATTAACTTTCAAAATGTAATGTTCAGAAAGACAAAGGAAGAGCTTGCTGATTTTTAAAGTTTGGATCAAATATGCCAAGAGATTAAAACTGTACCAAAGTGGACAGAGGGGTTGATAAAGTAAAATTACAGGCAAGATCGGGACTACAGGCACACACGTGAGGACAGCGTGGCTTCTGTGTTTCATTCTGTTTTCAAGGTTCACACTAAACCTTTTTTTAAATTTTAGTTTATTATAATTTATTCAGATCACATCCTCACTTTTATCTCTTCCTGTTCCCACCCTCACTCCCTCTTCCCCTCCCCTAGACTCTAAACAACTTTTTTTTTTCCAAGACAGGGTTTCTCTGTGTAGCCTCGGCTGTCCTGGACTCACTTTGCAGACCAGGCTGGCCTTGAACTCCCAGTGATCCGCCTGCCTCTGCCTCCCGAGTGCTGGGATTAGAGGCGTGTGTGCCACCACGCCCAGCTGACTCTAAACTTCTAAACAAATGACTCCCACTCTCTTCCTCTCCTGAGTTCTGTGCAGCCTCTCTCTAAACGTCACAGTGCAAGCATGTGTCTCACATGTTTAAAGTGTCTGTCTCAACTCATTGAAAATTCAAGTCACTGACACATTTTGTTTCGTATTTGGGAGGGTGATGCTTCCTTGCACGTAACAAGTTCCAACTCAGATCTTCATGACTGCACAGCAAGTGCTCTTCCCTACTGAGCCAGATCCCCAGTCCCAATTTTTTTTTTTAAGTTGAACCATGAAAATTGGAAACAGACTTAAGAGGTGCCATACCGTTGTACTCGGACAACTGTGCCATCTGGAAAGATGCTCTCTTCTTGACCATCAGCAAATAAAGTCTTAATGGTCTGGTCAGGAAATGTGATTTCTTTTCTTCCATCTGGGAAATGCTTTTCTGTTTTAAAAATAATTGTTATCAGTATTTGTTTTTGAAGGAAGGCTAGCATTAAACAGAGGAGGCAAAGAAGTTTGTACCTATTTGTCCACTTGAGAAATGTAAGACTTGCAGGCCTTCTGGGTATGTGGTGTGCGTGGTCTGGGCAGCGGCATAGTAATAGACCTGCAAAGACATTTCCTGAGTCACCCTCGAGAGACGGCACAGCCAGCAGCAGTGTCCTGAGCACACTCACCACTCTCTCATCCGGCATGACCTGCTTCACATCACCATTGAAAAACGTAACAGTGATGCTCTTCCCATCCGCACTCACTTCCTTCCGAGTTCCATTGGGAAACAGGACAACCCGGCTCCCATTTTTATAAACCTTTTCTACCTAAAAAGACACAAGGTGATTATCACTAGGTAAGATTTCCTCCTGACACCATGCAACAAAGATACGAAGAATGCCTTGCCTGTTTACACACATCCAAATTCTCCACAATAGACGTAAAAAACAAATTTCTAAAATTAAAAGTAGAGAGTAGAAAACACCTTTATTTCATCAGGTTTTGTTTTGTTTTCTGAGACAGGATTTCACTGTAGCCTTGGCTGTCCTGGGCTCACTTTGTAGACCAAGCTGGCCTTAAAGTCAGAGAGATCCGCCTGCCTCTGCCTCACGAGTGCTGGGATTAAAGGCGTGCGCCACCAACAACCACTTTTTCTCGGCTTTTTATTGTTCATATTCCATTTATATTAACAATTCATCTAAAATAAAATCTCTCATCAACTTGGTGTCCTATAGGAGACTCATAAAATATGGTCATTTGACTTTATTCTCATCAGTCCTCAGGGTTAGACTGAACTTTGACGTTATTTCAGTTAAATGAACAAGATTAAGATGTATGAAACAGATTTTTCTGCAAACATATGAAAAATATCCTTACACACCTCCCCAGACATCATTATGTCCCTTTTCACCCCTCCCTTTAATCAGCACACCCACTTTCTCCACTTAGAAACTTCTGTAAGGACAAGAACATTCAGAGGGTAAAGGCACTTGCTGCCAAGCCTGATGGCCTGGGTTCTCAGGACACACATGTTGTGTATGGAGAGTACCAACTCCTGAAGTTGTACTCTGACTTCCTCGATTGTTCTGTGGCACACACAGATAACTAAGGCCAGGAACAAAGTTACACAGGCTAGCAACAGGCCTGGCTCCAGAACAGAATTACAAAGACCACAGAGGAGAACATGTGAGAGGCCGTGCCGCTCTGTGTTAAAGGGGTGATAGTCCTCCTTTTGCATATCACTAAATGTTCAAGCGCCACAGTCCTGAAGCTAAGTGCCACTGCAGCCGGCAACACCAGCCCTGTCACATACTACACAACAGTCACTGATGGGCCACATGCTTAACATTCTCCCCGATTAGTTTAGTGAAGCTGGAAAACCTGGCCCTTTGCATCCTAGCTGCCATCATGCACAGCATCATGTTACTTGTGTTTTAGTGACGGTGTAAGCCTGTGCTGACAGCTTCAGAAAAGTACATCCCACACAATTATGTAAAGTACATAGTCTTCAATAATATAAAACAGCTATGTTGCTGATTCATGGGCTTTCTATGCTTTTATAAACACCATTCTATGTGTTTCCTTCACACATGATATTTATATCAGCACACATGGAGTCTCCTGTGCTTCAGCTTATTTGCTGCCCTTTGTTCTTCTAAGTCCTCAGAACAGTGGCTCTACCATATACACACCTATGTCTGCACACACACCCTGTGTACACTTAGACATAGACATGGCATACCCACCTCTACCATATACACACCTATGTGTGCACACACAACCTGTGTACACTTAGACATAGACATGGCATACCCACCCCCTACCATATACACACCTATGTCTGTACACACACCCTGTATACACTTAGACATGGACATGGCATACCCACCCCCTACCATATACACACCTATGTGTGCACACACACCCTGTGTACACTTATACATAGACATGGCATACCCACCCCCTACCATATACACACCTATGTCTGCACACACACCCTGTGTACACTTAGACATAGACATGGCATACCCACCCCCTACCATATACCCACCTATGTCTGCACACACACCCTGTGTACACTTAGACATAGACATGGCATACCCACCCCCTACCATATACACACCTATGTCTGCACACACACCCTGTGTGCACTTATACATAGACATGGCATACCCACCCCTACCATATACACACCTATGTCTGCACACACACCCTGTATACACATAGACATGGCATACCCACCCCTACCATATACACACCTATGTGTGCACACACACCCTGTGTACACTTACACATAGACATGGCATACCCACCCCTACCATATACACACCTATGTCTGCACACACACCCTGTATACACTTACACATAGACATGGCATACCCACCCCGGTCTGAGGTAGGTCTCATTTAGGTCTCTGTGAGCACATTCTAAGATATTCATACAATAATACAATCTGTAACAATGCAGTTCTCAGAACAGGTCCTGCTGTCAAATGACAAGTGGCACTCTTTTCAGAGTCTAAAATCCTTATTTTAATGCTATTTTTTATAGCACATTTTTTGATAACTTTTTTTTTTGGTGTTTGTTAGAGAATTTGTTAGTGTTTTGCCTGCCTGTGTGGTCATGTGAGACCCCCTGGAACTAGAGTCACAGACAGCTGTGAGCTGCCATGTGGGTGCTGGGAGCTGAACCAGAGTCCTCTGGAAGGGCAGCCACTGTAACTACTGAGCCATCTCTCCCGCCCCAACACTCATTATTTTAAATGAATATGGTTTACCTTTCCATCCGGATGACTGATTTCTCCCTGAATCTCTTCCTCATTTTCCTCATTTTTATATTCAAGATCTGGGAAGTTCACTGGTTCAAGAGGCTCTCTGGGCAAGGCAGCCTACAATATAAGACATTTTAAGCAGTTAACAACCTGCACCCACTAAATTAAAACCCAGATTCCAAAACTACATTCTATAGAGTCCATGGCTCATGTTTGTTGTTATATTTGAAACATTTACAATGTTAAATAAAAACCTTTTTAAAAAAAAATATTTATTTGTTACTATGTATACAGTGTTGTGCCTGCATGTAACACCTGCACCCCGGAAGAGGGCATCAGATCCCATTATAGATGATTATGAACCACCAGGTGGTTGCTGGGAATTAAACTCAGGACTTTTGGAAGAGCAGCCAGTGCTCTAAGTTCCTGAGCCGTCTCTCCAGCTCCCAGAAGCCCTTCTTCATACCTTTAGAAATTTAACATCCACTTCAATCTTGAATAAGGTACATTCACATATTTAACTACATAAAAAGATTTACTTGTCCTTTATCCGAGCTGCCTAAGTCACGAGGAGGCACAGACTTGGATCTTCGAGCCGGATTCCCTGTTAGAATATAATTGTCAGAGTTAGTTTTAATACTTAGTGAAAATGTTTAGCTTATTGGTCTGGTAAACAATTTCCTTTGGGGGCCAGTGAGAGGGCTCAGCTGATAAAAGCACTTGTCCCCAAGCCTTGAAACATTAATCCTTGGAACACACATGGTAGGAAGAGAGAACCAACTTCCACAATTGTCAGCTGCCCTCCACATGAGTACAGTGGGACACACATACCCACACTACACACAAAATAAAAAGTTTGCTTTGTCAGTGCTGTCTTATTTAACCCAGCTGCCTTGTTTTATTTATGTGTATGTGGGAGTCTGTCTGCAGATATGAATACACTCTGGCATGTGAGGGCATCATATCCCTTGTAGCTGAGTTACAGGTGGTTGTCAGCTACCCAGAGTGGGTGCTGGGAACTGAACTTAAGTCATCTGAGAGCAGCAAATTCTCAATCACTGAGCCATCTCTCCAGCCCATTACCCTATGTAAACCATCCCCCTTAGAGTCCAAACTGCCAGCGTTGCCAATTCTATACCATAATGTATTTAGAAAATACATCTGAAAAATCAGTATATGGAAGATGGAAGGCAGAGCTAAAAGAGGGGAAAAAAGGAAGAGCGCAGAGGCTTGCCATAGGTAACCAGGGCTCGGAGCTAGGAGGATGCTTGCTCCGTCTGTATAGGGCACAAGAAGAATGTCATAGGCCAAGTGTGCAAATTTTACCTGTCACATCATCTCTAACCTTTAATCTCCGCCAGAGATGAGACTAATTCTCCCCTTTTTTTTCAGGTGAGGAAACCAAGGCTGAGAGGATAAATTACCAAATCTACAAGGCAGAACCAGAATCAGAGCCCTGACAGTTCATTACATACCAAATTTAATTCTCTCAATTATGATCTGACATGAAACTGAACCCTCTATCTACAGCTGGACAGAGCTAGGAGACAGGAGCATGCAGACTCCTAGGTGCAGGCTCACCATCTGCAGTACTGTACACACAGACACATGGGACAATAGAGACAGATAGCAAGTGGTGCAGGAACAGCCAGACACATTCCACAGGCAGTGTGGCTCATAGCCTAATAAGGGAAAACTGAAAGCACAGGAGGCTGGAGAGAAGGCTCAGTTCAGAGTACTTGTTGCTCTTCAGAGGACACAGGTACAGTTTCCTGTGCCCATGTGACAACTAATAACACTCTGCAACCCCAGTTCTGGGGAATTCAATGCCCTCTTCTGGCTTCAGCAGGTCCAGGCAGACATGTTTCAGACATACATGCGGGTGGAACATCCATATATTTACTTTAAAAACAAAACAAAACACCACATGCAGGGAAAAAAGAAGCCCAGCAACATTAAAATAAATTGGGTGCATCAAAAGAGGTAATGAGTACACACAGACCAGCTTTAGCTTCCCCGCAACCTCAAAGCTAGCCTAAGCTACGTGAGACCTCATCCTTAAAAAAAAAAAAAAAAAAAAAAGGTTGACAAGCAATAGGCTGAGAAAAGATTTTTGTGACATAGGTAAGTTACAATCGTTAAAGACATTAAGTTATTTTCCTTTAATAAAAAAGGAAACTCAGGGCTGAGGAGATGGCTGAGCTGCACAGCACCTGCCTTGCACACATGGGTTTCAGTTCCCAGTAACATAGGCCAGGGTGGGACCCATGTAGCTAATCAGCAAAGGCAGTGGTGTTCACTGTATTTAAATGGTCAGGGAAATGCGCATTAAAATAGCAGTGACAGATACACTCACCCGGCTGGCAAAAACTGCAATCTGATGGCACCGAGTACTAGACAAGTATGGAATGAAGGACTTTCCTAGCTATTGAAAGTAGAGCTTTCATATCAGGGCTAGGGATGAAAATGCAGGCTGCTAGCAGTGACCTTGAGTCAATCTAGACAACTCACATGGGAAGAGCGAAACTACTTTCCTATAGCCGTTTTCTCAATCCATGTGTTTGGGCTCACAATAAATACAAGTAATAAACTTTAAGAGTGTACTAGCATGTTTTGGAAATATTTTGGTACAGTCTATTGGCATTAGAAGTCCTCTACCAGTTGTCCAGTTATTCTAGGCCTTGCTATGTACCTAGAGAAACGCAAATAAGAATGCCCACAGTATTGCCAACACCACACACCAATTCATACAAGTGAATTTGTTAAGGCTGGAGAGATGGCCTAGCAGTTAAGAACACTGGCTGCTTTTGCAAGGACCTGGGTTCAGTTCCCAGTATCTACATGGCAAACTCTTGATAATTACAGATTTATAAGTTGTGTAGGCACATGTAGTTTAAAAGAATAAATAAACATGGAATGCTCTCAGGAGCTATCTGAGGGGTAAGGCTGACATAGAGACCCTGAAGCAACCCCCAAAGGGCTCAAGTTTCTCCAGCAACCTCATGAAGTGGGAGGGAAGGGCTGCAGCGCAGCTCCACAGGAGCACTCAGTTCTGACAGCGCTTCTCACAGCTAAATGAACACCGTGCATATTTTTTGACCTTTGTCTTGTCTATAAATTATAACAGTTACTATTTGTCCACACTGTAAATGAATCCTTTCTCCTTTACCAGCTTGTTCCCTGACTTCTTTTATTTGGTTTTGTTGTTTTGTTTTTCATTTGTTTGTTTTTCTTGCACTGACCTTTTAAAAATAATTTTTATATGCATTGGTGTTTTGCCTGCATGTATGTCTGTGTGAGGGTGTCAGATCTTGGAGTTACAGACAGTTGTGAGCTGCCATGTGGTTGCTGGGAATTGAACCCACGTCCTCTGGAAGAGCGGCCAGTGCTCTTAACCACTGAGCCGCCTCCCAGCCCCTCCTACTTCTTTTGAAACAGAAACTAAGGCAGTAGCTTATATGCTAGTGATGCAGAGGCTTCAAAACCACTAGTGTTTAATTCCATGACTATAATCCTCTCTCCTCCTGCCCCATCCACTTCCTTCTAATCCCGTCTCACCTGGCAACCCAGACTGGCCTTGAACCTATGGTGAGCCTCCTGACTGGTAGGGTAACAGGTGTGTCACCCTGCTCAGCTCAGATTACCTAGTAAGTTCTCATATATAAAAGAGCCGTGCAGCCCCTTACCTTGTGCTGGCAAATAGTTTTTCTTATATTTTTCTACCTGGGCTCCCGAAGAAACATGACTCTTTTGGAACTGAGCTGATGAATTCTATAATAAGAGAGATAATTTTTAATATAACTGTTAGTCTACACTTCATGACACTGAGTAAAATTAACTCAGTTAAGAGCTGTTCATCTGCACTCTGAATTACATGAGGTCAGGTAAAGTAGTGGCTATCTAGGAATGAAACACAAACACACACACACACACACACACACACACACACACACACACACACACACACACAACGTCCCTCAACCCAAGACACAGAACAGACCTTCATGTCAATCAACCTCCTTCCACCAGCTGCCCACGTGTCCCCACTGGTTCATGAAGCTGCCTGACACTCCCCCATCCCAAAAGTCTGTCCCCACCAGCAGCCCTGTCAGGCCCTCCCCACCTCCCTGGTGCCAGTGTCCTTGGTATCTTGACCTGCCCCACCCCCCATCTGTGCTCTGTCCACCCTCAGCTATGATAATCCCAGAACTTGCCACCATCAATTCTAACAGTACCTTCAATAAACAGATGCACAAATCACAATTCCAAAGTAGTCTGTTTACAAACATCTAGACTGTGGGGTATTCCGCTAAACAAATATCCAAGAATCTCTCTAAAAAGTCAGGGTTGCAAAAGCCAGGCGAGGTGGCGCACGCCTTTAATCCCAGCACTCGAGAGGCAGAGGCAGGCAGATCGCTGAGTTCGAGGCCAGCCTGGTCTACAAAGTGAGACCAGGACAGCCAAGGCTAACACAGAGAGACTCTGTCTCGAAAAACCAAAAAAATAAAATAAGATAAAAAGTTAGCGTTGCTTCATAAAATGCTAAATTTTTTTGTTTTGGTTTGGTTTTTTGTTTTGGTTTGGGGCTTTTTGTTTTTGTTTTTCGAAACAGGGTTTTTCTGTGTAGCCTTAGCTGTCCTGGACTCACTTTGTAGAACAAACTGACCTTGAACTCAGAGATCCGCATGCCTCTGCCTCTGCCTCCTGAGTGCTGGGATTAAAAGTGCACCACCACACCCCGCAAAATGCCAAAGTATTGAAAGGCTAGGAGGCCATGATTTCTACAGCTCCTTTCAACTGCTTTGGCCACACAAAGCATGGTGAGATTTCACAGCAGTCAGAGCAGAGTAAGTCAGGGCCTCATCACGCCTCTTTGACCTCTTCTCCACTGGAAACTTCTGTGATACAGTATGGTGGAGAACGAATGGATGTCTCTTGTAGGACAATGTATCCTGTCTTTCCAGATCAGCCTAGAGCACACAGCCTGTTGATGCACACATTTGCTATGTCCTGTGCATCTGTAGCCTCTGGCCTTCTGATATGGCTTACACTCGTGGTTTACTACAGTCACTCTTACACACTGCAAACCTACATCCTCCTCCCCTGGGTAGCAGCATCACTTTTGCCAAAATCCAACCCATCACCAAAAGAGCTAAACAACAACCCAAAACAAGAGCAATCAGTTCTGCTTCAGGTGCGAGGTCTCCTGCCCACGTGGCCCCCCACCACTGCAACCACAAACCAGCCTGTCCTGCCGTCCTAGTTTGCTTTCCATTGTTGGGATAAAGACCATGACCAAAAGCTGGGCGTGGAAGGCATCCCAATCCACGTCCATCTCTGAGAAAAGTCACAGAAGCAAGGCACAGAGATCCTGAAGGAACACTGCTTACTAGCTTCATGGCTTGCTTAAACGAGCCAGGACCACCTGCCCAGCAGTAGCCAGGCCTACAGTAGCCTGGGCCCTCCCACATTAATCGTCAAGTTAATACCGCCACCAGCTTATCTAGAGGCCAATCTGATGGAGGAATCCTCTCAACAAGATCCCCTCATTCCAGAGGGCTCTAGTGTGACCAGTCACCCCCAAGGACCTGTGGTTTCCAGCTCCCCACACCCACCCTCCGCCTCTTGCTTCCACTCTCAGGTCAAATGAGTGTGCTCCTGTTTCACCAAGAAAGGCAGAGCTTTAGGGGATGTCCCACAAGCTGCCACTATGCCTCAGCCTGGTCCCGCCAGGGCCAGCCCTCCTCTCTTTTAGGATGCTGCCCAGCTGTTCACTGCGTCCTCCTGCAGCAGTGTCCTCTTCCCTGAGCCACGTCTATGTAAAGTAACAAAGCCTTCACCCCAATCTCTTCAGCCACTGTCCCCAACTCCGCAGGGACAGCACACTCTGCCCGTATCTTCACTGTATTCTTCCCACCATCAACACTCTGAGGAAAAGGGTCTTAAATATGCTGCACAGTTCTGTGCTTGGGAATCACCTCAGCAGGTCCAGCAGGCTGCTCGCAATCTCAGGACACTATGGCAGCCTTCTCCCTCCATACCCTCTGGCTAGTCACCCGTGTCACCTGCTCTGTCACTAAGCCAGCTCTTCTTCACCAGTGCCTCACGAAACACAAATTCTGAAAGCATCAAGTGTCACCCCCAGCCTGCCCTGCCAGGGCAGCATCTCCACATGATAGCTAGGAGCCCTGCCACACGTGCACTCCATGGTGGTTTGAATGAGAACTGCCCCACAGGCTCACATATTTGAATGCTTGATCCCCAATCGGCAGACTGTTCGGGAAGCATTAGGAGGTGTGGCCTTATTAGAGGAGGTATGTCACTGGGGACAGGATTTGAGGTTTCAAAGGTCCATACCACTCCCAATGAGTCTACCTCTTGCTTGAGAATAAGAACGGAAGCCCTTTCCCGCTCCTCAAGCACCATGCCTGCCTGCCACCTTGCTCGCCACCATGGTACTCATGGACTCTTAGCCCTGCGACCATGAGTCCCACATTAAATGCTTTCTTTTATAAGTTTCTTTGGTCACGGTGTTTTGTTAGAGCAACAGAAAACTAAGACAAGTAGTTAGTAACTAGCATCAAATTTCCCTCCCTGAATAATAAGAGTTTACACTGGAAGTACACTGCTTTTGCCTTGTGCAATTATCAGCTGGGCCACCTGAGCTTTCAGTCTGTGGCAGTCAGTCATCCTGGAGCTGTGTATCACTAACTTCCCACCCTCTGGATCCGCCATCCCATTTCCTGCCTTTATGAGTATAAACAGTAGCCATCACCCTGATATGGCAAAACCAGCTCCCCCAAACCTACCACGGACATGGGCTGAGCCTTTTTTGTTGCTGTCCCATAGCGGCAGGCTTCAGGGCTGCTCTCCATAGCTGCCGCTCTCTTCCAGGCATCCAGTCGGAACCTTTCCATTACTTTTATCTCTTCTCGGAGGTCTGTATTCTCTTTGACTAGCATTTCTATCTGGCTTCTGAGGCGACCCTGTGCACTTGACCATTTTGTTTCCTTCCTTTTCAAGTCTTCCTGTAAATCTGTTATTTGCTGTTTCAAAGCCTGTTAAAAAGAAAAGGTTAGAGAATTAAAAACAATGTAATGGGAGAAGAGACACATCAATAAAACAAAATCCCAGCCCACCACAGACAGCAGGAGACGATGTCTAGTCAGTAAATGGCACTGGGTTTTTCAGGAGCTGGGATATGGAGGTCAGCTCAGTGCTCACCTTATTCTGTCACCTGTGAATCAGAAGCCTGGAGAAAGCAGAGGCAGCATCAAGTATGGCATGAGGGAATGCAACCTAACCTAACCACTAACCAAAACGGGTAAAGAAAAAAATGGCATGAATTCTTGGACAGAAGTAGACTTGAGCTAAAGAGAAGGCTGAATCCAAAGTCACAGACCGGCCCTGAAATCCATGGGTGAGGATGTTAACTCAACTGACTGCTCCCAGTCAGTTCCAAATTAAATCCCTTGTTCAACACCCACCCCTTCTCACTACTGTTCTTGACTAGTCTTTAAAAAAGAAAAAATAATAATAATGAGAAGAAACCAAGATTAAGAAAATGAAGGGGATATGTGGCTCAATGGTAGGTGCTTGCCACACATGTACAGGGCCCTGGGTTTGATCCATACAACAAACAAACAGGGAGGGAGTGAGGGAGGGGTAGAGAAGGGGAAGGAAGGAAGAAGGGGAGGGAAGGAAGGAGGGAAGGAAGGGAGGAAGGGAGGAAGGAAGGAATGAAAGGGGGGCATCTCAAAGGTAGACTACTTGCCTAGGATGGAGATTCTAGGTTCAATCCCCAGGAAGGAAGATATGAGTTGTTCTGGATGGAATGAAGTGAGTGAAGAAACTCCTAACTAGCCATGTCTATGAACAAAATGCAAACGTAACACAGAAAGCAGGACTAAAGTCAGGACAGAATGTTACCCGTGATTTGAGAACTACACAAGGCAAAGAGACCAGCACGCAACACAGTCTACCAAATGTAACTGGCGGGTCATCATGCTAACTAGAAAAGCCCCAACAGCACAGTGACGGAGTTGAGCTGGGGTCACTAGGGCAAGCAGCAAAGCATGGAGAGGTCCAAGCAGCCTTCCTATCAAAGGTTTCCCCACGTACCGTGGAGATGAGTGCAGCAGGCTCCTCACAAGGCTGAGGCACGGCTCTCATGGCTGCCTGATTCATGTTAGTACCTCTAACTACTTCATAAAATTGAAAGAGAAGGAACACTGTAAAATTCATTCTGTAAAACCAGTATTACTATGATACCAAAACCCATACAAGTACACAACAAAATCCTCATGTCTGTACTTTCATGCCCATCCTGGGGATTTCAGCATACTCCGTGCTAAAGGTTAAACCCTGGGAGTTGAGTACGGTAGGCAAGTGCTGAGTTATACCCTCAGCCTTAAAAATTCTCAAAGTATATGTAGACCAAATTAAATAATACATTAAAACTATACAACATGAACAGGCTGATCTCATTCCAGGGACACAGAGATGGTTAAACATGCAGACTGGCAAGTGCAATACAATACATAAACAGAATCAGGGAGAGAAACCACATGATCATCCCAATGAGTAGATACAGAAAGCCATTGACAATGTTCAGTATCCCTTCATAATAACAGCCCTGGAGAAACTAGGAACAGACGGCTAGATCAAGAAGGCAAGAGAAATGAAAGTGATACAAACAAGGAAGAAATCCAACTGCCCCTATGGGTAGATAATATAGATCTATACTTAAAAACTCCCAACTCTCTACACCCTCAGCTCTGATGCTTTCAGCAGATACAGTCAATATACAAAAATCACTAATTAGCTAATATATTAAATCACATTCACTAATGCAAACATGACCGAAATCAGAACGACAACCTCAGTTATAATAGCTTTAAAATATATATACATCAAATTCTTAGGACTAAGTCTAACCAGTGAGATGAAAGTCCTCTATAGTGAAAACTAAAACACTAAAACAAACAAAGATTAAGACACGGAAGAATAAGATGACTTCCTACACTCATGCATCACCAGAATATATTGCAAAATGTCTGGACTACCAAAAGCTACATTCAGATTCAGTGTAGTTCCCAACAACAGTATTCACAGATTAAAAAACAACAACAACAACAAAACTTTAAAATGCATATGAAAGTACAAAGACACCCCCCCTCCCACCTACCGCCCCCCCCCCCCCCGCCAAAAAAAAAATCCTAGACCCAAGAGCCATGCTGGAGGTACCATAGTACCTGATTTCATACACCAGACCTATGTGATCAGGAACTGGTACAAAACAGACACAGAGCCGGGCGTGGTGGCGCACGCCTATAATCCCAGCACTCGGGACACAGAGGCAGGCAGATCTCTGTGAGTTCAAGGCCAGCCTGGTCTACAAAGCAAGTCCAGGACAGCCAAGGCTACACAGAGAAACCCTGTTTCGAAAAAAAAAAAAAAAAGAAAACCGGACACTGACTAGAACAGTTAATTCTATACAACTATAACTACCTACACTTGAAAAGGCATCAAAAACACACTTTGGGAGCAATTAAGATGACCAAAGTTCCACATGACGGAAGGAAGTCCTGCAAGTTGTCCGATGGACTCCACATGCTTTCTGGCATGCACGCACACACGCACCCACGCTAATGTAATGTAATAAAAAAATTTTAATGAGGAAAAACAGTAAAGAAAGGTAAATTGAAGTGCTCAAAGCAAGTGTGAGATAAAGATTTTGTTCATCTTTTTATACATTTATAATGGAAATATATATTACCTTACCTTTTTCAAAGGAAAGAAATGTTTATAGAGTGCATGAAAAAGAAGCTGAGGTGGCCAGCAACTAAAAAGGACGTCCACACTCTATATCTCTTTTTAGGAGAGGATTTTTATTCGCGTATCAAGATCTAGTCTGCTACATATAATAAACTAATGAGCCAGTACTTTCCCCTACTTAAGATAATAGAACAAATACCTAGAGGACTAAGTACAGTGCTGTGCACTGTGATCCCAACGGCTCAGGATATGGCAGTCGGGCTCTCAAAGCTGATGTGGGCTATGTGGTGAAACCCTGTCTTAAAAATGAATATAATTCAAAGCCAGCCTGGTCTACAAAGTGAATCCAGGACAGCCACGGCTACACAGAGGAAAAAAAAAAAGAATAAGGGGATCCAAGATGGCAGCGCCAACCACACACAGTGTCTGATCAGCAGGATAGAACCTAGGGACTGGGCTGGGAGCTATAGACCTGGAGAGCCCTAGATAAGAGGGGTCCACAGAGTGTAGAGCACAGGTGGGTCTGGCTTCAGGCCATCTAACTGGTCCACAGAGGACACGTGTCCAGTCCCCAGAGACTGGCTGCATACCCACCTGTGAGCTGCAGCTGCACCCTGTATCTTGGTATCTGTATCTGGGACTGAACTGTCGGCTGGGAAGGGCCAGTATCTGGATCTGCTGGCCCAGGGGAGAACCCAGGAGAGCAGACGGATCTGACCTCAGACCACCCTGCCAGTCCACAGTAAGCCCGCGGGTTCTGTGGCTATAGGTAGGGTCTCCAAAGCCCAGGGCAGCCTATCGGGCTATACCTGTGCACTGTGGGTTACAGAGCACCAACATCAGTGTCTGCTGGCTGGGGCAAGGGGAAGCGGGGTAAGAGCCCAGACTGTAGATCTGAGATAGATCTGACTAGATCACCCTGCCAGTGCACGAAGGGACCAGGCGGCTGTACACTCGTTCTCAGGCTACTGCGTTGTATCCGCACTCTCCTCTCTGGCATACTGAGCCGAGGCACCACGACCTGAGCACGAATGGGCAGAAGCCTAGTCGACCGCCACAATCTAGCCAGAGGTAAACACACTCTCTGGTGGACTAAACCAAAGCACCACAGCCTGAGCCACTGCCACAAGCAAGAGGGCGGTTTCCACACTCCCTGGCCGACTGAACCGAGGACCCAGGGCCCCGGAGCCGAGGTCAGGGTCTCCAAAGCCCAGGCAAAGGCAGATAGTATCTACACTATCTCGGATTGAACCTTGGGCTGCGGAACACCAGCACCAGCCTCTGCTGGCCCAGTAAGGAGCCCAGGGTGTGGAGCAAAGTCACCCAGAGCTGAAACCAGGTCACTTGCCTGATCCAGAGAAGGGTTCCCTGATCCACACAGATGAGGAGTCTCACCAACAAACTGCACTGAACAACCAGTGAAGGACACCAGAAACTACCTCCCAACATCAGAAACAATAAGATGACCAAAGGTCAGGGTAAAAACACAAACAACAAAAGCCAAAACAATATGGCGTCTCCAGATCCCAGTCATCCCAAAGATTCAACCCTGGGAACTCAAACACAACTGAAGCACAGGAAAGTGACCTCAGATCCTTCATGATGAAGATGATAATGGAGGAAATAAAATCCGAAAAACAAATAAAAGAAGATGCAACTAAACAGCCTGAGGACCTTAGAGAGGCCATGACAGAAGCCTATTGAGAGGAAATGAACAAATCACTGGAAGAAATTCAAGAAAATGCAATCAGATGATGGAAATCAATAAAACAGTCCAAGATTTGAAGTTGAAAATGGAAACAATGATAAAAGCACAGACAGACAAAAGTCAGGAGTGAGAGAACCTGGAGAAGAAAACAGGAACTGCAAAGTTAAGCTTCCCTAACAGAATTCAAGAGATGGAGGAAGGAACCTGGAGTATAGAAGATACAATAGAAGAATTTGATGCAACCATCAAAGAAAATGTTGAATCTGAACAATTCCAGACACAAAACATCCAAGAAATCAAGGACAGCATAAAAAGACGAAACTAAGGATAACAGGATGAAGGAAAGAGAATACCCCCTGCTCCAAGGCCCAGAAAATATTTTCAACAAAATCATAGAAGAAAATGTCCACAATTTAAAGAAAGAGATGCATATAAACATACAAGAGGCCTACAGAACACCAAATAGAATAGACCAGAAAAGAAAACCCTCTTGCCACATAATAATCAAAACACAAAATGTACAGAACAAAGAAAAAATATTAAAAGCAGCAAGGGAAAATGGCCAAGTAACATATAATGGCAAACCGATCAGACTTACACCCGACTTCTCAGCAGAGACCATAAAAGCCAGAAGGGCCTGGGCAGAGGTCCTGCAAACCCTGAAAGACCACAGATGCCAGTCTAGACTACTATACCCAGCGAAAATTTCAATAACCATAGATAGAGAAAACAAGATATTCCATGACGAAAACAAATTTAAACAGTACCTATCCACAAATACAGCCCTACAGAAGTTACTAGAAAGAAAACTCCAAGCCAAAGTAACAAACTACAACCAGAACAACACAGGGAATAGATAACTTCACTGTGGCAAAACATAACCAGACAAGCACACAAACACTCTACCACAACTAACATCAAAATCATGGGACTTAACAATCACTGGTCATTAATATCTCTCAACATCAATGGTCTCAACTCTCCATAAAAAGACACAGACTAACTAAATGGATGCATAAACAAGACCACATGTTCTTCTGCATTCAAGAAACACATCTCAGTCACAATGATAGACATTACCTTAGGGTAAAAGGCTGGAAAAAGCTGTTCCAAGCAAATGGGCACAAGAAGCAAGCTGGTGTAGCTATTCTAATATCTAATAAAATACTTTCAACCAAAATTAAAACAGATGAGGAAGGACACTTCATACTCATCAAAGGAAAATTCAACCAAGATGGCATCACAATTCTGAACATCTACACTCCCAACACAAGGGTAATCACATTTGTAAAAGAAATATTAATAAAGCTTAAACCACACATCGATCCCTACACATTAATAGTAGGAGACTTCAACACCCCAATTTCACCAAAGGTTAGGTCAATGAAACAAAAGCTAAACCGAGAAATAGTAACACTAACTGATGTCATGAATCAAATAGATCTAACAGATTTCTACAGAACTTTGCACCCAAATAAAAAAGATTATACCTTCTTCTCAGCACCTCATGGAACCTTCTCAAAAATTGAACATATAGTAGGACACAAAGCAAATGGAAACTAAACAACTCTCTATTCAGTGACAACTGAGTCAGAGAAGAAATAAAGAAATTAGGGACTTCCTAAAATTCAATGAAAAAGAAGGTACAACATACCCAAATTTAGGGGACACATTGAAAGCAGTGCTAAGAGGAAAGTTCATAGCATTAAGTGCCTTTATAAAGAGATTGGAAACATCTCATCTAGGCAACTAAACGACACATGTGGAAGTCCTAGAAAAAAAAAGAAGCAAAAACACCCAACAGGAGTAGATGGCTAGAAATAATCAAACTCAGGGCTGAAATCAATAAATTAGAAACAAAGAAAACAATTCAAAGAATCCACAAAACCAAGAGCTAGTTCTTTGAAAAAAATCAACAAGATAGACAAACCGTTAGCCAAACTAACTAAAAGGTAGAAAGACAGTATCCAAATCAACAAAATCAGAAATGAAAACGGAGACATAACAACAGACACCGAAGAAATACAAAGAATCAGGTCCTACTTCAAAAGTCTATATGCCACAAAATTTGAAAATCTAAAGGAAATGGACAATTTTCTTAATGGATTCCACTTGCCAAAACTGAATCAAGATCAGATAAGCAAATTAAATAGTCCTATTTCTCCTACAGAAATAAAAGCAGTCATCAAAAGTCTCCCAATCAAAAACAAGCCCAGGTCCAGATGGTTCCAGCGAAGAATGCTACCAGACCTTCAAAGAAGAGCTAATACCGATACTCTTCAAACTATTCCACAAAATGGAAATGGATGGAACATTACCGAACTCATTTTATGAGGCCACAGTCACCTTGATACCTAAACCTCACAAAGACCCAACAAAGAAAGAGAATTTCAGACAAATTTGTTATGAACATTGATGCAAAAATACTCAATAAAATGCTTGCAAAACAAATCCAAGAACACATCAAAGATATCATTCACCATTACCCAGCAGGCTTCATCCCAGGCATGCAGGGTTGGTTCAATATGCAGAAATCTATCAATGTAATCCACCATATAAACAAACTCCTTAGATACCAAAAAAGCATTTGACAAAATCCAGCACCCATACATGTTTAAAGTCTTGGAGAGATCAGGGATTCAAGGCACATACCTAAACAATAAAGGCTATATACAGCAAGGCAATAGCCAACATCAAATTAAATGGAGAGAAACTCAAGAAATTTTCACTAAAATCAGGGACTAGACAAGAATGTCCATTCTCTCCATATCTCTTCAATTTAGTTCTTGAAGTTCTAGATAGAGCAATAAGACAACAAAAGGAGATCAAGGGGATCCACATCAGAAAGGAAGTCAAATTATCCCTATTCACAGATGATATGATAGTGTACATTAGTGACCCCCAAAATTCCACCAGAGAACTCCTACAGCTGATAAACACCTTCAGCAAAGTGGCTGAATAAAAAATCAACTCAAAAAAGTCAGTAGCCTTCCTATATACAAATGACAAGCGTGCTGAGAAAGAAATTAGGGAAACTACATCCTTTACAATAGCCACAAGTAAAATAAAGTATCTAGGTGTAACTCTAACCAAGCAAGTGAAAGACTTGTATGAAAAAAACTTCAAGTCTCTGAAGAAGGAAATTGAAGATGATATCAGAAGATGAAAAGATCTCCCTTGTTCGTGGGTTGGAAGAACTAACATAGTAAAACTGCCCATCTTACCAAAAGCAATATACAGATTCAATGTAATCCCTATCAAAATACGTACACAATGTTTTAAAGACCTTGAAAGATCAATTCTCAACTTCATATGGAAAAACAAAAAACCCAGAATAGCTAAAACAATCCTGTACAATAAAAGATCCTCCAGAGGAATCGCCATACCTGATCTCAAGCTGTAGAGCAACAGTAATAAAAACAGCATGGTACTGGCACAGCAACAGGCTAGTTGATCAATGGAATCAAATCGAAGACCCAGAAATAAATCCACACACCTATGGACAATTGATTTTTGACAAAGAAGCCAAATCTATTCAATGGAATAAGGATAGCATCTTCAAAAAATGGTGCTGGTCTAACTGGATGTCTACATGTATAAAAATGCAAGTAGATACATATTTATTTATCACCATGCAAAAAACTCAAGTCCAAGTGGATTAAAGACCTCAACATAAAACCAGACACACTAATTCTGTTAGAAGAAAAAGTGGGGGAAAGCCTTGAACTCATTGGCACAGGAGACAACTTCCTGAACAGAACACCAATAGCCTCTGCAGTCAACAATGAATAAATGGAACCTCATGAGGCTGAGAAGCTTCTGTAAGGCAGAAGACACTGTCAGCAGAACAAAGTCACAGGCTACAAATGGGGAAAAGATCTTCACCAACCCTACATCTGACAAAGGCCTAATATCTAAAATATATAAAGAACTCAAGAAATTAAACACCACCAAACCCAATAACCCAATTAAGAAGTGGGGTTCAGAGCCAAACAGAGAATTCCCAACAAGGAATATTGAATGGCTGAGAAACAAAGAAATGTTCAACGTCTTTAGTCATCAGGGAAATGCAAATCAAAACAACTCTGAGATTCCATCTTACACCAGTCAGAATGGCTAAGATCAAAACTCAAGTGACAGCACATGCTGGTGAGGTTATGGAGAAATGGGAACACTCATTCATTACTGGTGGGAGTGCAAACTTGCACAACCACTTTGGAAATCAATCTGGTGCTTTCTCAGAATATTGGGAATAGAGCTACCTAAAGACCCAGGTTGGAATATACTCAAAAGATACACAATCACACAACAAGGACATTTGCTCAACTATGTTCATAGCAGCCTTATTTGTAATAACCAGAAACTGGAAACAACCTAGATGTCCCTCAGTAGAAGCATGGATAAAGAAACTGTGGTACATTTACACTATGGAATATTACTCAGCTATTAGAAACAAGGAAATCTTGAATTTTGCAGGGAAATGGATGGAACTAGAAATGATCATCCTGAGTGAGTTAACCCAGACCCAGAAAGACACACATGGTATATACCCACTTATAACTGGACACTAGCCCACCACGGATGTCCTCTGAGTGACTTCACTCAGTGGGGGATTGGGACAGATGCTGGGACTTCATATTGGGACTCCAGGTGAGAGAGGTGTGGGAAAATGGGGAGATAAAAGGACCCAGAGGGTTCTGGAACCCTACAAGAAGACCATCAAGGCTGGCCAATCTGGACCCAGGGGGACCTGCACTATCTACTGTACCAACCAAGGACAATGCATGCAGTGAACGTAGACCCCCCTATTCAGATCTAGCCAGTGGATAACACATTCTCCACAGTTGTGTGGAGAGTCAGGGCTGACACTGACATGAACTCTGCTGCCCCCTTTTTGACCATTCCCCTTGGTGGGGAGGCCTGGTGGCATTTAGAGGAAGGATAAGCAGGCTACCAGGATGAGACCTGATACGCTGTGATCATATGGTGGGGGAGGCAGTTTCCTTCTGTCACAGACCTAGGGGAGGGGAATAGGGTAAAGGAGGGAAGAAGGGGGGAATGAGAAGATACAAGTGAGGGGATAACAATCGGGGTGTAATCTAAATAAATTACTTAAATAAAAAAATTTTTAATAAATAAAACCATCAGCAATATGTGGTATGTGCTAATTAACGCTGAGGTATGCAGAGAATGACATCGCCCTAAGGTGCTTAGCAACATGGGAAAGAAGGACACAAAGGTGGAAGCCACAGCGCTCGTCTGAAAAGAATGGAAAACAGAAAGTGAGCTCACACTGTATGCAGGAAGTAGCAGACAATGTGTCAAACTGTGCTGTTGATAAGCTGAGGCTTTTAACATAAAGTCTAATATATCTACTCTTGGTTTTGAACCTATCCAAATGAGTTTCCTTAGAAAGCTTTGCATGTGTCTATGCACAGATACAGTCATCTGGTTTCCCCTAGGTTTACAGGTGTTCATGGAGGTGGACGGACAGCTCAGCTGTTAGGAGCACTGGCTGCTCTTCCAGAAGACCTGGGTTAGATTCCCAGCACCCACGGGTGGCTCACAACCATCTATAACTCTAGTCCCAGGAGATGACACCTTTTTCTGATCTCCAGGGCACTTCACATAGGCAATGCACACATATATACATGCAGACTCTATACATGTAAAAAATATAATAGTTTTTAAAATGCATTCGTTCTTTTTAACTTCTACTTTCCTCTGATCGTGCCCGTGTCCACCTCTAAGATGACTAGAACCATATTTGTCCTATCTTTTTGTAAATTTTGGAACTAAACCTCTACTTAGCATACGGTCAAAACGACAGCAGCACACTGGGCTGGTGCACATCCAAGTCCTCGCTCCTCGGTTCCCCAGGGTCCCCGCAGCACTGTCATGAGTAACAGACTGGTAACTGTCTCTCAGATGGTAAAGACGTTGTGTAACAGACACCCTGGTAACTGTCTCTCAGATGGTAAAGACGTTGTGTAACAGACACCCTGGTAACTGTCTCTCAGATGGTAAAGACGTTGTGTAACAGGCACCCGTTTCTCTCCCTACCCTCCCCCTTCTTGAGACAGAGTTTCACTCTGCAGCCTTTTCTACCTCAGCCTTCTAGGGGCTGGAATCACACTTTCTTCCTGACATATCAAGCACCTCTCATGGGGTTCTTCCGAGTTCCCCATCTTTATTCACCCTGGGTGGGGCAGAGGCAGGTACCTGTGTTTCCTCCCGCTCCCTCTTATCCGGGAACGCTCTCGCAGCCGCTGTGTACTTCTCAAAGACCTTGCGCTCCTTTTGTAGTTTCCTCATCTCCTCCTTTTTATACTCTTCTATTCGAGCCAGTTCTCGTGCTTTCTGCTGCTCAAAGTCAGCAATGTCCTTCCTACAACACACAGGCCACAGTGTCATGGGGCAGTCTCAGTATATGATCCATTGTGTGCCCACATGGCATCCAGCTTTATTCCTAGCACTGGGTGGCTGAGGGCAGATACAGGATGCCCTGAGTACAGGAAGACTCAGCAGCAGCCTGAGCAATGCAGTGAGACCCTCTGTTGCAAAACTAAACAAAAAAGTTGAGTTATAATCCCCAGTGCTCAAAATAATTAATTAATTAAAATGAAATCAATGTCATCAAAATGGAAGCCAGAGCCAGCATGAGAATTACTGATCCAGGTGAATCTACCTACAATCCACTGGCCTCAAAGGTTAGCCAGCTCACTTTCCCTAACATTCATTAACAAGCATCTACTAGGTGCCCACTGTGAATCTCGGTGGTGGAACACCACAGCATCTACCTTGCAATGGGAAAAACCAATACTAATAGGGCCAACAAGATGGCTCAGCAGGTGAAAGGTCTTGTTGCACAAATGTAAAAATGTTTAAAATGTAATAAAGCTACACAGAAAAACCTATCCAAAAAAACAAAAAGAAAAAAAACAGGAATTCCCGAAATTTGTGGACAAATGGGTTGAACTAGAAATGATCATAATGAGTGAGTTAACCCAGAAGCAGAAAGAGTTCAATGGTATATACTCACTTATATCTGGACACTAGCCCAAGGGGTATGTCCCATGAAAGTCTTCACTTACCAGGAAACTGGGACAGAGGGGAGGACATCCTATTGGGACTCTAGGTGAGAGAAGCATGGGAGAATGGGGAAATAGAAGGATCCAGAGGGTCCTAGAAACCTACAAGAACATTATGATGGGCGTATCTGGGCCCAGGGGTCCTGCTCAAGCTATGGCACCAGCCAAGGACAATACGTGCAATAAACTTCAAACCCCTACCCAGATCTAGCCAGTGGACAGGACATTCTTCACAGTTGAGTGGAGAGTGGGGACTGACTTTCACATGAACTCTGGTGCCCCATATTTGACCACGTCCCCTGGATGGGGAGGCCTAGTGGCACTCAGAGGAAGGATAACAGGCTACCAAGAAGAGACTTGAGCATATACAGGGGAAGGAGGTCCCCCTCAGTCACAGTCATAAGGGAGGGGAGGAGGGGGAAAATGGGAGGGAGGGAGGAATGGGAGGATACAAGGAATGGAATAACAATTGAGATGTAATATGAATAAATTAATAAATATATATACATATATATATATACATAATAAAATAAAAAAATAGTGCTTTTTTTCCAGCATAGTTGGGTAAATATTCCCTGACCTCCAAATTTGTTTAATTTTTTAAATTTTCAATTTTTAAAAAATTTTATATACGAAGTATATAGTGCTGTGTCCGTTTTTAATGCTAAAAGCCCATTTTAAACATTACTTTCTAGTCATATATGGCAAACAACAAATGTACCCAACTTTACCTCAAAAGTAGTGTTTTATTTTAATGCTGTGTTAAAAAGCTGGAGAGATGGCTCAGAGGTTAAGAGCACTGGCTGCTCTTCCAGAGATCCTGAGTTCAATTCCCAGCAACCACATGGTGGCTCACAACCATCTATAATGTGATCTGATGCCCTCTTCTGGTGTGCAAGTATATATGCAGGCAGAGCAATGTACATACAATTAACTAATTAATTAAATTTTAAAATGCTGTGTTAATACCGTTCAATGTTATTTTTGCTACTGTCCTTTTCCAAGGTATTTTAAAGTAACTTAAAACAACATACTGTTCTTTTTATTAAATTTTCTTCCAAAGGATCTTTGAGAAAATAATAATGAATTTGGAAGGTTATATAAAGTGTCTCTGAACCATTCCAATTGTTCTCAGAGTACAACAAAACAAGCTAATGTATCACAGCAAAGCTGGGGTTTTTTGGTTTCAGTTTTGAAGACAGGGTTTCTCTGTGTATCCCTGCCTGTCCTGGACTCACTCTGTAGACCAGGCTGGCCTTGAACTCACAGCGATCTGCCTGCCTCTGCTTCCTAAGTGCTGGCATTACAGGCATGCGCCACCATGACGCCTGGCTCAGCAAGGCTGGTTTAAGCTCAGCTCTTCATGTATCAGCTTCCTTTCATGTTTCTCACTAGACTCAAATCGGGACAATGTTAAGAAATGAACTCGTGATCACATGGCTGATTCAGGTGCTAGTCCTGAGGTATAATGGTACTAACACACCAGGCACAGAGTCACCCATGATATTGTTGGTTTTGTTGGTTTTAGGGAGAAAAAATGAAGTGACAGGCTAGGAGGAAAAAAAGTGAAAACAAAAAACTCAAAAATTTCAGTCAAGTGAAGATCATGATTTGCAAAAGGAGACACCACAAGATTGGTGAAAAGCCACACAGATCCTCTGAATTCATGTAGAGTATTTGATTAAATTATTTGTGAGTTTTGAGGCTCAGTTTTAGTGTTATAATGACTTATAAAATACAGATCATTTTATCAAAAATATTTATATATTGTTACATAGATTGCTTTTGCCCTTGGTAACTGCCAACATAAAACCTGGATCCCAGCCGGACATGGTAGCACACTCCTGTAATCCGAGCACTTGGGAGGCAGAGGCAGGTGGATCACTGTGAGTTCGAGGCCAGCCTGGTCTACAAAGTGAGTCCAAGACAGCCAAGGCTACACAGAGAAACCCTGTCTCAGGAAAAAAAAAAAATTGATCCCCTGGCCTAAAATGTACAAATGCACTTTAATGTAAATGCTAGAATTGGAGGTGTCTGCTTGGCCACTGTACATAGCAATCAAGTGGTGAAATGAAACAGGACACCTACATACAACTCGGAACATTACAACTTGCACATACATATGTATGTATACTATGATAATCACTATGATTTAACAAAATAGAGTTCCCTTCTATAGCAGACACAAGAACAAGATGACTAGGTTGAGGTAAGTGTGGAATGCATGTCAATAAAGGGTTAATCAGGCTCATTGATTTTTGACGATCTGACTAAATATCCTCGGGTGTTTAGACTTTGGGAATGCATACAGTTAGCAAAATGCCTGGGTTCCTAGCTGATCAGAAACTATATATTAAATAAATGCTAATGTTCTGAGCCACCACACCCAGCTTTCTTGGTTTATTTACTTTTGGTTTTTGTTTGTTTGTTTGTTTGTTTGTTTTGGGGGTACTAGAGACTGAACTCAGGGCCTCACATTTGGATATTCAATCACTGGCCAGTTTTGGCTGCATTGGAAGATGAAGACAAAGATGAAGATGGAGGAGGAGGAGATAAAGACAAAGACAAGAAGGAAAAAGATAAGGAAGAAGAGGAGGAGGAGGAAAAAGAGAGGAAGGGGAGGGTAGGTACTGACTGACTACATAGAATCTGACACAAAGAAGAAAATACTGTGTAAGGATAAAAACAACAGAGAAAGCGGCCATGTGACCCATGTGACCCAGAGGCAGAGCTCTCAGTGATGCTCTTGCCAACCAAGGACACTAAGGGCTGCCTGCAGCCACCAGAAGGTAAACAGGTAACAGCCCAACTGGTGGCCTGGACTTCAGCCTTCCAGCTTCTAGAACACAAATTTCTACTGCTACCCAAGTCACACTGCTTTCTTACAACCGCCCTGGGAAACGAATATGCTGGTAGTTACCACTGGGTTCATAACTAAAATGGATTTTTTAAATTTCAACTTACCATCTTACCACTAAGAATTTTCCTTTAATCTATTTGACTAAACTAGGTCATTTTATTTGAGTATAATCAGAATTTTGAGACAGGGTCTCATCTAATCCAGGCTGGTCTGGAATACACCATCTAGGTGAGGGTGACCTTAAGCTTCCGATCCTCCTGCTCTCACCACCCAAATCCTGGGGCTACAGGCGTGTGGTGCCACACCTCACCTGCATGGGTGCTGGGGACCCAAACCCAGGACTCTTAATGCATGGAAGGTAGGCAGTGTAGCAACTAAGCCATGTCCCCTCAAGTGAAAATATGTTGACATAACAGAAAATTTTCCTCCTTTTCATTTATATTTGTTAAAAGTGATCAAAACTTTGGACATAATCTCAAAGTAACAAATCATTGTGTTTTCTTATAGATTAAAAAAAATAAATAAATAAAGCCTTACCTCAATTTTTCCAAGGCACTTTCTCGTTCCATGCGAAGCTTAGCTAAAGATGTGTTCTCAGCTTTAAATTTTTCTATTTCTGATTCCAATTCAATAACTTTCTCTCTCAAAACCTGAGATCGAACACTGTCACCTGTAAACAGACCATAAATTCTGAGCCTCACAGAAGGCTACAACCAAACACTGGTTGTCTATGAACACTACACCCAAGAAGGGTTACCATTGAACCTGTGCCATCACACTACATAGGAAACAAAACTTCAGCCAGCAGAAAAGGAGGAACCAAAAGAGACCTAGCTCTCTGGGAGAAAGCAGTTTAATCTTAAGAAAAAAATCAAGGTTGGGTTGCTACATGCCTGCAATCCTCCTAGCACTCAGGAAGCAGAGGCAGGAGGATTACTCTAAGTTCAAAGCCAGTTTGGTCTAAATAGTGAGTTCCAGACCTACAAAGGTTTAATATTACAGGATTACAAGTGAAAGAAAAAAAAAAAGCAAACAAACATAAATCAAATCTTTAAAAAAAAAAAAAAGACCAGCATATCTAGAATATGACTAATTACATAAGATCTTTAAGGGATAATCAACACCCAAGCCAAAATTTAACCCTTATTATTATACAAAAGAAACACAAACTGAGCATACACTTGTAATCCTAGCACTGTGGAATTAAAGGGGAAGGGTTACAAGTTCAAAGGCAGCTTGGAGTACATAGCAAGTCCAGGGTAGCCTGGCCAAAACACACACACACACACACACACACACACACACACACACACACACACAAACACACACACACACACACAAAGAAACACACACACACACACACACACACAAAGAAACACACACACACACACACACACACACACACACACACACACACACACACAAAGAAACACACACTCCACACCTTGTCAATAATTTCTCAGTTTCAGTTCTAGCAGTCAACTACAAGCCACAAATATATCATGGAAAATTCCAGAAATTATTTTTAAATTGCATTAGGTTCTAAGTGGCAGCATGAGACACCAGTGTCATACTGCAACATCATGCTCTGTCCTGCAATTATCCATGCAACTCACAGAGTTACTCATCAGTCACTTAGCACCCGTAACAGGCTATCAGATCCCCTGCTGTAGACTGCAGTGTTTTCCTCATGCTTGACTTACCTGGTGGTTGGTCTTGACTCATGTTTAACTTGGGTTCATTTTCTAAGTGTGAGTCCAATTTTGGCTTTGGTTTCAAAGAAGGGAAGAATTTTACCATCAAGTCAGATGGAGGAGGAGAACTCCTGCTCCTGTCAGACTTGCTCAAGTCTTCTCCCCTCTTGACTGGTGCAACCTTCCTTTTTATTGTTTTGTCCAGAACGCATGCTTCACTCTTACCGGGACACTGTGTCTGGGGTGTACCGTACATGGCTTCATCTCTGAGAACACCAACATGCTCATGTAGATTCTCCTCCAAGTCTGTCCAAGATCTTTCATCATCAAAGTCAATTTTCCTCCCGTCTTGACAGGAGTGTCGTCTTGACTGCTCCGCTATGACAGACTCGTCACTGCTACACTCTTTATCAGACAGATCCAGATCAGCATCCCTCCATTTATCTTCTTGAGCCCCAGTGTCCCTAAAAGGACCTTTACCATCACACGCTTGTGGACTGTCCTCTCTGTTGCTGAAGACCCTCTCCCCAGACTCAGTGGACGGTTTTATGGTGACATCAAGCTCCTCCTCAGAGTCAGTGCTGCTGTTGCTGTTGGCAGCGCCATCATCACTTGCATCCCATCGGCTCTGGTTTTCAGAAGTGCTGGTCTGGAAGGCTTTCTTACTAGGTTTACAAGACAGTTCCCTCAAACCATCAGGTGACCCTGAGCCCCGTGACAAGAGCATGGCCTGACCCTCACTGCGCTCACCGTGAGCACCGGGATCCACCTGATGTACCTTGTCCTGTTGCACGGCTTTGACAGGAGTAGAAGACATCCTGCGGCCTGTGTGGATCTGCTGGTCCCTTTCTAAGATTCTCAGTACAAAGGAGGAATTACTAGAAAATGATATTTCATCAGCAGCCCGTTCCAAAAATAAAAATTCATCTAATTCCAAGTTTTCCTTTTCTTTTTCTAGTTCCCAATTCTCTAATTTTTTCTGAAGAGAAATGTCAAGGGATGATTCTGTCTCTTTCTGTATCTCACTCCGGCTCTTGGAGGCCACACAGGCAACTGGCTCTGTGGAAAGAGGAAGTCTGTCTGTCCCCTGTGCTTTATTCCAAACCTTGTACCCAGGGTCACAGGACTTTAAACATGCAGGTATGTTTTCCTTATTATTAGCTTGCATGTTTCTTTCTGATTTGATCTCATGTCTAAATTGTCCATCACATTTCTTTCCCACCTGTGCTTTAAGTCCTGGTGGAGAGAGACTTTCCCTCGTACTGATCTTGGTCACTTTGGGTTTCTGACTGAGTGAGGCAGAAGCAGCCTTGGTTCTAGCCTTCCTGTCCTTTTTAACAGTGGGGGTCTCTGCACACAGGTCTTTGCTTATGAGAGCAGTTTTCCTCTGCAAGGGTTGTCTGTCTACTTTAAACACAGACTGCTCCTCTGCTGGGCTCTGGCTACTCATTGGTTTACTCTCTTTCCCTTTTTGAAACTTAGATTTAGCATTAGTAAACCTAGCTAATCCTTCTCCTCGCTTTAAAAATGGTTGCTTGGGTTTTGCTTTCGTTGGCGGGGGTCCTTCTGCTTCCTAAATAAAGAGAGGAAATCCAATTAGTTCACATATGCAGGTGATCTGTTACTTGCAAAGCCAGTCATCGGTGAAGCACGCCACCCAGTCGGCAGGAACGGCGCTGAGGCTCACCTGCAGCTGCTGCTGCCGCAGCTCTTGCTCTTCCAGCCGGATCTGCTCTTCTAGGTAGTCCTCAAACGTCTGTGTCTTTTCTCTGATGGCGGCTTTGATAGGCCTGATCATAAAACAAAGTTAGCAGCACTCAGCGTACAATGTGAATATTTTATCCAGTGTGAAAACAGTTAAATACCTAAGCCCATGCTGTAAACTAATATTCTCAAGGACCATGCCAGAGTAGAGTTTAATAGCAGAGTATGGCTTCACATGTACAAGACTCTGCTCCAATCCGCATAACAAGGGGGGGAAAAAAGAAAAAACAGAGCAAGGTCTGATGACGACACATGTCAGCAACCCTAGCACTCAGGAGACAAAGCAGGAGTCACTGTGTCGAGCATGTGCACGCGCGCGCGCGCGCGCGCACACACACACACACACACACACAAAGAAAATAAAATTTAAACAAAAGACCTCTATTTAACCTTCTCCTTTAAAAATCTAATGAGATCTATAGCCCTCTCTAGCCACCCTCAAAATACAGGACTAGATAACTCTGCATAGGACTTTGGATACTAAAGAACCCTTCTGAGCTCCGTCTACTGATTGTGAACATATTCACTACATAAAGTAGCATATTCCGCCGGGCAGTGGTGGCGCATGCTTCTAATCCCAGCACTTGGGAGGCAAAGGCCAGCTATTTGAACTGTCCTATTTGTTGGGATTCAGACAGGACAGGCAGCTGAGGTGCCTATTTAACCAATGCAGACCTAGCCTCTGGATTCTCCCAGCACTCTTCAGTCCCTGCCTATTATATAGCATGGCTGTCATACCCCACCCTCTACCCTGAACGGTCCAGCCCAGGGGCCGGGCTTCCTCCCCCCAGAGGCTTCTTCACTATATAATCCAGACATTTTGCCCCCCCCCCTCGCACCTCTGCATTTCCTCTCTCCTCTTTCCCTGCATTCTTCCTGTACCCTCACCTCTCCTACGCCCACTTTTCTGTCTCCCTCTGCATGGCAACTTCCCTGACCTCCTCCTGGGAGAGGTCCCCAATAAACCTGCCTTTCTACTTGAATTGGCCCATATCATCAGCAGAGAATACCTATCACTATTTCCCAACCATGACCTCTTGCTTAACAGCAAAGAGTGGGTTACGTCATCAACCTAATGCTCTGAAGCATATTCAAGAGAAAACAAGGAAAGCACAGATCTCCTAAACATAGTGCTCAATAAGGAGAAATGCCAAGTGGTTCCGTTTCTTACTGCGTATGAGTCATACCTTTCTTCAACATTAACCACTTCTGAGGAATCCCCACGGTTTTGTAAGCTCGCATTCTTCCCTTCCTGACTCCTCCCCATCTTCTTCTCCCATCGCGGGGGCAGGAGGCCTTCTCCTAGAACCAAAGTAGGAATGACTTAACTCAAAACCTGGAGAGTAAAGGTTTCAGTTATAAGATGATCACAAGTTAAGGCAGTGAAAAGGGCCTTGGGCGTAGCTTAACGCAGAGGCCTTGCCTAGGGAGCACAAGCTATACATATGGCCCCCAGCGCCACAAAAACAAAAACAAAAGAAAGCATTTTTTAAAAGAAAAATGTAGCCAAGTAGGCTGACATACACCTAAAATCCCAGCACCTGGGAGGCAGAGACAGGAGGACCACCATAAATTTAAGGCCATTCAGAGCTAAATAGCAAGACCCTATCTCAAAAAAACAAAAGAAAAACTGTAGTATGCCAAAAAATTTAGAAAACTTAAGGATTTTTAATAAAATAATGAAAAAGCATAAAATTGCAACTAAGATAGCCAGGATATATGATATTCTTCAAGAAGCTGACCTTTAAAAAGTAGGGATGTTTGCTGGGTCCAGTATTCAGTAGGCAGAGGCAGGCGGATCTCCTGAGTTGGAGGCCAGCCTGGTCTACAACAGATCTAGTTCCAGGACAGCCAGAGAGATAACAGAGAAGCATTGCCTTGAGGGGGAAAAAAAAAAGGCGGGGGGGGGGGGGGGGGGGACGGACTGGAGAGATGGCTCAGAGGTTAAAAGCACTGGCTGCTCTTCTAGAGTTCCTGAGTTCAATTCCCAGCAACCATGTGGTGGCTCACAACCATCTACAGTGAGATCTGATGCCCTTTCTGGCATGTAAGTGTACATGCAGATAGAGCTCTCATATACATAAGATATAGAAATAAATATTTTTTTAAAAAAAGAAGGATTTTATAAACTTATAACAACAAAGTGTAATGCAGGGATTTTACTGGATCCTCATTTTTAAAAAGCCACCTTACGGACTAGAAAGATGGCTCTTCAGTCAGAAGCACCTCCTGCTCTCGCAGACAACCTGGGTTTGGTTCCCAGCACCTACATGGCAGTTTATAACCTACTGAAAGATGGGTGCTGACCCATTTCTAAAGATCTAATGCCCTCTTCTGGCCTCCTCAGGCACTAGGTCTGCACATAGCACACACATATATATGCAAGCAAATGCTCATATACATGAAACAAAACTATTTTTTTTTTAACTGTAAAGGATAATTTTGGGGGTAAATAGAAGGAATTCCCAAGTAGGTTTGAATATTACCTTTCTTATGTGTAATAAAAGCATAGCTATACATACATTCTAATTTATATTTTATATACAATAAAATACTTGAAATAAAACATATGATGCCCGAATATTATTTACAATGAAATGGTTCAGCAAATGATACGTATATATAGCCACGGATTTACAGATATACATAATACATATTCATACATGCATCAATAATATAAATATGACAAATATTAACCACATAATCACTGCAGTGGTCTTTCAACTTTTCTGGATATTTTCCAAAATAAAAAGTAAACAAACTACATTGTGGGTGGGGGAGTAGTCAAGGTGTGGGCCCCCCCCTCCTCTCTCTCTCTCTCTCTCTCTCTCTCACACACACACACACACACACACACACACACACACACACACACAGAAGAGCGAGGGTAGGGAAAATATATCAGAAAAGCCCAGTAAGCTCAGAAGTCTGTTTCTATTAAACAGTGAGGCCAGCTCTCTGGAAGCAAGGTGTCTGGCTGTGGGGACACAGGAATATAAGGAAGACAGCCTGAGGATTATGAGTAACAGTTCCCATCACAAACCTGCCTCTCACATGTCACATCTGTCCTGCAGCCTATCACAAAGTTTTTTTTATCAATTCAAACTCTCAAAAAAATTTTCCATGCAGAACTCACCACCTCCTTCTTTGAAGACCCCACGGTATCTGTAAGTCTGAGGTAGGAACACGAACCATAACTGTTGTCAGAACGTCAAATTCTGGCCCAGCTCAGGGTCAGTGGCTGTGCAGCCTATGGGGCCTCCCAATTAAAGCAAGAGAGGATGGGGAAACGCAGAAAGGATGACCCTTGTCTTAGGACAACTTGTTAACTCTCAGTTATGTGACTCACCTGCGGGATGGTTAGTGTTTTCTTCCTTTAAGTCATTTTTTTTCACATGTGTCTCTTGATATTGTGACTCATAAAACAAATCAGAAGCTTTTGAAGTTAAGATGGACTCTTGTTGAGCAGCTCTACAGAAATTGCTTTGTTCATCGGGGAAAATGATGGGAGCATGCAGGTTTTCTTGGGTTGGATTCGGGTAGCTATGTGACAGCAGAGTGGCTTTCTCCGCCGAGGCTAAACTTCCTGAAGCTCTATACTTCTGGCTCTGCTCATCAGGTAGTAACGTTCCTTCCAAATGAAGAAAACAAAACAAAGCTGAGACCATCCTACAATACTTGACTTTTACGTAGTAGTGACCCCTCACCCCACAAAGTAGTTTCCGAAATAACAGAAGTACTTTTTCCTTATCAGTACACTGTTGAACAAAGGTACAAAAATGTTAAAACCCAAAGTAAACACACTTTAGGGTTAGCAAATATTTAGACTAGGTTTTCTGTACAGAGGTAAGATGGCACAGTCGCAGCACAGCTAGCTCAGAAGGTGCCATTCCCAGGCCATATGTGAAAACATCATGGCAGCTGTGAACTCCGCAGCCCAGGGACAGGTAGACACAGGCACAAAGCAGTGCAGTTATACAGCTACCTGGGCCACCATTGCTGTTCCACAACTACCTGGGCTGCCAATGTGGTCATCCAACTACCTGGGCTGCCATTGGTATTGATGACCAGTAGCTAATCATTTCTCCTGCAGGGTAACCTGAAAACTTTGCTATTGTTGGGTAAAGAAATCATTACTGGCATTAAATATACATGACTTTTGTCCATGTTGCTTACATGTCGGCAGGGCTGCATGCCTCTGAACATCATGTCTCAGAGGGCAGAAGACATACTAGATGCCCTGTCTGCTGTACCAGCCCTGCTCACCTGATTGCCTCACCTAAATGTGGGATAAAGACACATGAACAAGTGTTTAATAAAAGTCACTGCTGCTGGAACACGGCTCAACTGGCAGAGTGCTTGCCTAGCATGAATAAGGGAGTCTGTGTTCGATCCCCAGCATAAAACCAGACACAGTGGTGCAGACCTATAATCCCAGCACACAAGACGAGGCAGAAGGATCAGAAATTCAAAGTCATCTTTACCTATATGCTGAGTTTAAGGCCAACCAGGAATTATGAGATCCTGTCTCAAAACAACATAAAATAATCACTGCTACCTGTTACCTATCCACTGCATCACCAGCCCACGTCTAAAATGAAAACGTCAGTAGCGACAGAGAGCTGACAGAATGTCAGCTTCAACTTCTCATCCTCTGCAGCACTGCTCCCCATCACGCACCCCAGCATCTAAGTATTTTTGAGTGGCAGATATTCCAGCTGAATCTAAAGAGCTCTTTGACAAAAGATCCAGGGGTAGGCTACTTTCAAAGTATGATCTATTTACCCCTAAAGATCTTTTGTTTGTTTTTTCATTTTTGAGACAAGGTTTCTCTGTGTGTCCTTGGCTGTCCTGGAATTTGCTCTGTAGACTCGTAGGCTGGCCTTGAACTCAGTCTCCCCAGTGCTGGGACTAAAGGTGTGCCCCACCTTGCCCTACACCCCTGAAGATCTTCAAGACCTTCTCAGGAAACCTACCAAGGAAAGACTATTTTCCTAAATTATCTATTGGTAAAGCTAAGGCAAACTAGAAAACTGCCGGCATCTCTGTTCCCAGAAGGACTGCACTACTGCGGTCACAGTCACAGGGCTCACCACCACTACGCATCCACAGCTTAGAAATAACATTCCACTCAGGAATGCAACAGGCAAGCTTCCACTGAGCCCAAAGACGCTATGCAAGATGCTAAGAGAAAAGTCATCAACTGCTTTACCCAGTGCTGGGTGCCATGTGCGACAGAACTGAACTGCCAGGCAAAGTGCAATAGTGGAATGGCTGTTACAGGCTAGCTGTTTTCTTACTGAATCTGCAGCCTGCTCCACAGAAGGGAACTGACGCCTAACAATACTGTAAACCTAGTCAAAAGCTCATCGCTGGGGAGGTGAGAGGCCCGAGGAAAGAAACCCATTACTACTGTTTTGCTAACCAACCACTAGAAAAAGGAGGGGCTCTGCGCAACTCTGGCTGTCCTGGAACTCGCTCTGTAGACCAGGCTGGCCTTGAACTCAGAGATCCGCCTGCCTCTGCCTCCCATGTGCTGGGATTAAAGGCGTGTGCCACCAAGCAGAAGAGTGGGCTTTCTTCAAGCATATGGCTCCTGGTAGGTTGTCCATGTTCCAGCAGATAGCCCATACTCTTGTATATATAAGCAGCACTAATGTGTATGTGTGTGTGTGTGTGTGTGTGTGTGTGTGTGTGTGTGTGTGTGTATGTATATACATATGTTTCTCAAATAATAATAAATATAACGGTAACCTGGTCATCACAGCAAGTTCCAGACCAGCTGGAACTATAAAATAAGATCCTGTCTCAAAAACTGATAGACAAATAATTAAGGCATGTCCTCAAAGAATATAAAAAAATAACTTTCTTAAATCTTAAACCTTGAGCAATGGCAATTACACACAGATCATGCCTACTGCAAACCAAGAAGGGGCCATGCAAATGAACTGCAGACTCAGCTCACTCAAGGAACATCATTCTGATTTACGAGAATGAATGACAGGCAAACCACGATTATTTAAGCCTGTATTTTTTATAGGCATTTTCTCAAAGAAGAAAGAGTGTGACTTCAAAGGAAGCAGCTCACAGTATTTGTTGCTAAAGACATAATTTGGTCTTTCAAATAAAAGTTGTAATTCTGGAAAACTGCTGCCAGTGACTCTGGCAGCTTTACAGTACTTCAAGACTTTTAAGATTGGGTTCATGTTAATATTAATACATGTAATTTTTGTTGTTTTGAAATAGCAACTCACAACTGGGAGTGGTAGCACAGGCCTTTAATCTTAGCACTTCATGAGGCAGAGGCAGGTGGATCACTGTGAGTTCAAAGCCAGCCTGGTCTACAAAGAGAGTTCAGGACAGACAAGGCTACACAGAGAAACTGTCTCAAAAAAACAAAAAAAAAAGAAAAAGAAAAAAAATTTTCGATATAGCTTTAGATTCCAAACTAGGAACAGCCATAAGAAAAGAGCACTTGTTTAGCACACAAAGAGGAATATCCACAATTATCTGGAAAAGATATTAAAGCACTTCTTTTTCCCCAATAGCACAGCCATATACAAGGTAGATTTTTTTTTCAAATGCTTTACTACAACAGTATCATCCCAGGGATCGGGTGCAGAAGTAGATGAGAGTCAGCTGACTTCTCTTAATCCAAACAATAGGTAGAATCTTTTAGGTAGATTTATAGCTAGGTCAATTTTCAACTTTTTGAGGAACCTCCACACTGATTTCCAGAATATAGCCCTCACAAAGGCTCATCAAGTAAAAGCCTGCTCACCAGCTGGTGACTGTACGGGGCCATAACAGACCTCTTAGGAGGTGGAGCCTGGTGGGAAGAAAGCAGGTCCCCTAGAACAGGACACTGCCTCCCAGGCATCATGAAGTGAACTGCCTCTCCCTTACCTACACTCACCATAGAGATGAAGCTGCCACAGGCCACAGCAACAGCACCAAGCAATGTGGGCCAAAACCTCAGAACAACGAGCCAAAACGAACCGTCCTTCTTTTTGCATTGTTTTTCTGGGGTCTTACATCACAGCGATGGAGTGCTGACTAACACCATAAGATAGATTTGCGGTCTTGAGACCACAAAGTCTGAGACCCAATTCCCCGTGTTGCTCAGCAACAGAGTATATGCAGAGCAGGCACAGGGCTCCAGGTCCAATATCCAGCACCAAAAAATTAAAGTCAAATTAAGAAAATTCAAAATCCCATTGTGTCAAAGCTAAGTGTTCCAAACTAGATGGGGCTAGCTCTCACGTAGTAACTGCAATCTGCTCCCGTCACTTTAGCTTATGTGTACTTTACAGTAAAAAGTGCCACCGCCTATTACTTAAATCACCACTATTATTTATGGATTCTACAAAACAATTATGAACTATTTAATAATTTTAAGATAACCCAAGTGTGCTGGTATACTTCGGAGACAGGTAGGCAGCACTCTGAGTTTGAGGCTAACCTGGTCTACATAAAGATCCAAGACAGGCAGGGCTACATAATGAGACCCTGTTCCCCTCTCTTTCTCTATCAGAGATAGAGATTTGACATATATATATATAAAGATTAAAAACTACAGACTTTCTATATTTCTCCGAAAAAGCAACCATGTCTCTTACCTACCCAGCCACCCTTGGCACACTCATTTAACACACTCATTGCCAATGTCTTCTCTGAATTCTCAGTGTCAACATAGTAAGTGAACCACACAGGCCCTTGCTGAACCTGTGGGTTGCGTCTCTTATAGGGCAGTGCCAGGAAACAAACATACACCTCTAGACTACTGCGTGCAATCTCTGAGATATGATCCATTGACAATGTTAGTCTCAAGTGAAAATTTACACAAGTAGGGTGAGGATGTGGCCAATTGGTAGAGTATTTGTCTGGCATGCACAAAGCCCTGGGTTCAGTCTCCAGCACTAAAGAAACTGCTCATGGTGGTGCACACCTGTAGGCTCAGCATTTCAGAGGCACTAACGAAATGGAGAACACACCTACTACTCACAGCAGCCACAGGAACAAGAACCGACAATATGGAATCTGCTCGTCCTGGATCATGACTGAGAGTGAACGCTTTTGTTACTGTGGAATGTGGTCAGAGCAGCTTTCAGACCACTGCTCCAGATCAAATGTCAATGCTGTTTTCTCCAGTACGCTCCTGAGGCTGTCTGTTAACAGACACAGCACACAGGAGAACACTGCCACCTGCTATCCTAGGAAACACAGCTCTTCAGCCCAGCAGAATGCTTTCTACAGAGTTGTTGTTGTTGTTGTTGTTGTTGCTTTGTTTTGTTTTTTGGGGTTTTTTTGTTTGTTTGTTTGGTTGGTTGGTTGGTTGGTTTTTTGAGACAGGGTTTCTCTGTGTAGTCTTGATTGTCCTGAACTCACTTTGTAGACCAGGCTGGCCTCAAACTCACAGCAATCCATCTGCCTCTGCCTCCCGAGTGCTGGGATTGAAGGCGTGCGCCACCACCACCTAGCCTGCTTTCTATAGTTGTACCACTGTAGCCCTGAACAGTTTCCATGTGCCAGCCAAGAACCAGGAACCGGGTGCCACTGACTCTACATCCTTAGCTTTCTTCTCAATGAGTGCTAGCTGGGGGTGTAGCTCTGTGAGCACATGCTTAGCACGTGTGAGGCCTGGGTTCTGCCCCCAGCGCCATGTACACATGAGAACGCCTTTAAGCATGGTACATACACTCCAGAATGCTAGCGTGCCTCTCTGGTCCCAGGATTATTATTACGCTGTCATTTCACAGATATCTATCTGACCCTGAGGAAGTGGGAGTTGCCAGCTGTGACAGGGGAAGGTAGAAATGGCCTGCCAAACTAAAGGTATAAAGCACATGCAGCCTTGTCTCTCGGTATTACCATACAGCCGTGTGTGAGCGATGCATACCTGGAAAGGCGCGCTGCCCAGACACCATGAGGAGCAGCTTCTCCTGTTCCTCCATGAGCCTCTGCAGCTGTTCCAGCTGCTGCCTCTTCAGCTGCTCCTGCTTCTTTTGCTGTGTTTCCTTCAGCTTTTTAAATGTAAGATCAAAGTAGGACCACACGTCAGGACTTAGCTTCAGTCTCCCCTACCAGACTTTCCCAGGTAAATAATTCCAAAGAAAGACCCCCAAATAAATAAATCTGCCACAAAAACACTAAAATCTAATTTCATCTAAAGAAAATCATATCAGTATCTCAAAGAAGAAACGGGGGGACGACAACTCCTTTGAGCCGTGTAAGAGGATGGGCATGCCAGGACATCAACTATTTTCTAATATTTACTCAGCCATTTCTAACTTCACTTTTACCAAGTGAGTTAAACATGAATTTATCTTAACTGCCTCATTTTGTATATGTGTATCAAGCACATTTCAATGTTTCCCATTAGATATAAGACAGAAATCTAGAACTTTGAGGGTTCAGAGTTAAAGGGGAAACAAGATGGCCGAGCATGCAATGCCTATAGCAATAGAAATACCTGTGAGACCAAACCATACCTGTTCCAGTTTTTTAAAAAGCAGATTTTTATTCGCTGCTTCTTTGAGTTCACTTGCAAGATCAGGCGTAAAGTCATTTTTGTTATCCTCCTGGTATCCAGGAGCTTCCTGACAGGACTCTGTTGGTTCTTTTTTAGCTAAAGGAAAGACTGTGTGAGCTTCCGAGTTCTCTGGCTGTAGTTTATAAGGCCCTCCAGCCTCCAACCTCTGTTCTTCACGGAAGGAATCCTCTTCGCTACTAATGCTGAAACTATTTGAAAAATGTGTGGCTTGAACAGGGAAGCTGCTAGAAACATTTGTAGCTGCTTGCTTCTCGTCTGTTTCCAAAACAGGAAATCCTCGATTTAATATGACCCCAGCCCGAGAAGGACTGGTCATCCACTGGGTGAGGAAGTGCTGCCCACTGCTGAATTCTGAAGAGGTTGGCATCAGGAACATTTTAATCTAGTGCTATTTGAACAATGGGAGATCCAGAACGCCTACTGACTTCCAACACCTGTAAAAAGAGCCAACAAGAAGTATTCATTAAAGCTATTAAATATGCTCTGCCTCACAGTAGCCCAAGCCTCAACCCAGTACAAAAACTAATATTAAATACACAAAAGACTTTAACAGGGAAGGACAAGTTGGTTCAGTAGGTAACGGTGCTTGCCACCAGGCCTGATGATGTGTGTTCAATCCCCAGGTCCTCCATGGTAGAAGAGAACAACTCCTACAAGTTGTCCTCTGACCTCAGCATTCAGGCACAGCACACATGAGAACATGTACAAACACACACACATACATGATTGATAGATAGATAGATAGATAGATAGACAGACAGACAGGTAGATAGATAAGATAGATAGATAGGTAGATAGATAGATAGATGTGCATTAAAAAGACTTTAATGGAAAAGCAACTAAGCAATAAACTGCTTAGTGGTTTGAATTTTGCCTTTAAAAATCTGAACTTGAGTAAATCAGAAATTTCAGGACTTTTTAATCTAATCATTCAACTACTAAGATATACAATTACTAGATCAGTTGACTTAAAACTGTACGATCTTGGACACTCTTAAGTTGTTCATTATAAGAAAAGAAAGTTAAGAGCCGGGCAGTGGTGGCACACGCCTTTAATCCCAGCACTTGGGAGGCAGAGGCAGGCGGATCGATGTGAGTTCGAGGCCAGCCTGGTCTACAAAGTGAGTCTAGGATGGCAAGGCTACCCAGAGAAACCCTGTCTCAAAAAAAAAAAAAAGAAAAGAAAGAAAAAGTTAAGAAGGCACAACCAACTACACACTTGTTTCTTTGCCCAGTAAGGGATGGAACAAGAGTCATCATCCTAATACCCGACACACACAACTCCACCTGCCTGCTGGGGCATTTGCACAACTTGCACGCTTGCACAACCCCTCAGCCACTGCAGTGCCGTGTGTATTCCAGCTGGCCCTGGCAGGCACTGAGCACTGACCTCAGGATTAACGGTGTTTTGCTTTCATGCCCATTCACACTCTCCCGAACGTGGTGATCCTTGCAGGACTGCTTTGCCTCATGCAAATACAAGGAACCTGGTACTGTTAAAAAATACGTCAGAACTTGGCATTTAAAATGAATTCGGTACTACAAAGTATTATTTGTGCTCATTTAATGTTCAACAATAAAAATGACATCAGCTCAAGTCATAGGAGTTCCCTGTATGAATCATCAGAGTGCAGTGCTGCGGTGTGTGGCTGTGTAGGTAAGCTGGGCTCCTGCCTGTAGTATGCTTGGTTTTCCTCCACTAACATTTATTTGCATGTTCTACCGTTCTATGCTCTGGGTACACGCGGCTGTTAACAACTGTCTTAGGGTTTCTATCACTGTGATAAAATAACATGACCAAAAACAACCTGAGGAGGAAAGGGTTCACTTCACCTCACAGCTGTCAAGTCCATCGCTTGGAGAAGCCATGGAAGGATCCGAAGGCAGGAGCTGATGCAGAGGCCGTGGAGGGGTGCTGCTTTCTGCCTTGCTCCTCATGGCTTGCTCAGCCTGATTTCTTATAGCACCCAGGATCGCACCTCCCAGTGAGCTGGGCCCTCCCCAGTCATCAATGAAGAAAACGCGCCACAGGCCCTGCCCCCAAACACGCTACCCAGCTGCATGATTACCCTGACTCTGAGCAACAAGAAGATACAGGAGTTTTCTGGATTAAGCCTCCTCAAAAGATCTCCATGCACTGTGCTGCCGCCAGTGCCATACTGATGTCTACAGTCTGTGTTACAGTCAGAGCCCATGTTGATGTCTGTTATCCGTGAGGCCGACACAGACATGTAGATGTCTGTGGTCCATGCTGCCACCAGAAGCCATGCTACGATCCATGTTCTGTGGTCCACGCAGCAGCTGGAAATCATGTTGTGATCCATGGTCTGTGCAGCTGCCACTGGAGGCCATGTGGATGCCTGTGGTCCATGCAGCAGCCGGAAACCATGTGGAAGTTCATGACCCGTGGCCCCACCAGCTGCTATGGACAAGGAAATTTCTTTTGCAGTGACATAAATGGCTGCAGACTCATAACTGAGAATGAGAGACATTGGAGGCTTCTGTGACAACTCCCCACCAAATGAAACGGTCCAGACAGGAAGCTTTTGAAGCATGCTTAAAGACTGTGATAAAGATGCTGAGGTGTAGGGTATCTCTTCTGGTGAGCTTGTGAGGACAGACTTAGTTTTCTTTAAGGGGCTGGCCACTGGGAGTTTGACCAGGCTCCAGTGAGTATATGGGCAACACAAATTGAACGTGGTGTGCTTTTCTTTCTTTTTTTGGGGGGGTGGAGTGGGGAGGGAGGTGGTGCCGGCAGTACACAAGGGTGAGAGGATGGGCCTGGGAAGAATGGGACGTGAATATGATTGGGTGCATTGTATAAAATTCCCAAATGATTAATAAAAATGTTATGTTGGGGGAGGGGGAAAATAAAGCGAAGTTCAAAGAAAAAGAACATGTGCCAGAGGCCGGCCCGCAGGCCAATACAGCGAAGGCACTTTCTCAATGAAGATGATTCTGGCTTAGGACAAGTTGACATAAAACTAGCAAACCCAAGTAAGAGTCTTGTGGGAAAATATGCAGATAAGTGTCCATTATTTGAGCTATTAACTAGCAACAACGGGAAGCAACTGCAAGTTAAGCAGAGGAAAGCAGCCGTAAGTCCAGGCAAGGGAGACACAGAGGCCTCATTCAGAGAGGAGCTGGTGGAGTTAAAACAAGACACAAGCACCATCTGCATAGCTTGTGGAGGACAGAGAAAGAGCAAACCATCACCCAGACTCCCCAGTCGCCACCCATCACGTGCTCCCCACCAAAAGCTCACTCCTACTAGGACTCTCCACTGTAAGCTCTGCAAAACTCATCTCTTTCTGCATGAAACCCATGTCCAACAAGAGGCCCTCGGTTCCCAGACACTGTTCGCCTTGTCCATGATACCCTCTTACTTAGTCCTTTCTTCTATTCTCTCCTTCAACACACACAACACACACGCACACACACACACACGCACACACACTCGCACACTCACGCGTGCACACACACACCCCAGAGAGAAAGCATGCACCCCGAGAGTGAGCACGCAGGAGCGATGAAGCTTTGAATCTCACAGGTACACAGGTGACCCAGTGCTCTCCTTTATCGTCTCTCATTTCTTGAGATCTTTGGGATCTTCTCGTTTACTTCTTAAGCTTTCCCGGCTAAGACACTGTGAGAACGGACTCGCCATTCACTGAAATGCGAAGTGGCAACAACACAGGTTTGGGGAGTCAGGACCTCCACAGGGTCTCTTCCCACAGAGCCGCATCTTAAGAGGCTCCACACCCACGGTGGAAGGGTGCTCACAATGGTTTTAGACATGATTGTAGACTTCAGTTTTATCAAATACATGCACACAACAGTGTGGGCTGCATAGGAGGACGTGTTCTCAGCAAAGTGAAGAAACGGCCGAGTGCAGTGATGCACACCTGTGATCCCAGCACTCAGGGAGGCACAGGCAGGCAGATCTCTGTGAGCTCAAGGCCAGCCTGCTCTACAAAGTGAGTCCAAGACAGCCAAGGCCACACAGAGAAATGAAGTGGAAGTTTCTAGTTTCTTTGAAGACTCAGTTATGTCATGTGAGTGTAATTTTTGTTTTGGTCCCAAGTGTGGGATGTGGGAGAGTTTTTCCACCGCTGAGGACACATGATGTTTTGCTGCAAGCTGTCTGTACGAGAGGGGTGGAGAGTGAGACAACGCTTTGGCATCGCTTCGCTGGCCTTTGTTTTTCTACACTTCACTTCCCAGAGAGAAATCGGCTGATTCTGGCTGCTTCCACTGACTGGTGTGGATTTGCTGGTGTCTGCTGGATCATGCTACTGCTGCTGCCTCATGTTGCTGTTGGTGTTTCCCATGTGACTGGACTGCTGGTGTCCTGACGATGAAGAGTGGATTTGCCCCGAAGGAACTACTTCTAAAGAGACCCACAACCTCCTTTTCCTATTAGCCTCCTTTCTCCCCTACCTCTCGTCAGGGGGTTGGAAGGGAGGCAGAAGCATTAAAGAACTCTAAATAAAGTAGATTTTTGTAAAACATAAGCCTACAGAGAAGCCTTGTTTCAAATTTAAAAAAAAAAAAAGAAAGTAAAAAAATGTACAAGGAGGAAGGACACATAGAACATTTTGCCAGTAGGGCAGTGGATGCAGTGGATGCAGTGGCTTTATAGACACGGTGGATGCAGTGGCTTTATAAATGCAGTGGATGCAGTGGCTTTATAGATGCGGTGGATGCAGTGGCTTTATAGATGCAGTGGATGCAGTGGCTTTATAGACTCGGTGGATGCAGTGGCCTTATAGATGCAGTGGATGCAGTGGCTTTATAGATGCGGTGGATGCAGTGGCTTTATAGATGCGGTGGATGCAGTGGCTTTATAGACGCAGTAGATGCAGTGGCTTTATAGACACAGTAGATGCAGTGGCTTTATAGACGCAGTGGGTGCAGTGGCTTTATAAACGAGGTGGATGTGAAGAGTCAGGTATTAGAGCGTACGGCAGATGAGAGTAAGAGGGTAGAGTGGAAGAGGTAAGGGGCAGCCTGGGAGCCTAGGGCTTACCTTGTGGACATGGGCTTAACCACACACACACACTCACTTGCTCACAAGTATACAAAGAAAACTAAAAACTGGAAAATCTGAGGCAAACAAATATGTATCTAGCTTCCCAAGTGGCATGTAAAAAATATACAAACGATATAAAGAGGAAAAATAGATGCCTAAGCATCAAAATATGTTTACTTTCATGCCACTGAAAAAACAAAAATTACGAGAGTAACAATATACTTTTCCCCCATGCACAGAGTTGGCAAAGACTAAAGACTACTAATTCTCAACACGAAAAAAACAAAATCATTTATTAAGTATTCCTTAGATATATAAAGCATTTTGAAAAGTAAGGCAGTTATCTATCCAAACTGTAAAATGCACAAAAGCCTAGCAATTTTGTCTAGCAATTTGCTGAAGATGTAGTTCTCTGATGTTTGCTCACCATGTGTGAGGCCCTAGACTAAGTACCATGTACCAGGATAAATGAACAACCCTAGTGCAGTAACTCATACCTATAACTCCAGCAGGTAGGAAGCTGAGGCAAGCAGATTTCCATGAGTTCCAGATCGACCTGACTTACACTGTGAATTCCAGGCTAGCTCCCCTACAGAGTAAGACTGTGTCTCAAAAAAAAGAAAAGAAAGAAAGAAAAGAAAAGAAAAGGAAAAAAAACTCACAAGGGGCTGGAAAGAGGGCTCAGTGGTTAACAGATCTTCCTGCTCTTCCATAAAACCCAGGGTCACGCGGGACAACGCACATCCACCTGTAACTCTCTCCAGCTGCAGGGAATCTGATGTCCACTTCTGACGTCTACCAGCACATTCATACACACACGCACATTAAAAAAAAAAAAAAAAGTAAAAGCCTTAAAAACCATCCAAGATAGACCATTAGTCATAAAGTACAGAGCACTGTGTATTATAAGAAATACAGACAGGGGCTGGAGCGACGGCTCAGTGGTTAAGAGCATTTACTGCTCTTGCAGAGGATCTGAGTTCAAGCCCCAGGAACACATGGTGGACTCCAAAACTTCAGCTCCAGGGGATCCCACACCCTCCCCTGACTTCTGAGGGCACTAGGCACACAAGTGGTGTGCGAAAGTTAACTAGTGTGGGGTGGGGGGAGGTGGCATCAAATGGTGGTTGCCCAGTCACCCTGACAAAACTAGAAACACTTGGAGAAAGGAGCCTCGCCTGACGAACCGGCCAGCAAATCGCCTCCATCCGGCAGGGCACTGGGGGCATTTTCTTGATGACTGACTGGTGTGGGAAGGCCCAGCCACCGTGGGCCATGCCTCTTCTAAGCAGGTGGTTCTGGGTTATATAAGACCACAAGCCATGAGGCGAGCCGGTAAGCAGCACTCCTCCACGGCCCCTGCTTTAGCTCCTGCCTTGGCCTCCCTGGGTGACAGTCAGACTGTAAGGTGTAAGCTGAAATAAACTCTTTCCAAGTTGCTCCCAGTATTTTCACAGCGAAGAACCAAACTAGAACACCCAGAAAGACAGGGGCCTGAGAAGGAAAAGGGCTCCTGCCTGCGAGGAGTATGCACACTGCGTTACACACTTAAGAGTAGCATACGTTAACTGGCTCTCTGTACCCAGTATCTGTTAATTCCTAAATAGTAATTTCCTTTAAATCTGTTGTAAGAAAGCTAATCCTAATTGTTTTTACATTAGGAAGCTACCTTAAAAGGCAAGGCAGGGAGTTTTCAGTTATCCTTGGTTAGATTTCATTATCCTTGGTAAGAAATTTTTAAAAGCCCAAACTTGGGGGCTCACATGTGGAACCCCAGCACTGAGGAAGGAAGCTGATCATCATGGATGTAAGGCCAGTCTGGATACATATCAAGTTCCAGAAGACAGAATGAGTGTAAAGTGAAAGTGTCTTAAAAACAAATCAAAAACAAAGATTTTTGAGCTGGGGAGATAGCTCAAAGTGCACAAGCCTGGCCACCCGAGCTGGTCCCGGAACCCACATAGGGATGAAAGGAGAAACGACGCGATGGAGTTGCCCCCTACCCTCCACATATGAGCCATCACACGCAGGAAACCAACACTTAGAGCATATACACAGCAATATTTTAAAGCAGTAATCTTTAAACTAGATGAATAAAACAAAATTAATTTAGAAAGTAAACAAGTTGCAAGGTCACTCTGTAATGTGAAAACCGTCAACTAGACTGACCAAAGTGTAATGGTTTAAGGCAGCGCACACGCGCGCGCGCGCACAAACACACACACACACCCCTACCTTCTATTAAAGCACTAAAACTTCTGTACTTTTGCTACAATTCCATTACTATGATCCTAAAAATGTACTTACTACCATTTTAAATGCCATTTTAAAGTACAGAAATACTGATTCACAGTTGGGCAACAGTGATGCACACCTGTAACGCAGGGTGCCCATTAGATACCAGCCTGAGCTACACAGCAAGCCCTTAACACCAAAAGTGTCCCCCTCTAATTCTGCTTTTTATTACTTATAGGAAAGCCTGGGTAAACTACAAATAATAGAATGTCCAGGACAGACAACGTCATCTGCTCAGCAAGCTTGAGGCATGACTGTAAACAGACATCGATAAAGCTGGCCTTTAAAACATCGACTAATTGAAAACTTTGACATCTTTAAAGCTATCTGTTCAAAGCATAAATTATCTTCAGTGGAGGCAGAAGAGACAATTATGACCCTGAAAACTTTCAGCTGACAGATCTGCCTCGCCCCACCCCCAACCCCACCCCGCAAAAACAAAAAACAAAAAACAAAAAACTCTTCTTAAAATCAACGAAGCTTTTGGAGAAGCCCGGATAAGGCAAGGCGAGATGGACCCTGGAGGTCAGTAAGAGGCGGCACAGCACCCGGCCCGGCGAGACTGTGTCCCCGGCGCGTGTCACCCGGGACAGAAACACCCACCCACCCACCCCCGTGAGGGACGATCTCCCCGGGTGCTCGCAAGAACAAAGCGGGGGTAGGAGCCCCGGAACCACCGCTGCCCGCCAGCGCCCAGCCCTCCGCGCCTCGCCAGCCCGAAGCCCGAGCTGGCCTCTCAGGAAACGGGCGGCGGAAGGGCTCCTCCGCTCCACTCGCCCACCAGTTACCTTTCCACGAAGAACCAGCCGGTCAGACCACTCGGAGCAGTGATTATCTGCATCGAACCGCCCGGGCATTTACAAACGAGCCGCCACAACCTCCGCTGCGGCCAGAGCCCCGCCTCCTGGACTGGCCCCGCCCAGTCTGCTCCGATGATTCCTGGGAAGTGTAGTTCCTACCGCCCCTCTGAGCGTGCGCGCAGGCGCCTCGAGCTCACGTAAACTACAACTCCCAGCAACACCGCCACAAAGGTTGCTAGGGGGATGATGCACTTTGCGCGCTCTTTTGCGGCGGGCACTGGTCAACAGCTGTTCCTGAAATTCAACCCGAGCAGTCCTGACGCTTGCGGTAACAGAGGGCGCACGTCACTGTACCTGGAACACGAAGACTCAAACCATATCTAAGAGACGACAGGTTTGGAAGCGTTTTGCTGCCTTCGCTTTTTCTCTTTGGATGGGTTTGATTTAATAAAGACCTGTTTTTTGTTTTTTTTAAGCGTGACATTGTTTGGTAGGGTGAATAAGTCAAGATAACCGCCGAAAAAGTCACTCTGCAAGTAAGCCGTGGTTTCACAGAGAGTGTTCATTCCGTGTTTAAATTTTATATGAAATACTGAAAGTGCAGCTATTAAAATTATATGTGGAATGCTGGGCGCAGCTTTCACTATTTGTGTTGCTGCCGGAATACAGACACGTCCCTTTAATCTAGGAAGCTACAGCACTTTATGTTACGGACCTGATTTGAACAACGCTGTAGATTAAATAGCATCTTTTTTTCTTTTCTTTCTTTCTTTCTTTCTTTTTTTTTTTTTTTTTTTGTTTGTTTTTTGAGACAGGGTTTCTCTGTGTAGCCCTGACTATCCTAGACTCGCTTTGTAGACCAGACCAGACTAGCCTCAAACTCACAGCGATCCACCTGCCTCTCCCTCCCAAGTGCTAGGATTAAAGGCGTGCGCCACCACTTCCGGGCACATTTTTTTTAATATGTAGTTTTACTTTTTAAAAAAATTTTATGTACATACATGTTTTGCCTGCATGTTAGTATGTGCCCTACCTGTGTGCCTGGTGCCTGCGGATATCAGAGGGGAACATCAGATCCCATGATCCCATGAAACTGGAGTTACAGATGTTTGTGAGCTACCATGTAGGTGCAGGAGCCATCTCGGGCAAGAGCAGCAAATGTTGTCCTTCCTGGCTCAGATGGAAAGATACCCTGGTACTCGGGAGCCCAGGAACCACACAGCTCTGAGAGCAAACCTCCTCAGCAGAGGCATTGCAGCTTCAAGGGGAAGGTATCCCCAGATGAGCTGAGGCGCTCAGGAGCCTCAGCACTGCCTCTCCTTTGTTTCTTCCAATGAGAGAGCTACAAGAGATTTATCGGAGCAACAAATCCAGGAGTGGCATGCCTCTGCTCTCAAGACATGGCAGCGGGGAACTGGGCAGACAAGGCCTTTATTTAGTATTTCTTAGGGAACGGAGCTTTCTAGGGCAAGGATTTCCAGAGTGAAAAGTGGTGGGATTTCAAGTCCTTGCCATCAGAAAGTGCTCATAACCACTGAGCCACCTCACCTTCCCCGTCTCCCTCCAACCAAGTAGCAACTTTAAAGATACCACGAGAGGAGTAAGGATGTAACTCAGTTGATGAAATCCTCGCCTGGTATGTTCCATCTGCAGCACTGTACAAAACAGCATTGGTGGCCAGTCTCTAAGGTGGGGGAGGGGGGGTTGAATCAGAAGTTCAGGGTCATCCTGAAGTATATAGTGAGTTAGAGGCCAACATGGACCATGAAACTCTATCTGAAAAAGAAAGCAAAACAAAGCAAAACAAAAAAACAGAATTGCCCTTTATAGCTAGTATAGCTCAAATAAACCACTATTATTAAAAGTAATTAAATTTTTATACAGAGGCCTCAAACCTGGAGACTTGGGGAAAGGTTTTTGAGAGGTTAGTTTTATTAGATTACATAATAGATGAGGAAACCAAAGCTCAAAACTTCCAGGATCACACACACCTAAGATGCTGAAAAGAGTGGAGCTCAGCGGATAGCAAAGCCCCTGTCTAGTACACCAGAGGTCCTGGGTTCCGGCCACAACCCTGCAGCCAATCAGCCAACAAATTAATAACTTAATATGCTTGGTAATTTAAGGGCTCAAATGGTCTTCATCTGGCCTGAAAACATGCCCACAAATCGGTTTATTAAAGTGCACGTTTTTGAGGGCAATCACAATATCCTCTACTTTTTCTGCCTACATTTTATTCTCTCTAGTATGTTACGCCACATTGCCACATTACTTGGGTTTTGTTGTTGTTGTTTAAAGATTTGTCTGTGTATATGGATATATTGTCTTCGTGCGCACCAGAAGAGAGCATCAGATTGTATTACTGATGGTTGTCAGCCACCATGTGGTTGCCAGTGTTAATGCCCGGCTGCAGCGCTGAGGCAGTCCAGGGTGGGGTCTCTGGGGCTGGATGCCCTTCCAGTTCGCTTTATCTCTTGGATCGCCAGAGCTGATAGCTCAGGCAGCTGATCAGGACTGAAAGAAGAAAGAAGAATGGGACCCCAAAGTTTCTTCTCTAGGGAGGAAAATTTAAACTGACCACAATTTTCCTATAGCTGAGGCTGTAAAAGCAGCTTCTAGCTACAGAATGCATGGGGGGGGGCAGGGGGAGGGAGGCAGGGAGAGGTGGGGGTTTGTTGTAAAAGGAGGCTCTTTCATCTGTAGATAGGCCTCTTTGCGGGAGATCTCCAGTAAGCTAATTTAAACTTAGGCCTGCTAATCCTAAAAGGCTGAAGGTAAAGCCCTAAGCCTGCTAATTTATTTGTGAATCTACAGGGAAATAAGAAATAAGAGAGAGAGAGAAAATAAACCACTCACACGCGCATACATTCAAGAAAAAAGGTGGATGAAGTTAGGCATCTTAACATCAACTGAAGTTAAGCTTCCCAGTTTCAACAATGTTTATTGTTGGTCACCATACTTATACTCCTGAGAAAAGAGAAATACCTCATACTCAAAAAAGGGCAATTAATCATGAAAACCAATGAATTCTAAAATACAACAGGTTACTTGTTTTAAAGCTAAACATTTCTTATCTAGGTATCCATTATATAAGTTCACAGTGAGTTCAGAGTGACAAAAGTAATATATGACTTTCAATTAGGACTGATCTAACTATACACTATCCAGCTATCTCTTAGTTCGTAATGAGTTCAGGACAATAATTTTATCTGTCTTTCATTCTAAGAAACAGAGTAAATTTAAAAATGACAACATATGATGCCACAAAGTGACAAGGTATAAGGAATTAGAACAGTTTGTATATATAGGCATTAAGGTTGTACTTAGCTTAGACATTTCTAGGTAGCCCCATTATATCTTGGGTTCATGGGAAGTTTAAACCAACTTGCCTGTATTTATAGTGAGTACTAGGATTCCTGGTGCCATCTGGAGCGGAGGCTTATCTGAAGCCACAAATCTGCTACAAGGCTATCCCTAGTGAGGCATCTGGAGGTCCACAAAGGTATTTATTGCAGCCATAAACTCTCTAAAAAATTGTTTAACTTTTTAAAACTATTTTAATCAAATCAGGAATTCCAGAATCAGGGCTGAATTCATCTGAATGACAAACAGTATCCTCAAACAAGATCCTGTAGGAAGTTTGCTCAATCAGAGCCGGTCAATACCCAGAAATTGACAGTTTACACCAATGCCAGGTGTTTTTTTCCTTTTGGTTTTTCAAGACAGTTTCTCTATGTTATCTTGGCTGTCCTGGACTTGCTTTGTAGACCAGGCTGGCCTTAGATTCACAGTGATCTGCCTGCCTCTGTCTCCCTGGGTGCTGGGATTAAAGGCATGCGCCACCATGCCTGCCTCTAATGCTAGGTTTTAGAGACATGGAGCAGTGCACAATTGACAGGGTAGTCAGAGGTTGGAAGCAATTCTGGGGTGCATCACAGTACAGACCTTGCAAAATACCACATCACTTCCAGAGATCTCTCATGCCTACTGAACTTCCCCAAATTAATGGCTCCTGACAGCATGTCAGAGGCTGGAAGCAGTTCTGGGGGTGCATCACGGTACAGACCTTTCAAATATGGGATCACCTCCTAGACAGCCCACATGCCTAGTGATCTCCTTTAACAGGAGCCAGGAATTGAACTCAGGACCTTTGGGAAAACAGCCAGTGCTCTTAACCCCTGAGCCATCTCTCCAGCCCCTGTCACATTACTCATTAACTGAATAAATGGATTGTATCACACTCATCCTATCTATCTGTCTCCTTGTCCTCTTGCTTATGTGTCACAAAACATGACTCCACACTCTTTTAAATTAGCTACTAAGATTCTATATGTAAATTATCACCTGGAACCTACACTTAAAAAATAGGATATAATGGCACACACCTGTCATCTCAGCACTTGGACAAAGGAGGCAGGAGAAGTAGCTACTTCGAGTTGAAGGGCAGCCTGGACTACGTATCAAGGCCCTGTCTCAAAAAAAGCACAAAAAATAAAAATAAATAAATAAATAAACAGCACACTATTCAATCGTTGACTGTGTGACCCCACTTGTTGACGAACCGTGTGCCAAAACCAGCTCAGCAGAGCATGTCACATGGTGTACAGATAGAGAACATCACAACTGTTCCAAAATTATTCGGTGACAACGTTTAAAATGACATAATATTTTTAAGACAAAGCATAATATTTCAGCACATTTACATAATGGGTAATGTTTCAGATCAGAGTGACATCTATCACCTTTTGCCTCCATGAGGTGTTTTGAAATATTTAATTTAATGTTAACTATAATTATATTTCTGTGCTAGAGAACATTAGAATTCATTCTTCCTGGGGCTGGGGAGATGACACGGTCACAGTGAAGTGGCCGCTGCGAAGCATGAGGACCTGAGTCTGCATCCTTAGCATCCACATAAGACACAAAGCCCAGCACAGCATAACGCAGGATTGCAGCTAGGAAGGCAGACACAGGGCGGTCTCTGAGTACGCTGCCTGCCAAGGCTAGCCAATCAGCAAGCTCCATGTTCAGTGAGTGACCCTGTCTATAGATAGATAGATAGATAGATAGATAGATAGATAGATAGACAGACAGACAGACAGACAGACAGACAGACAGACAGACATGGCGGCTGAACAGATGGCTTAGCAGTTAAGAGTACTTGCTGCCCTTAGAGAGGACCAGGATCAATCCCCAGCTCACAACCATCTGTAAGGCCATTTCCAGGGACTTCAATTCCCTCTTCTGGCCTGCAAGGGCACCAGGCATGTAGTTAAACACTCATATACACTAAAAAAGATTAATAGGTAGTGCCGAGCATGCCTTTAATCCCAGCACTGGGGAGGCAGAGGCAGGCTGTGAGTTCAAGGCCAGGCTGGTCTACAAAGCGAGTCCAGGACAACCAAGGCTACACAGAGAACCCTTGTCTAAAAAATAATAATAATAATAATAATAATAATAATAATAATAATAATAATAATTTTTATTTAACAATAATAATAATAATAATAATAATAGGTAAATTAAATAAATAAAAAGCTGGCAGGTCAATGAGATGACTCAGCAGGTAAAGGCGCTTGCCTTTAAGCCTAACGACTATATAGGTTCAGTTCCTGGAACCCAAATGATGGAAGAAAGCCCTGAGTCACAAAAGTGGTCCTTTGACCTCCACACATTTGCCATGGTACATGCATGCACACACATAGAAGTAACAATTAAAATAAGGGGGCCAGTGATGGAAGAAGGCACCTTTGGAAGGTGCCTAATGGCAACCTGTGGCTTGCATCCTCAGGAGCACATGAGTACACACACGCACATGAGTACACATACACACACACACATGCACACGCACAGGCATACGCACACACACAGTCATTCTATCTAACTAATGCCCACGGTGGCTAACCAGACTCCATCTCTCCTGCCATACCTTTTGTTTTGTTTTTTGTTTTTTGGATACAGAGTTTCACATAGACAGCCTGACCTTGAATTTGCTGCATAGCTAAAGGTGACCATGAATTTCTTATGCCATGTGCTGGGATTACAAGCCAACCTACCTTGCTTGGTTTATGTAGTGCTGGAATCAAGCCTACCCCCATAACATTTTATTTTTATAGATTTATTTATTATTTATACAGCTTTTTGCCCACATGTGTGCCTACATGCCAGAAGAGGGTACCAGATCTCACTATAGATGACTATGAGCCACCATATGGTTGCTGGGAATTGAACTTAGGACCTTTGAAAGAACAAACAGTGTTCTTAACCTCTGAGCCATCTCTCCAGCCCCCTTTATTTTTAATTTACTTTTTTTTTTCTTTTGAGAGGCAAGATCGTGTGTAGTCCAGTCTAGCTTTGAACACACTCTTTTGGTAACACTAGCCTTGAATGCCTGGTCCTACAGTCCTGTGATTTGCAAGTGCCAGGATCACAGGACCACACCCTCCAGCCTTGTTACCACTCTAATTGGTAGTGTGACCCTAAGAGAGTGCAGCCTAAAAAAACGAGGCAGATTAAAAGCTCATGCAGTAACAGACTTTATTCAGGGCAACAGACAATCTACATTCTGAGGGTATTCTGAGAATTAAGCACGGTCAAAGGAGCAAAGTCCACATGAGTCAGCTGTACAGTCATGAGGGTGTGTTCACATGAGTTAGGCTGCATAAGGTTCAGAGGATAACTGAGCTTGGGAACACCATCTACAGAGCAAAACCATCTGCAGTAAACTCACTCTTACCTAACTATCCCTGGGAGGGGCCGGAGAGCACATTCCAAGAGCAGTGTTGTGCTCGGAGGGATGAGCCCTGTTCCCTCAGAGTTTTCTCACAAGCAATCAGAATTCTGCCCAGAGCGCTTCACTCATGGACTGTGTTCAAACAGTGCCTGGCTTCAGCAACTTTTTCTAGTATAATTATGAAAGGAGGGAGGAAAGGGAAGATGTCCAGTGGGGGGGGGGGGCTTTCCCCTCTAGACTAGTGGTAGAGCTGCTGAGAGATGACAGATCCAAACTTGAATGGCTGATTCTGGCATGAGGAGGAAACACACCAACAGACGCAAGTTTCTAGCCCCCAGGTAAATAAGTACAAGAAAACCCACAGGCAACTCCACTTGAGGGCGGAGAAAGAGTCTGAACCCTCAGATTTCTAAAAAGTTCCATTAGAACGTGAAGGTGGGTTTTATCATTTTGATAGGATTGAGAAGTCGTCATGGAAACAAACCCCTGGGCATGTACGTGACTTTCTCCATAAGGTTCACTGAGGTGGCAATACCCGCCCTAAGATGTGTGGCCGCATTCCACGGGCCAACAGCCTGGACTGAACTAAAGGAAAAGTGGACATTATTCATCACGTCCTGACTGGGGACAAGATGTGACCGGCCACCTCCTGCCCCTGCAGCCAGATCTTCCCTGCCAGGGGTTGGGGGAAGTGGGGGGGATGAGGGGGGTGGACTGTATCCCCCAGAACTGTAAACCAAAACAAACCCTTCCTTCCTAAAGCTGCTTTTGTCACAGCAGTGAGACAAGTAACTAGTACAGTAAAAACGTTTCTCTGTCTGTTTGGTTTTTTTAAGAGAGGATGTAAAGGTTTAACTATTACTAATGCCTTGAATTTGCAGTAAAAGATCATGAAAATGAATATGTCTTGCCCGGCAGTGGCGGCGCACGCCTTTAATCCCAGCACTCGGGAGGCAGAGGCAGGCGGATCACTGTAGACCAGCCTGGTCTACAACGGGAGTCTAGGACAGCCAAGGGTGCACAGAGAAACCCTGTCTCAAGAAAAACAAAACAAACAAAAAAAAAAAAAAACAAAAGAAAGAAAGAAGAAAGAAAATGAATGTATCTGTATAGCAAAGGGTTTATCAGGTCTACCACATTCTAGAATGTCTGAACCATAATGTTTAATACATTAAAAAAGAAGGAGTTCTGCCTTAATTACTCTTAGTTACTCATGCAGCACAGCAATGCCAAGATATTGGCACACCGGTATTTTTGCCTTTGGTTTAGAGTGTGTGTGTGTGTGTGTGTGTTTGCAAGAATATGTTAACACATGAGTGGGGAGGGCTTGCAATGCATGAATGTGAATTTGCCTGTAGAGGCCAAGCCTGGAAGTCAATGTTAGCGTAGATGTCCTCAGTTGCTCTCCCTTTTTTTAAAATTTTTATTTTATTAGTGTGTGTGTGTGTGTGTGTGTGTGTGTGTGTGTGTGTAGGTCTTCCCTCACGTCCAATATGGAACTCATCAGGTTTGCTAAAGTGGTTTTGACCAGCAAGACCCACCTGTCTCCTGTCTTTCTCTGGCTGCCCTCACTTAGATTGCAGGTATGTGCTGCTGTGCACAGAATTATTCTCTTCTTCTTCTTCTTTTTTTTTTTTTAATAAATCCTGGGGATCTGACGCAGGTCTTCTGCTTACATATTAAGCACTTCACTGACTAACCTGAGCTTTCTTTCCTCTTTTTCTTTCTGTTTGGTACGAGAGATCCAAACCCAGGACTTTGCACAAGCTAGGTAGAACTCTATCTGTGAGTCCAATAATTTATGTATTTTCTTAGTGTTTGTTTTTAATTTTAAGACATATCTTTTTAGCCCAGACTGATTTCAAACTTATAACCATCCTGCTTCCACCTCAAGAGTGGCAAAGCAACAGCCATGTTACTGTCACCCACCACCAGACCTTTATATGATGTTCAATTACATAGCTGTAATATTTTATATTATATAATAATTACATAAACCACCTTATAGGTTTTTATTATGTATATATATTTCTTGAGATAGAAACTTTCTTTGTAGGCCAGGCTGGCCTGAAACTTACTATGTAGTCCAGGAAAGCTCCAAATTTATGGCAGTACAACAGACCTCCTGCACTTCCTGATTGCTGGGATTACAGGCATGGGCTGTGATATCTGGCCTTTTTTTTTTTCTCTCTCTCTCTCTCTTGTTATTGTTTGTTTTGTTTCATCCCCTCCCTTTATTTTTCCCCTGGTTCTTTGAGTATAAAGTTAAGTTGTTGGTCTGGCATTTTCTTGTTTAAATGTAGGCACTCAGGCCTGCAAGCTGGCTCAGCTCAAGGTAGAACCATTTGTTAGCCAAGCCTGACAGCTTGAGTTCAATCTCTGGGACTCATAGTGGAAGGAGAGAGCCAACTCTGAAAGCTGTCCTCTGACTGTGGGACCCTCCAGACACACACACACACACACACATACATACACACACACACACACATATACATACACACACACACACACACACACAGGACAGTCGTAAATGCCAGCTTTCACAAGTGTAAATTTCCATTAGAACACTTTTACTATATCCCACCAATGTCGGTGTGTTGTTTTTTTCTTTTATTATTCATCTCAAAATTATTCCTAATGTCCTTGTGCCTTCCTTTCACCATGTTAAGTGAAAACATCAATTCCCATATATTTTCTGCTTTCAATTTTCCCTGTTCCAAACCTCTAGTTTCAGTTCATTATGGGTCAAAGATGGTATTTTCCATGATTTTTATCATAATAAGTTTACCTAAAACCATTGAGCATCGATTATTCCTGGTGCCTTAGTCTTTTCGTATAAAAATATGATCAATTCATATGAAAACATACAAAAACTATGTCAACATACGTCTCGATCTCCCCATACTTACAGGGTTCTGTCACAAATTACACCTTCAATACACAGTGTGCCTGTTAGTTTTGTAAAGATCAGTTTTTCACACTTCCATTTGTCTATTAGAGCGTAAGTGTATTTCTTTTTTTTAAACTAGGGTCTCCTTGTCTGGCATAGTGATTCAGCCTTTAATCACACCACTCCAGAGGCAGACAGGGATCTCTGAGGTCAAGAACAGCCTGGCCTTCATAGCCAGTCGCAGGCCGGCCAGGGCTGCAGTAAGACCCTAGGGGGGAAAAAAGAGGGTCTCCCTTTGCGGAACTGGCTAGGACAGCAGCCAGGCTCTACTTGTGTTCTTCCGGCCTCTGCCTCCCCAGTGCTGGGGTTACAGAAGCAAGCAGTCACATCCAGCACAAAGCGATTGTGATTCAGCCTTTCAAAGTAGGTTGTATGAGGAAACTTGAGCCTACAACTCCACAGCAATAAATGGTGGCGCCAGAATTCAGCTCCTTACCTTTTACACCCAGTTCTCTATTCTAGACCTTTTGTTCTCACTGCGTTCGTCGTGCTCTGAGGAATCAGATTATTTCTCCAAATTAGTACATTTCTGACCCTAGTACACGCGAGGGACTATCAACCGGCTGAGCTGTATAAACCCTAGCCCCATCGTTCGAGTGTCTCCAATGAGCGAGGGAGTCTATTACATCCTTCAAACTCAGGACGTTCTCATTTTCTTCCGCTCTTGTTGCTGAAAATGGAACCCAGGGAATTGTTAGACATACGTTCTACCAAGGAGCTTCCTCTTCAGCCTGTTTGACCCAAAACCTTTGGGAAACTTGTTTCTCACCTGTCTTGGGATTCCAGCACTTTACCTAACCACCATCCATAATTATTTCTCCCTCAAAAATCACCATCCATCACATCTCCCATATTCACATTTTGGATTTGCCCCTATGGCAATTTACAGTCTGAAAGTCGAAACTGAAAGTCCTGACGAAAACTAGGCTCATCTTGGAAACGGAGCTCCGCCTGCCAGGGCTGTGCCTTCCTGCCGGCGGGCAAGGTAATAGGGACAGCGGCGGGACACCCCGCTAAGCGGCGCTGGCGGCAGCGCGCAGGACCGGGGTTCGCGGGGGAGGCGCAGCCACGGTCCCGCCCCGCCGCGCCCCTCCTCGCCCTGCTGCGCCTGGAGCGGAAGCGCCGCGGCTGGAACGCTGGCTGCGGGGGGCCCAGGAGAGGATGGTCGGGCGCAGGAAGAAGGTCCAGGAGGGATCGCCAAGCAGGTGTGTGGATGCCCTCCCCCCACCCGAGGCCTGATGACAGCCCCGAGGGCCTGGGGAGTGATGGCCTGGGTGGGGCCCTAAACTAGATGCACCCAGGAGGTCAGACTTGTCTAAGCCAGTGTTCTGGGAAAAGAACCGCCGTGGAATACAACGTTTCTTTATTTTCTGAAAGTTGGATTTCCGAGGAAACTTAAACATACAAGTACTTATCCAAACTTACACAAGTACAGTAAGTAGTTTGGTGGATACTACGGAAAACGTAATCTGGTCGCCTAGGAAGCGAGGTGGGAGAAGAAATGAGTTCATGGAAGTCTGGAGTTGAATTTAGCCAAACCTGACAGGAAGGCTTAGTTCTTGGGCCTATTAAAACAAAAATAAGTAAAATAAAATAAAAATGAAAAAAAGAGGAAGGTTGAGTTAATTTACAGTTTAGCCAGGACTGAGAATGTTACAATGTATTTGAAGGAAAAAGAAAGAAAGGCCAGGATATACACCCATGTCGGTTTGTCCTAGTGTTATATTTATACCTCTGCCCTACTAGATGGTACTTCCGGTGCTGTGGCTGGTCTTGGTTGTCACATTGACACCTGGGGAAAGTGAGCCTCCCTTGAGAAGCTGCTACCATCAGATTGGCCTCTAGCGAGTGTCTGCGGAGCATTTTCTTGATTGCTAACTGATGGACGAGAGCTTTGCCCACTGTAGGTGCCGCTTCTGGGCGGGTGGTCCTAGATTGTATAAGTAAACCAGAGGAGCAGAGAAAGAAAGCAAGTCAATGGTTCTCAACCTTCCTGATGCTGTGCCTTTTTTTTGGGGGGGGGGGCGGGTTTCGAGACAGGGTTTCCCTATGTAGCCTCAACTGTCCAGGACTTGCTTTGTAGACCAAGCTGACCTCGAACTCAAAGCGATCCACCTGCCTCTGCCTCCCCGAGTGCTGGGATTAAAGGGGTGCGCCCTCACGCCCGGCTGCTGCGACCTTTTAAATACAGTTCCTTATGATGTGATGACCCCCTCCAACCATAAAATTATTTTTCTTGCTACTTCGTAACTGTAATTTTCCTACTGTTACGAATCGTAAAGTAAATATCTGTGTTTTCTGATGGTCTTTAGGAAACCCCTGCAAAAGAGTCTATCGACCCCCCGGGGGTCGCGACCCACAGATTGAGAACCGCTGGCCTCCAGGTTCTTCTCTGGAACCTGGCTTACCTTGTCACACCCTGGCTTTCCTTCTTGACCAACTATTAGCTGTGAGATGAAATAAACCCTTTGCTCCTCAAGTTGCTTTTGGTAATTTTATGACAACAATAGAAACCTAATGTAATAAGGCTCTTGAGTGGGCCTCTTCAATCCCAGCATGACATCTCTTGCAGGAATCCTATTTCCTATGACCCCTTACAAAACATACAGGCCAGTAAAACAGCTCCTGCCAGGATGCAGCATGGTTAACTAGGGCATGGAGTGGGCAGTCCTCAGCCTTCGGTGGATCCTAGACTGCTAAACGACAATATGTAAACAGCAGCGACCCAAGTCACTCTGACTGAGGACTAAGGTGGGAATCTGCTTTCCAGGGGCTTAACCATTCCTTTACAGAGGTGCATTAGTGCTGCCTTTTAGTTTGGCCGTAATAATACTGTCAGAAAGCTTTTCTAGAATTCTGGGCTTTAATGTATGTGTGAGTGTTTTAAAGTGATCTGGATTCTAGCAAGGCATGTAAATAAAGCGAAGCTTCTAAGTAGAATTAGCCCTCATGCAGAAACGATGACAAGTGTGGAGAACAGCCAATGGGAGAAGAGTAGCATGTGATCCACACTGGGACCTATGCAGGGCAGCCAATAGGAAGACAGATCTTGATGGGCAATGCTAGGACACCCTACAAAGAAGAAACGTGGGTGGTAAAGACTACACACTACCATTTACTAGGAAGGCGGCGTTTTTTCCACTGTGTAGTTTTTTGTTTGGGGGGACGGGGATTTTTTTGTTTGTTTGGTTGGTTGGTTTGGTTTGGGTTTGGGTTTAGTGTTTTGAGACAGGCTTTCCCTGTGTAGCCCTGGCTGTCCTGGACTCACTTTGTAGACCAGGCTGACCTCAAACTTACAGTGATCTGCCTGCCTCTGCCTGACCAAGTGCTGGGATTATAGGTGTGGCCACCTCACCCGGCCCACTGTATAGTTTTTTAAACTTTTGTCAGTAATTAGGTCTCTGTAGCTATGGGGGCTTATTTCTAGATTCTCTCTTCTGTTGCATCCATCTATGCGTCTGTTTTTCTGTCAGTACATAGAGTAGTTGTCACTATAGCACTGCAGTATAGCCTGAGATGAGTGCTGTTCTTTTTGCTAAGGAGTGCTCTGTTTATTGGGGTCTCTTGTGCTCCCATAGGAATTTTTCCCACTTTTATGAATAATATTCTTGGAATTTTAATGGAGATTGCTTTGAATCTGTAGTTCATTTTCAATAACAGCTATTTTTATAATAGTCTGTCAATATATTCACATATGAGGCTTTCCTTCTAGTTTCCTCTTCCAATTGGATTTTAAAGTTTTTATCAGAGAGCTATTTCACCTCTTGTGTTAGGTTTATTTCTAATTTGATATTTTTGTGTTATTTTATTTGGGTTTTTCAAGACAGAGTTTCTCTTTTTTTTGTTTGTTTGTTTGTTTTTTGTTTTTTAAGACAGGGTCTCTCTGTGTAGCCTTGGCTGTCCTAGACTTACTTTGTAGACCAAGCTGGCCTCGAACTCACAGCAATCCACCTGCCTCTGCCTCCTGGGTGCTGGGATTAAAGGTGTGCACCACCACATCTGGCCTTTTTTTTTTTTTAATAGATTTTATTTTATTATGTATACAACATCTGGCCTGCATGTGTGACTGACCACCAGAAGAGGGCGCCAGAGCTCATTATAGATGTTTGTGAGCCATCATGTGGTTGCTGGGAATTGAACTCAGGACCTTCCGAAGAGCAGCCAGTGAGTGCTCTTAAACTCTGAGCCATCTCTCCAACACCGTAATTTGATTTTTTTTAAAAGCTATTGAAAATGCCTTTTCTTTCTTTTCTTTTTTTTTTTTCAGGTCTTTTTGACAACTTTATTATTAATTCATTGAAAGGATTCCTATTTTTGTTTGTTAAATTTGTTTCTTGCTACTTTTCTAAAAGTCTTTATCAAGTCTAAGGGTTTTTTTTTTTTGGCAGAAGCCAGGTACCGGGACAGAGACCAGTAATCTCAACACTCTGAAGTCTAAAACAGGAGGATCAGTGTGAGTTAGAGGCCTGAGCTTCACAGTGAGTTAGAGGCCAGCTGGTACAACAATGAAAGCCTATCTCAACACTTAACCAGTCCAGTAAGGTGTGGTGGTGACGCCTTTAATCCTAGATCTTAGGTCATAGGGGTACACAAATCTCTGAGTTCAAACCAGCCTGATCTACATAGCAAGTTCTAGGCTAGACAAGGCTACAAAAACAAATAACAAAAACCTAAAGCAAAACAGACAAATTCAATAAAAATCAGCAACACCAAGTCTCTAGTGGAGTCTTTAAGGTCTTCTGAGGATAGCATCATATCACGCAGAAATAGGAGTAACTTGGCTTCTTCCTTTCCCATGCGTATTTCTCTCATTTATCTCCTCTTACTAGTCCAGTAAGACTTCTAGAACCATAATCAACAGAGTGGAGAGTGGCCACCCTTGTCTCCTTTCTAATTTTAGAGACAATTCCCCATGTGATGTAATGTTGGCTACAGGTGTGTCATATTTAGTTCTTGTTACATTAAGGTGTGTTTCTTCTGTTGGTACTTTCTCAAGAGCCAGCCTTGTCATGAAGGTTGTTGGACTTAATGCCAAGGCCTTTAATGTGGCTATAGACATGATCACGTTGTATTATTTCACAGGTGTGGATATGTTGAACCAATCTTGCATCTCTGCGATGAAACTAACTTTGTTACCGCATTCTTGAAATGGATCTACAATATTTTAATTTTGTGGTTGTCAAGGAACTTGGTCTGTGGTTTTCTCTTTGCTGCTGCTGTGTCCTATCTGGTTTGATGTCAGAGGGACACTGGCTTCGTAGAATGAGTGTGGTGTGTCCCTTCCCTTTTCTGCTTTGTGGAGCCGTTTGAGAAGTGCTGGTGTCGGCTTCCTCTTCGCAGTGTAGGGGAGCACGGCTGCGAGCTGTCCCAGACTGTGCGCGACTTTATGGGAATATTTTATTACTGTTTTATCTTAGTCACCTGTTGGACTCTGCTTAAATTGCTCGTGTCTTCTTGGTTTAATTCTGGTAGGTCACATTCTGGTAGGAATTTCTTCATTTCTTCCAGATTCTCTAGGTTGGTTGGTTGCTTTAATGCAAGTTAAAGTATTTCCTAAGGTAAGCCCTACTCTGGCTTTCTGATGTAAGCACTCACAGCTGTATAGTTCCATCTTAGACCTGCCCCTTGCTGTAGCCCAGACTCGCCTTGGTTTGGTCTTGCTCTTAAGTCTGTATCTCTTTATTGGTTAGTCGGGCCACTTACATTTAAGGTTATTACTGAGAGATCTTACTACTACTTCTTGACATTTTGCTGGTTGTTTTCCTGGTTGGGTGGATTATTGTTTATTCTTTTTCCTCGTTCCTGTTAGGAGTTTGCTGGTTTACTGTGTTGGTCCCTGGCTTGTTCATCATTCTTCCAGAACTGCCTCCTTCCATCCTCTGCAGATAGGGTTACAGTGGTCCGTAAGCATCTTCTGCGGTGCTGGCTTGCTGGCCATCAGCTGCCTTGGATGGTGCTTTCCTCGAAATGCCCTTATTTCTCAATCAAATTGAAATGATAGTTGCTGGGTGTAATAATTTTGGTCATTAGTTATTTACTTTATATTCAATCCTGTCTTTCCTGGCTTGTAGGGTTGATGGTGAGAGAGATGGTATTATTCTGCATCTCTGTGGACAACTTGGCACTTTTCTATGACATTCTGTTTATATTGTTTCCTCATATTTTTGGTGTCTTGACTAGTCCATGTCATGTAGAGTCCCTCTGGCCATGGCTGTGATTATAAATGCCTCCTGTGCTTGGCTGTTTTCTTTCTCTAGAGCTGGGAAATTTTCTGTTGTTAATTCATTGACGAGGCAATAAAACAGTAAAAATACTAAAAAAGTATAACAGTAGGGAACATGGCAAAAAAAAAAGGAAGCTGAGTGTGGTGGCTCACACCTGTAATCCCAGCACTTGGGAAGCTATGCAATGTCATGGGTTCAAGGCCACCATGGACTAGAGAATAAGAAACAAACAAACAAAAAACTCAAGGGAAAAAAAAAAGGATTTGTCCAATAATGACAAAACAAGTATAAACAAAACTAGATGAATATATGAAAATATTAAAACATTTCCACTTGGAGGTTTTTGTTTGGTTTGGTTTGGTTTGGTTTTGGTTTTGGTTTTTTGAAGCAGGATTTCTCTGTGTAGCCCTGGCTGTCCTGGACTCACTTTGTAGAGCAGGCTGGCCTCGAACTCACAGAGATCCGCCTACCTGCCTCCCTCTCCTTCCCGAGTGCTGGGATTACAGGCGTGTGCCACCACACCTAGCTAACCAAATCTTTTTTTTAAAAAAACTGGAGACTGCTGTTGTGTCCTGGGGAAGTCAACTGAGCTTAGGGGCCCTCCTCCGGGCTTATGTCCGTGTTGACCCTGAGCTGCACAGGTGTCTGGAACCCTGCGTCCTGATCTTCCTGTCAATCACTTCTCTTTTTGGCTTCTACTTACAGGTGACTCTTGGTTTTGAGGTTCCCCAGATTGTACCCCCTGGGGAGGCTAACTTGAAGATGTCTTCCAGGATGTATTGAGGCAGAGGACCTGTTCTAGTACTTGCAAGACCTCCTAAGTATAAATGGCTCTATTCTGGCTAGCTGCGAAGGGCAGAGCTGGCTCCGGAGGCTGAGTTAGTGTTGACCTCAGGCTCAGGGCCATTTCACCCCACCCATCCCGTCGCTCTGCAGGACCGCCTCCTGGCAGCAGTCTCCAGCCTCTGCTCAGGACTCTCTAACACTTAGCTGTTCCCTGTTGCCTCAGCCAGGTGATTGACAGGTCAAGCTCCATTAACCCTTATGTTTTGGGTAGCTTGGAATGTTCGGTCTCCATGCAGGCCAAAGAAATTGCTTTCCCCAAGGGGCCACGCAGAGCCATGATCAAGGCTCTTGGGGTATGGCAAGTGATTATTTTGTTGTTGTTGAAACAGAGTTTCTCTGTGAAATAGCCCTGGCTGTCCTGGACTCACTTTGTAGACCAGGCTGGCCTCAAACTCACAGCGATCTGCCTGCCTCTGCCTCCCGAGTGCTGGGATTAAAGGTGTGCACCACCACGGAACGGCTGAGTTCATTGCATATGCTATTATCTCAGCTAACTGAGTGGCCCTGAGTAGTTTTAAGATCTGAGCTCTGCTCTCCAGCCCCTCCGACTCAGGGCTCCCTTTGGCTGGGAGAGCCTACCTCTTCTCCTTGCTCCAGCTAAACAATCAGAGCTAGTTTGCTATCGGACAGCACCAGCAAAGGCCCCATGTTCACACATGTTCACATATGTTCACACATGTTCATACTGCTCCAGCGTCACTACCCTGTTCAGGACCCTCTGAGGAGGTAGCAGGCTGGGCCATTCCTTTGTGAAGCACACAGCCGCATCCTGAAAAGTCCCTGACTCATAGGGCCTGGCAGATAAAGAGACAGCTGCACGTGATCAGATCTTTGACAAATGGCCTCACCAGCTCTTTGGCAAATGGAGGTAGTGTATTCTGTGTGGTGCTTGTCACAAGCCAAACCTTTGAGGCTCCTGTCATTTAACGTTTACTTTATTTTTTTTTAATATTTTATTTAATTTTAATTTATGTCCGTTGGTGTGGGAGTGTCAGATGTTGGAGTTACAGACAGTTGTGAGCTGCCATGTGGGTGCTGGGAATTGAACCCGGGTCCTTTGGAAGAGCAGGCAGTGCTCTTAACCACTGAGCCATCTCTCCAGCCCTTAATGTTTACTTTAAAAGTAAAGGTTTGTTTGCTGGGAAAGCATCTCAGCAACAAACGCTTAAGCACAAGGCCTGGGTTGGATCTCTAGCATTGCAAGAAGGAAAAAAGAGAGAAGGAAAGCAGAAATGAAAACAGAGGAGAAGGGAGAGAGAGGGGGAGAGAGAGGGAGAGAGGGAGGGAGGGAGAAAGAGAGAGAAGGAGAGGCAGGGTGGGAGGAAGGGAGGGAGAGGGAGAGAGCAAAAAACACTTCTGTGTTCTTGAGCCACAGGTCTGATGCATAACTGAAATCTGGCATGTTTTTTGGTGAGGCTCTTCATGTTCTATGTTAGAGCAGCACATTCATACTTCCTCCTGGAGGAGGGAAGCTGCTCCTACACACTGCTGTTTGTTCTGAGTCACCTTTGGTTCAGCATGAAGTCCAGCTCTCCCATCAGCAGCCACAGACACACAATCACAGGGCCCAGGGTTGAAGTGGTTGGCTGCCTTTACTATAGTCCTCCTAGAGATGAGATAGAAGACAGATCTTTTAAGATGCTGGTCCCACCATTACGAAGCTACCAAACAGATAGCCAAATTTCTGAATAAAGCAGAGATTAAAGATTCAGGTCCTGGGATTTTTCCTGTGTGTCAGGCAGTGCGAAACGGTTACATTTTCATTAATATGTGTATTATGAACCTGGAGACAGAATTCTTAAAGTCATAACATCAGCCATAAAAACTAAAATTATTCCCCAAACAGCATATATCAACATTGCTGCAAGCAGGGGCTCAAGGGGACACTGTGACAAATTACTGGGGACCAAGGGGTTTCTTAGAAGCATTTTTAACACCAGCTCAGAGAGAAGGGCAACACTCCGGTGGGGGCTCCAAGGAGAGTTCAGGGCCCAGCACCAGCGGCTTCTTTTTATACTTTTGGGGGTGGTGGGGGGGGGGGATGCATGACAAGAACCTGCAGCCAGGCTCCCTAATTTGTGGCTGGAGGCGGGGAAGGGGGTAGGGAACAGGATGTGGCATCATTTTGACTCCTCGAAGACTATGACGTGAGCTAGCTTTGTTCCTGGGACACAGAGGCTGAAGCAAAACAGTTGTTGCAAGCTCAAGACTGAGTTACAGAACGTGCACCAGGCCAGCCAGGGTTACATGAAAGAAAAAAAAAATCTGTCTCAAAATTTGTGTGACGTGGGGGATGGAGGGATGGCTCACAGGTTAAGAACACTGGCTACTTTTCCAAAGGTCCTGAGTTCAATTCCCAGTACCCACATGGTGGCTCACAACCATCTACAATGAGATCTGGTGCCCTCTTCTGGCGTGCAGTCATACATGTGGGCAGAATACTGTATAAACAATAAATTAGTAAGATTTTTTTTAAAAAATTGTGTGTGTGTGTGTGTGTGTGTGTGTGAGAGAGAGAGAGAGAGAGAGAGAGAGAGAGAGAGAGAGAGAGAGAGAGAGAGAGAGAGAGGCTTGGGAAAAATGTCAGTGAAAACCATTATATGCATAACTAAGATATACTCGTAGAAAACAGTTTTAGGGGACTGGAGAAATGGCTCAGCAGTTAAGAGTGCATACTAACTACTCTTACAGAGGACACAGTTTAATTCCATAGCACCAGTGACAGGTGGCTCACAAATGCCTGTAACTCCAGTTGTAGTTGGATGCAACATCTCTGACCTCCAAGGACACCTACACTCATATGTACACACCCCACCTCCTGAATATACGCACACTTAATTTAAAATATTAAAACTAAATATTTTACCAGGGTGGTAGTACACACCTTTAATTCAAGCACTTGGGAGGCAAAGGCATGTGGATTTCTGTGAGTTCAAGGCCAGCCTGGTCTACAGAGAGTTCCAGGACAACCAAGGCTACGCAGAGAAACCTGTCTTGAAAAACTAAATAAGGGCTGGAGAAATGACTCAGTGGTTAAGAGCAGCTGCCTGTTCTTCCAAAGGTCCTGGGTTCAATTCTCAGCAACCACATGGTGTGGCTCATAACCATCTGTAATGTGATATGGCGCCCTCTTCTGGCTTGCAGGAGTACATGCAAGCAGAGCACTGTATACATAATAAATAAGTAAATCTTTTTAAAAAACTAAATAAATTTTTAAAAAATTAAAACATTTTCTAAATGGTAAAATAACTCAAAAGCAAACAAACTAACCCCACAAAGGGGGCTAGGAGTTTGGGCCTTCAGGTTCCAACCTCAGCACTATACACAAGAAGTATAAAAATAAATACGTTTATAATTCTGGAGCTATGGGTACAGCCCAATACTAGAGTATATGCTTAGCAAAAAAGTCAGAACACACAAAAATCATAAACCCCAGGAGGTATATGAGTCCAGAGTTGCAGGATATTTGGTCACACTGTAAACCCAAATTGTGTCCTGGAAAAAATTGTTTCTAGTTGTGGTGTGGCTCAGCCCTGGCACACATCTTTAATCCAAATCAGGATTAAATAAAGTTTAACCCTAGGTTAACAGGGAGTGAACACAGGGGGAAAAACAAAAACAGAAACAAAAACAAAAACAAAGTAAGAAGAAGTCAGGAGACAGAGAGAGATGCACAGGGAGGGACATTTAGTGTGACAGGTTTTGGTTTTTTTTGTTTTGTTGGGTTTTGTTTTGTTTTTGAAAAAGGAAGTAGCCCTTTTTCCTTTTGGGACATCAGCTAAGGAGGAAGATCAGCTGGGTGCTTTCTCTGCCTCTCTGAGCTAGCAGGTTTTCACCCCTATTGGTTTGAGGTTTTTTTTTTAAACAACAGACCTCAGTGATGTTTTCTCTGCATGGGTCCTGCCCCCTCCTGCAGAAGGCCCCTCCCAGCTACTCACTCGTCCTTGGTTTGTCTTGTTATGTTTGTATTTATTTCATTATCTTTCCTGTGTATGTGTGCATATAGAGTTGCAGCTTGGTGGCAGGTGCCTTTGCCCTCTGCCTTGTTCACCTTTTCTTTTTTTTTTTTGGCGGGGGGGGGGGGCAGGTTTCAAGACAGGGTTTCTCTATGTAGCCTTTGATGTCCTAGACTCGCTTTGTAGACCAGGCTGGCCTCGAACTCACAGCGATCCGCCTGCCTCTGCCTCCCGAGTGCTGGGATTAAAGGCCTGCGCCACCGTGCCCGGCTGCCTTTTCATTCTAGGGAGGCTCCTGCCTCCTTCCGTGTTTTGTTGCCTCTCTGAGGGAGGAACTTGATGATAAGGCTCAGGTCCTCCATGGAGGAAAAACTGCTTGCACCGATCATACAGATGTTGCTTTGACTCCCTATCTCAGAGCTAAAGCGACTTACAAGGTTGGCAGGTCCCAGCCCTGCTCCCAGAAGGCCCTACTGTGAAGGAGAGATAAACTTGTTTTTGTTATGATCCCAAGTGTGGGATGGGGAAACAGGTGATGTTAATCCACTAGAAGGCAACCACCTCATGCGGGAGCTTGATTGTTGCCAGCTGAAAAGATCCGTGAACAGACTCTGGGAGGAGATATGTAAGTGAGCCAGAAACAAGAGGCGGGGCCTTTGGAGACTTGGGATAGTTTTGTCTGTTCACCGCTCCACTTCGAGATGCTCCTAGGGAGAACCGCTCGAGGGAAGGCTTCAGGGCTCCGGCTCCTGCTGAGGTTCTGGGTTCTGGTTGCTCCAGGTTCCAGCAGAAGAAATCCTGCTGATTACATCAGGAGAATCATTCCTCCGAACTGATATCCTTACGTTTTTGTTATTGTATTCTTTAATCCTCTTTTCCTATTGTTCTGGTTAGTCGGGTTATCAGTGACGTAGTCTCAGTTAATAAGATCATAGTAATAAAATATATTAGTTAAGCCGGGTGGTGATGCTGCAGGCCTTTAATCCCAGCACTCAGGAGGCAGAGGCAGGTGGATCGCTGTGAGTTAGAGGCCACTCTGGTCTACCAAGTGAGTCCCGGACAGCCAGGGCTACACAGAGAAACTCTGTCTTGAAAAACAAACAAACAAAATATAAATATTAGTTAAGAAAATTGATGAGAAGGAGGGAGGGATGGGAGGATACAAGGGATGGGATAACAACTGAGATGTAATATGAATAAATTAATAAAATATATATTAAAAGAGAGAAAAAAATGAGACTACACTACTGTGCGGTCCACTGAGCCTGCTACCTTGCTTGTAGCTGCTTGCGAGGCATGGACTGAGCTGCCCAGCTTGCTGCAACACTTGAACTGAGTGTTTAAGACACTTGTCAACCAGAATAAATGAATTATGACACAATACCCAGGCCAATGAGAGCTCTGTAGTGATCAAATTCCACTGCACATTAAACAGCCTCATGCAATTCACTTCCCCAAGCAGAGGGTTGCAGGCTGCCTCCTTTCATGCCTGACTCACAAAGCAGAGCACAGGTTGCAGGCTGCGTCCTTTCATGCCTGACTCACAAAGCAGAGCACAGGTTGCAGGCTGCGTCCTTTCATGCCTGACTCACGAAGCAGAGCGCCTCACGTTCTCCGGAAAGGTGGAAAGTTCTGCACAGAGGCATGTGGGGCAGGAGAATGAAGGCTGAAGCTGAAGCCAGACTCCAGTCCTGCCCCTTTGTCAGACTGGTCCATGTGACTTTGGCCACAGCTCCTCCCCTGTGAATTGGGGATGAAGTGTCAAAAACCTTAATTAGACTGGGGAAGTAGTTCAGATGGTAGAATGCTTGCCTAGCATTCCCCGGGTTCAATCCTGAGCACCATATACACTGGGCAGAGTGGCTAACACCTGTACTCCCAGCACGGAAGAGGTAGAGGCAGTAGAATCAGGAGTTCAAGGTAGCTACGTAAAACCTTGTCTCAAAACAAAACAAACAAACAAAAAAACAAAAAACACAATGCCAGGTGGTGGTGGTCCACGCCTTTAATCCCAGCACTCGGGAGGCAGAGACAGGGGGATCGCTGTGAGTTACAGGCCAGCCTGGTCTACAAAGCAAGTCCAGGATAGTTAAGGCTACACAGAGAAACCCTGTCTCGAAAACAAAAAACAAAACAAAACGAAAGTTGGCATATCACAGAGATATTTGTATATTGATGTTTATTCACAATAATTAAATTATGGAATCAACCTAGGTATCCAACAGCAAGAACAGATAAGGGAAATATGATGTGTGTACACAGTGGGGTTTTTTTTTTTTTTAGCCAAAAAGAGAGTTAGTTATCATATCATTTACAGAAAAAATGGGTGCAATCAGATTAAACCAATTACAGAAAGACAGATATGTTTTCTCTCATTTGTCCTTCCTAAATTTCATATGGATGCATAAAAATCACACATGTATGTGCACATATGTAATATATATGCATACGTATATAGAAGTAAAGCTGTGTAGGAGGACAAAGAGGAGCAACAGGAGGAGTGAGAAGGGGACTAGGGATAAGAGAGGGAATTAGTCAGTGTATAATATAGGCTCATATGAGCTTAAAATCATGTAACTACAACAGCAAGCAAAGGCCTGTAACCCTAAACTTCTTTTTTTTTTTCTTTTTTTTTTTTTTTTTCTTCTTTCAGGATGACTTTGGGAATCTTTGCAAATTGTATTTTCTGCTTGAAAGTCAAAAACTTACCTGGTCAGCAGAAGAAGAAGCTGCAAGCTGATATTAAGGAAAATGGTGGAAAGTTCTCCTTTTTATTAACTCCTCAGGTATTTCCAAACCTCACCCGTTGCCTTCTGACTCATTTGATGTGTTCAGGGAACACCTCTCTTGGTTGGAGAGTGGTCAGAGAAGACTGGCCGCAGGAGACCCTGGGACTTTACCCTCTGGCCCACTTCTTTTGTAACATTGTCTTCACCTTGTGAATCTGATCAGTTTGGGTTTAGCCAAAGATGTAAATAGAATTTCAGACCAGCCGCACCTGTTCTCAGTACACTGTGTCACTGGCCAGTAGGTCAGTGCTGGGCTCACAGCTGGGGGCAGGAGGGGGTGCGTGGGGAGGTGCGGGGGAGGAGGACAGACTTGCAGTGTGAACTCATCTTCCTGCTGTGGCTGATCTCATAAGGGCTGAAGAGAGCTGTTGCTTCTCCAGAGGAACTGTAGCCTAAGCATTTAGATACAGAATTTCACAAGTGGATGTAATCTCGAAAAATGTTAAGGCAGGTCCTCTTTATATCTTTCTTTCTTTCTTTTTTTTTTTTTTTAAAGATTTACTTATTTATTATGTATACAATGCTCTGCCTGTGTGTCCCCCTGCAGGCCAGAAGACGGCATCAGATCACATTATAGGTGGTTGTGAGCCACCATGTGCTGGGAATTGAACTCAGGACCTCTGGAGGAGCAGTCAGTGCTCTTAACCTCTGAGTCATCTCTCCAGGCCTCCCCCCCCTCTTTTTTTTTTTTTTTAAAGGCAAGATGGAAGTTTAAAGGCATTATATCCCAGACTTGCTGACCCTGTGTCTGTGCTGATAGGTCTGACCATGGCTGCCTCTCCCTGGGCCCATCCCAAGTACTAGCCACAGTGAACCTCACCTACCCTGGGAGGCAAGTTCAGCTCCAGCAGGGTACCACAAAGGGAATGTGCCCACTCACCCCCAACTCAGTGCATGCCTCCATCACATGGCTCTGGGACTCTAGACTCAACATGTCCACAGGTGGATAAAACAAGCCACTTAAATGAGTAAGCTGTTTCCTGGGTAGAGAGTTGCCCATGGGCTCTGCTGTTGAGAAACCTCTTCCATCCTATGTATGAGACATTTTGGATTATTTTTCTTGTTGTTGCTTTGCCAGTGTATAGAAATGTTCAAAATGTGCACTGCAGCAGTGATAAAGGAGCCGCACAGCCAGGCGTGGTGGGACATGTCTGTAATCCCAGCACTTGGAAGGCTGAGGTGGGAGGGTCAAGTTCTAGACCAGGCTAGGCTACATGGTGAGACTGTGTTAAAAAGAAAAATGCAATAAAATATGATAATAAATAAGCATCTGGAGAGAGAGAAGGAGAGAGCAAGAGAGCAAGAGAGAGAGAGAGAGAGAGAGAGAGAGAGAGAGAGAGAGAGAGAAACCCGAAGCCTTTTTTAAGGAGAAAAACAAGCTCAAATAGTATAAAATTAAGCTATTCTTTCTGGAATTATCCCTGTTGTCTGCAAAGAAGAGCCCTAGAAAGATCTACGAGGAGCAGATTACAATAGTACCTCTGGGGGAAGACACTGGGAGCAGTGGAGAGAGGGTTATCAGATAACTCATCACTTTATAAACGTTTATACAATGCATGTCCTCTATAAACAAAATGGAGGCTGGGGTGGTGGGTCAGCGGGTAAAGGCTGGTCACGCCGTCCTGAGACATGCGTGTGGAACCCCAGAGCCCGTGTGAGTGAAGGCGCACGGTCTGTGATCCCTGAGCTCCTGCAGTGAGGTGGGAGGTAGAAACAGAAGACTCCCTATAGCATTCTGTAATCCCTGTGGCAAATGACAAAAGACGAGACCCTATCGCAAACAAATAGATGGTAAAGACTGGCATCCACAGGCACAGTGTTGCCTCATGTGCCATACTCACACAGACAAACAAACACACCGTACACATGCACCCATGTGCACTCCCAGCTTAAAAAAAAAAAACTAAATAGAACTACAAAGCAACAAAATAAATACCTTTTTAACCTCCCTTTCTTGACTAAAAAACAATAGAATAAGTACATAAAGATGGGTGCCCGAGTTCGTTCGCAGCATGGAGACCTTGGGAGCAACCAACCTGTGATGTAGACCTTCCATATCCATGGTCTGCTCGCTGTGGGTAAGGGCAGGGGTGTAGCTCAGTGGTAGAGTGCTTCCTTAGCATGACCATGGCCCCGGGTTGAACCAGAACCAGGAGGTGGGGAGGAAACCACCTGTGTGTTTGTTAATGTTTTCTAGAACTATAAGTTATAATGTTTTTTTAAAACCTGGAAAAATCACTATGAACTACCTTAAAATAAGACCTTTAGGGGTTAGAATTACAGCTACAAATGCTGTTCTTAAAGTTTGCTTTTACTGCTGTATAACGGACGGACTTACTGTTTATCCTTAGTGCACACACGTCATCATAGACAGTGCTGACGTCCTGAGTTGGGGTCAGCTAAACTCCATCCAAAAGAATGATGTCCAGATTGCAAACCCGGGGTTCGTGTGGGACTCTGTCCGACAGAGGAGGCTCTTGGATGTAAAGAATTATGAGCCTAAGTCAGGGGCTATCACACCACCTGCAGGTGAGTGTGTCCTGTAACACACTTAGTGTGTTATAGATGCCATGGTAGACATTTGCACATGCCAGAGGGGTTATTATATGGGAAAAAACTGTCCAGAAATACCACAAAATAATTACATTTCATTTTACCTTAGAAACAGAAAGCAAAGTCTTGAAGGACAAAAGGTAAACTTAGCAACAGGTATAGATTTTTTCAGGGTGAAGTCTATGAGGTCAGACACAAAATGACTAATAAGCCCTGATGGTCGCAGAATATTTGATGTGTAATTTTTTAAAAATTATATTTAACTTATTTATTTTGTGTATGTGTGAGAATGCATGCCCATCAGAGGACAACCTTGACGATCATCCTTTGAAATGTCGACTACCTCCTTTCAGACAGGGCCAATCACTGGCCTGGAGCTCACTACTTAGGCTAGGATGTCTTCTGAGAAAGCCCCAGGGATCCTCCTGTTTCCAGCACCCCAGGGCTGGGATCGCAAGATTGCCCTGCCATACTCAACTTTTTACTTGGGTGCTGGGGCTCAAGGTCAGGTCCTCATGCCTGCAAAGTAAGAGCTTTACTATTGGAGCCAGCCCCGGCCCCCGTGTAAAATTTTAACTGGGAGTAGAGCAATCCTTAGTGTTAAAAAGAAAGAAAGAAAAAAATAATAAAAAGGAGCTGAGTGTGGTGGTGCAGGCCTTTAATGCCAGCACTCAGGGAAGCAGAGGCCCAAGGATCTCTGTGAATTGGGGGTCTGGCCAGTCTACAAAGTGAGTCCATAGAGAAATCCTATGGGGGAGTAGAAGATGGGGGCGGGGTAGGGGATGGTGAGGAAGATTACTGGGCTAGTAAGATGGTGCAGGAGACTTACTGGAGTCCGTGGCCAGTTTTGGCAACATGGTGAAACCCTCAACTAAAAACAACAACAACAACAAAACAGAAACAGAATTGAGGCTGAGTGTGTGGTTCAGAAGCTGCAGAGTGTTTACCCAGAGTGCATTAGGTCATGAGTTTGAGTCCCCAGAACACTGAAGGGGGAAGGAAATTATATAGCAAATATCCATATTTAAGAATCATAACCAGCCTGGCGGTGGTGGCTCATGCCTTTAATGCCAGCATTCAGGAGGTGGGGGTGGGGTGCGGGGAGGTCTCTGAGTTTGAGGCCCACCTGGGCTATACAGAGAAACCCCGTCTCAAAAACCCAAAACCAAACCAAAACAAAACACAAAAAGAATCACAACAATGTTAGCAGTTAGTTTCATGGCTAATTATAAATCTTTGAATAGTCAACAAGTTTTCCTCTTAATTCTAGAAGTAGAAACAGAAGATCTGTCTTTGGACATCACCCCAGAGATTGAAAATACTGACGTCTCTGAGTAAGCAAAATATTTTGTAAGCTTTAAGCATAGTATTAAAACTGCAAATGATGCCACGGGTAAGACCCTTGCCTGTAACCCCTGCACTTCGGAGGCTAAAGCAGGGCTGAGCAACCAACCACTACAAACCAACCAAACAAGCAAACGGCAAGCAGCACTGACACCATTGCTCGGAGCCGGAGCCCCAGCCATGCACAGTGACCAGAGCAGGTGGCAGTGCTTTCTGCCCCGACTCTGTAGCCGGTCCTCACCTCCCTGTGCACTCGAGGTTCAGGACGTTAGAGCATCGGAACCAAGAAGAGGAGGATGGAGATCTCCCCGGTCATCTCTTACTGGATGCACAAGTTAAATTATCGTGCTCCGCCCACAAATATGTAAAGTTAAAAAGGCAGCATCAGGGACTCGGTCCATCATAAGGAGCTAGGGGGCCTATTGGAAGATTCTGTGTGGTCTAACATTCCATTTCAATCTTCAATGTTTAATTACAGGGAGGATGCAGAGAATGTTGAAATGCCTCATTCTCTCCAAGACTTTGAAGTTGTGAAATATAACGTCTTGGAAAAAGTAAGAGCCTGCTTCCTACCTAGAGAAAAGAAAGAGGGCGGTCCGAAAACATTGCCTTTTTGATGATTTTCTCATGGCTTTGAAAAATTGTTCATATTCTGACTACCATTTGTCCTGTAACAGGAGTTAGCTTTTACTATTTGGAAAGTGTTTGTTTAAAACTTTGCCTGATGTGGTGGTTCATGCCTGTAATCCCAACCCTTAGGAGGCCAAGCCAGAGGGTTGTGAGTTCAAGGACAACCCTAGCGACTCAATGAAACCCCTTCTCAAGTAAAACCTAAAAACCAAGTAAATTTTAAAAGAAGAAAAACAAATTTTTACTGTTCTTAATGAGAGTAATTCCTGCTCATAATATAGTTTGTTTTTGAGACAGGACCTCAGGCATCTCAGGCTGGCCTCGAACTTGCTACATACTGAAAAATGACTTTGAATTCCTGACCCTCCTGTCTCTACACCCCCCCCCCCCCGAAATGCCAGGATTGCAAGTATACACCGCCCAATTTATGCAATGCTTGAGATCAAACCTAGGGCTTCAGGCATGTAAACGAGCCCTCTACCAACCGGCCCAAATCCAACCACACACTTAACCATAGCAGACATCAGTACGGCATTAGAAATAAACCTCCACCCTGGCGTTAACTGTTTCTCATGTTTGCAAGGCATCGACTGACACCAAATATTTATGCCATGTTGAATTGTTCCTTTTACATTAGAGGAAAGCAGAAAACTTTATTGATAGTCACACAAATTAAAATCAACACTTGCCGAGGATGTGATCGCCCACTTACATTTGTAGATGTTTGAGTAAATTATAAATGTAAAAGAGTACTTCCCTCTATAATGAGAAAAAAATGAGAAAAGTGACATATTGTAAACACACAGAGAAAGCAAGTACCAATATATTGACAGTGATCATATCACTGTGCCAGGGTCTCAGGTGACTGTCACTCTCTTGGTACTTCTGTGTCCTGTAACATACTTCTCCAATGAGCACGCATTGTGCCCGCATATTTGACAGCCTTTTTAGAGGTGGAGGGTGGCTGCTTTCCACCGCTCTGCTTCTCAGATGTACCCTGTCTTGCAGGTGGGAGCGGACGGAGGCCCTGAGACTGTGGTGGTAGAGCTCCAGTGTTCCCGGGACCCAGGGGACTGTCCCTTTGTGATAGCAGCTCACTTCCTTCTGAGTGATCACAAGGTAGCAGAGATTCTCCCCCTCCATCTTTCCTTCCTCTGCCCTTTCCTCCTCCTCTGTCTTTTTCTCCTTTGTTCCTTCTCCCCCCCCCCCTTTTTTTTTTAATGAGACATCAGGCTTGCCTCAGACATGGCAAGCCTCCTTGGCTAGCCTCTCCCTGTGACAGTTCTGACACTGCTGTGATGGGAAGCGCTCGGGGCTTGAGGACACAGAATGCTGGAGATCTCAAGGATGGCTTCGCAGGAGCCATAACCTTTGTCCTATCTCTGTGTCAAGTCAAGAGCCTAGTTGCGAACTGAAACAATTCTGAAATTAAAAAAAAAAAAATGGATCCAGAGCAAATGCCTAAAAACTAAATGAAGTGTACAACAGGTGACCCTGCAGATCTACTGTGGCCAGAGACAGAGGAGCCAGTAGGACACAGAGTCCACTCTTCAGTGAGAGCGCTCCTCACACAGATCCACACGGGCTCTGGAAACTTCCTATCTTGCCTCTAGCCCAGATGTCACTCAGGTGTACAGGAAAGACACATACATCAAACATGACCATCTGAGAAGCCCTGACCCTCATAACGAGGATTCCAGATGACTGTGGAGATGTACCAAGTTCTAAGCTACTCTCGAGAAACCCCAAAGCCTCGATTTCCACCATAACGCTCTCTGAAGTCCTAACCTTGGTGCAGTTGACCAGAGATGTCATGACAATCACAGTTGACTGTTTTTCCAGGGGTGAGAGGTCTGCATTTTGAAACAGATCTCACCTCTTGCCTCAATTTCTCACGTTAGGATTACAAGCCTATGTCACTGCATCAGCCTTACAGCCGATTTTGATCAGGTTTCCATGGGAACAGAGCTAGATGGAGCCTTAGGCCAGAGTTAGATGTGTCCAGGTAGGAAACTTTGAACCTTCTGCTCCAAAATATGTGGTTATTTTGGTATTTGGATAAAATGTAATCTAAACTCAAGTTGAAGCCCACAGTAGATTGTGTTATATCCTTAGAAAAGAAAAAGAATAACGGTGCATAGTCCTTAGTGGTGACCTTGGTTACCATCCATCCTCAGCAAGCTCGTGTCTGAGCACTCCATCAGAGTCTTGCTGTCCACCTGCCAGGAGTAAGCCTCACCGGGCAGTAGTGAAGCGTATTCTGCAGAAGAGGCCCCTTCTGCTTGCCCTGTTTCATGAAGCCATTATAGTGGGAATCTCCAAAAAAGATGTCATCATTGCAACACTCTCCATCCCTTAACAAAATACTGAAATAATTAACTTATAAAAATGAGAGACTAGGGCTAGAGAGATGGCTTGGAGGCTGGGCGCTTGCTTCTTACTCAGGGGACCTGAGTTTGGCTTCCAGCACTTGTTTTTAACAATTGAAAACAGGAAGAAAAAAAAAAGCTCTAGGCTGTTACTCAGCGATAAAAGTCTTACCTAGCAGGTTCAAGGCCCCGTACTTCTCTTTGGCCCTGGGACAATTAAGATCTAAATTCCAGCATCTACTTTTTAAATGGAGTGACTAGGGAGTGTACTCCATTTCTATGAGTTTTGGAGACACTCTGCAGTGAGCTGCCTAGGAGTGCGACTTCTCCCCACGGCTGTACACCTCAGAGTCAGGACGAGCCAACATTGGGGGACACCAGGACTCCTCTGATGTCTGGGGTCCATGTAAGCTGAGTTGCTCCCTGTTGTGGGACGGGCTTACAGGAAGAGCAGAAAGTGCCACAGTCTTGGCTGCCGTTCACATTCTTTGCCTAACCACTGAACTTTCCTGCCCTTTTCCTTGCTGGAAGCTCATTTGTTTTGACTGATGCCCCATCAGTACCATCCTCATAAGGAATTATCCTTTCCTTCCCTGGCCTTAATTGACTTTCTACATTCCCCGAAAGGAGTGGAACGTTATCTTCAAAGTTCATTAAACTAGTGTACAAAGTAAGCGTCCTCAGGCTCTGAGTGCATGCTTGAATGAATGCTTGCTTCCCCTCAAGGAGTCTCTTCTCTCTGTTCTGCCCACTTGGGCTTTTTCTTCCCTTACCTCTGGCTTTAAGGCTGTTTTTGAAAACTGAATGGTTTAAATGCTCCTTGTCTAACGCTGTGATGAAATGCCGTAACCAATGCCCTGGCCCGCCAGGGTTCGACTAATGCTCGGAAGGAGAATTTTCCTGTATAGGGACAGAACACAAGACACGAAGAAGGGGGCAAGTCTGCATTCTGATCAAACCCTGTTTATTGAAAACTTTCACAGAATTTATATAGGCACAGAGGCATGGGTATTTTCGTAAGCAAGGGTTGCTATGGATACCTGACTCTGGAATGCTCCAGCAGGTGTCTACCTTTACAGCTGCTATAGTTGCAGAAGAGAGAAATTCCAGAGAGAAAGGTAAGTTGTGAAAGATCTGGTTAGTCAGGAAAAAGTTCCAGGAACTGCTGCTCAGAGGCAGGTGGCCTTTAATCTGATTTTACCAGTAGTCTTACGGGAAAAGCTAGTTTATAGCCAGAAAGGAGTAGCTCTTACTATGAGCTTGGGGGGGGCCGTGTCTTAGAATGACTGTCCCCCACAATAAACCACAACAGGTGTCTAACTGCCAAACTGCAACAGGGTCAGCTGGTTTCTGGTAAATGACAAACTGCTGGAGAAATAGGAACCTAGGCTCTGACAAGATGGCTGAACATTGGCCATATAGCCTGTCCCCTACAGACCGAGGCAACTTATAGAAGGAAGGAATCTTTCACCACCGTGCAGGGAAGTGTGGCAGCAGACAGGCATGGCAGGAAAGTGTGGCAGCAGAGAGGTGTGGCAGGGAAGTGTGGCAGCAGACAGACATGGCAGCTGGAACAGCAAGCTGAGAGCTCCTGTCTCCAGCAGAAAGCAGGAAGGAGGGACAGGGAATGAGTGTGACTTTTCAAACTGCAAACAAAGCCTGTCCCACCCCACAATGTACATTCCCCCAACAAAGCCACACTTCTAAGCCTCCCCCCCAAAAAACACCTGCCAATGTTATGCCCAAATTTTGAGGGACTCCCCCAAGAGACCACCCAAGAGCCAAGTCCAAATGCAATGGCAAGGAAGTCTTTATTGCAGGTTCAAACCCAGGCCACCCTCCAATGCATTGACACAGCAGACGCAGGGAAGTGGCCTCAACTGAGAGGGTTTTTCAAAATAGGTTTTAGACAAAGAAATAGGTTTTACAGTATATGGATTGGATGGCATTTGGACAGAAAAGCTGCAAGCAGGGAGTTACAAGCCTTGGCATTTCATGGTTGGGTAATAGGTGTAGGGGCATCTATTACAGAAAAGATTGGTTGAAGCAGTCATGGGGGCATTAGGAACTTTGGCCTGGCTTCTCCTAATTGGTTCTTGCTGTGTGGCAGATCACCTGCCAGTCAGCTTGACCAGCAGAAAGTATATTTGGACTTTCCCAAGGTGACCTGATTGTGTTGCTAGGGAATATTTTTCTGTTTGGACTAGTTTGTGGTTTTTCTGGAATCTGGGTTGAGCTCTTGGCCAGGTTTAACACAAAATGGAGTTTCTTTTTCAAAATGGAGTTTGTCTGGTCTTTTACACCAGCTAGGGGAAAACCACTGACAGAGCCCATGGGAGACATTTTCATTCAAACCATAATGGAAATTCTTTTTTAAAGAGTCATTTTTAAATACTTTCATGGCAGGATGGAGGTATTCACGGAAGAGGAGTATGTTAAAAAGTTGCATGTCTTTTCTGTGTGCTATGATTCCCAGACTAGAAGAGAGAGCACCGGAAAGCAAACCTCTGAAGGTGCAAGTGAACACTATGAGAGATACATGGAAGAGCTGAAGAGCCAGGGATTTCTGCTCCAAGAACACTTTACAGCTGAAGCAACACAGTTGGCATCCGAAAAGCTGCAGGCAGTAAGCTGGCTGGATATGACTGTGGAAACTGCAGGCCGTGTGCTGACTGTGATGTGACTGTGGAAACTGCGGGCCGTGTGCTGGCTGTGATGACTGTGGAAACTGCAGGCCGTGTGCTGGCTGTGATGTGACTGTGGAAACTGCGGGCCGTGTGCTGGCTGTGATGACTGTGGAAACTGCAGGCCGTGTGCTGGCTGTGATGACTGTGGAAACTGCAGGCCGTGTGCTGGCTGTGATGTGACTGTGGAAACTGCAGGCCGTGTGCTGGCTGTGATGACTGTGGAAACTGCAGGCCGTGTGCTGGCTGTGATGACTGTGGAAACTGCAGGCCGTGTGCTGGCTGTGATGACTGTGGAAACTGCGGGCCGTGTGCTGGCTGTGATGACTGTGGAAACTGCGGGCCGTGTGCTGGCTGTGATGTGACTGTGGAAACTGCGGGCCGTGTGCTGGCTGTGATGACTGTGGAAACTGCGGGCCGTGTGCTGGCTGTGATGACTGTGGAAACTGCAGGCCGTGTGCTGGCTGTGATGTGACTGTGGAAACTGCGGGCCGTGTGCTGGCTGTGATGACTGTGGAAACTGCGGGCCGTGTGCTGGCTGTGATGACTGTGGAAACTGCAGGCCGTGTGCTGGCTGTGATGTGACTGTGGAAACTGCGGGCCGTGTGCTGGCTGTGATGTGACTGTGGAAACTGCGGGCCGTGTGCTGGCTGTGATGACTGTGGAAACTGCGGGCCGTGTGCTGGCTGTGATGTGACTGTGGAAACTGCAAGCCGTGTGCTGGCTGTGATGTGACTGTGGAAACTGCAGGCCGTGTGCTGGCTGTGATGTGACTGTGGAAACTGCAGGCCGTGTGCTGACTGTGATGTGACTGTGGAAACTGCAGGCCGTGTGCTGGCTGTGATGACTGTGTTGCGCCGGCTGTTGTGGGGAGGGGGTACAATGTGATTGTTGTCTTGTCTGCTTTGGTTTGGTTTTTTAGAAACTCTTATTCTAGCCAGGCGTGGTGGCGCACGCCTTTAATCCTAGCACATGAGAGGCAGAGGCAGGCAGATCGCTGTGAGTTCGAGGCCAGCCTGGTCTACAAAGCGAGTCCAGAATAGTCAAAGCTACACAGAGAAACCTTGTCTCGGGAAAAAGGAAAGAAGGAAAGAAAGAAAGAAAGAAAGAAAGAAAGAAAGGAAAAGAAAGAAACTCTTATTCTTTAGTCAAACCTCCTGCCTCGCCCTCCTAAGCACTCAGATTCTACACAGGTGCCACCATACCCAGCTGATTGATTTTTTTTTTAAAGCAGGGTCTTACCATGTAACTCTGGCTGGCTTAGAACTTATTATGTAGATCAGGCTGGCTTTAAACTTACAGAGATTCACCTGCCTCGGTTTCCTGAGTGCTGTGGTTAAAGCCACATGCCCCCATACCCAGCAATTTGAATATGTTTTTTAGTTGTTTTACTTTATGTGTATAAATGCCTGTCGCTGCACTGCATGTACTGACAAAGATCGCCATGTCCTCTGGAACTGGAGTTGCAGATGGTTATGAGCCAAAGTGTAGGTGCTGGGAATCAAGCCAGGTCCCCTGGAAGGGCAGCCATTGCTTTTAACCACAGGCCATCTCTCTAGTCTTGATTTTAAGGGTTTTATGTTTGTTTTATTTTTTGCTTTTCAAGTGTGTAGCCTGTCCTGAACTCACTCTGTATATCAGGTTGGCCTCAGACTCACAGATATCCACCTGCCTCTGCCTCTCTGAGTGCTGGGATTATAGGTGTATGCTCTGTGCACTACCACGCCCAGCTGATTTCAAGTTTTGTTTTGTTTTGTTTTTTACTAGGTTTCTCTGTGTACCCCCCTGGTTGTCCTGGACTCACCCTGTAGACCTGATTTCAAGATTTGTAATAGAAATATTTTCTTGGTCAGGTATGGTAGCTCCTTGAAGGTTGAGTTGAGAGGTCCAGGGTTCAAAGTTAGCTGCATAGTATATTTGAAGCCAGCCTTGGTTTCATGATGCCGTCTCAAAGAAGGAAATACTGTCTTATTAAAAAAAAAAACAAAACAAAACCTGGCAGGGGAGAAGGGAAGCTAAGAAAAAGAAAGATGAACTAGAAGATGACGTGAAGACAGGACTGGACAGTGAGATGTGGCAGAAGCCACAGATACATAGTTCATCTGGGCAGCGCAGCCTCACAGCTTTGAAAGATATCACTGTAGTGTGGGCTATGTATGACTCCAGGCTCTGTAACTCTCAGTGCATGTGTTTAATGCCACTGATGGCATCTTCCAGAGCCAAGGAACAGACAAGAGGAAGAGTAAAGTGGAAGGAAAGCGACAGGAGGCGGGGCAGGGATGGGTAAGGACGAGGGACCCCAGTGGAGAGAGGAGGCCAGAGCACACCGGCGGCTAGGGTTGCTGTCACAAGACACAAGAGGCTAAAAACCTTATACAGAAGTCTGTTTGGCTCACACGGCGGCTTGAAAGTAAAAGCCCCATGACACTGGCCCCTTGTCTACTTTATAACATGGGAAGGCATCTCCCTCAAGAAAAGTATCCATGGACTGCGTGCCTCCGCCCTGTGTTCTGAATCCCTTCCACCAGTGTCCACCTCTTAAAGGGTGTCCCCCTGCAACATCCACAGCCAGCTGCCAGTGTATGAACCTTGAGGGACACTCAGCCATTCCAGCCATTGTGCCTGCCTATGCGGGTAGGGGGGATGGGGGGGGGGCGTGCGAGTCTCTCTCTTGGGCTATGATATTTTTTTTTCTCATGCTTTGTTTCTTTCTGGATTTATACCATTGTGGTTGGCTGGCTGGTTGCTTGCTTGTTTGCTGGGTTGAAATGGAACCCAGGGTCTCGGATACACTAGGCTCTGCTATTGACCCACACCTAGCTCCTGTGTCAGTTTCACACAAGGGGCTCTTGAGGAATTTTCTTGGTGCCGATCCTTTGTCCTCTTGTCGTTTCAGTTGCTTTTGGAGGAGGTCATAAGCTCAGGCCGTCTGAGCCAGGAGGTGAGCAGCCTGGTGGAGATGATCTGGGCAGAAGCTCTGGGCTACCTGGAGCACACGCTTCTCAAGCCAGCGAACAGCATAAGCCTGAATGACGTAAGTCACGTGCGTCAACGAGCCAGCACACCAAGCCTGCTTCCTGGCGGATTAGTGTAAACACTAGTGCTAACGTTCATGTGCTGGGTGACTTTGAAGTCCACTCCTTGCTGTTCTCTCCTCATTCCCTGAGGAAAGGGAACATGGAGAGAACCAAGTGTCCCTGACATGTCGCTCCTTAGTGGTGGCCAATATAGGCCTGAGCACTTGGTGCTAAGGGTATTGTCACCAAGGAACAGGTTGGTCGTGCCCCCCACTTAGGTGCCCAGCTCCTGAGTTGCTTCGCAACAATTCCTTCAGCCTTGCACCTCCTTGCTGTCTTAGGAAAGCCAGGCCTGCTTCTAGAACACCGGGACACAATGATGGCTGAAAGAACAAGTGATTGACAGGAGACATTCCCAACGCTAGACTCAGGCAGCCGAGTCACCCTATGAAGCTAATGCAGGGAGCCACCCCTAGGGAACGAAGCTGGTTGTTTCAGAGAGAAACAGATTTCCTGCATAAGACCTATAATGCACTCACATTTAGGAACATGGCGCTGTTTTCGGGCTGACGGGCCTCTGTGTTTCCCTATGAGAAGCAAGTCTCCTGCAGGTGCATTCGTGTTCCTGTCTGCTCCTGTACATGTGTGTTCACGGGCACGTATGTGTAGAAATATGATACTGCATTGTTCTTCAGGGCTGTGGCCACTGATAGGTTGTCCATGATCTAGTGAGTAACCCCCGCATTTAGACAAATGCAAGAAACACTAAGTAGACTCAGTGGGTTAGTTAAGAAATAACCTAAAGTCCACTTCCCTGAAGCATCTCCCTAGGGACTAAGCTTTAAACCACGAGCCTTAGAAACACAGTTAAGACCCAAACTAACAAGACTGAAACTGAGAAAGAATTGATAAGATATATTCTATTTTTTTAAATATTTTACTTAATTTATATATGCTGGTGTGAGGGTGTCAGATCTTGGAGTCAAAGACAGTTGTGAGCTGCCATGCGGGTGCTGGGAACTGAACCCGGGTCCTTTGGAAGAGCAGGCAGTGCTCTTAATCACTGAGCCATCTCTCCAGCCCCATATTCTTTTTTTTTTTTTTAAAGACCCAAATTGTAGCAGCATCAGCCATCTATAGGAAACTCAGTTCCACTGTCTTGGGCAGCTGTTTTAGATGTGCTGTGCACGTCTCCTCACCTCTATGATTATCAAGACTTAAAATTTTAATAAGCATATTTGCTTTTCTGTTTGCAGGTGAGCAAGGCAGAGGGCATTCTCCTTCTAGTAAAAACAGCACTGAAGAACGGAGAAACGGCGGAGCAACTGCGAAAGACAATGGCCGAGTTCTACCGATTGATACCTCACAAACGTCCAGCGTCAGAAGAAGTTAACCTGAGGCTGTTAGCGCAGAAAGAGGACCTTTGTCAGGTATAAAGAATTCAGCTTAAGACGTGCTGCAGGGTCACGCCTTTGAAGTCTGGTTAAGGGCACTGGCTGTTCTTGCCGGATACCTGAGTTCAGTCCCCACCACCCACATGGTGGTTCACAACTGTCTGTAACTCAGTTGCAGGGGATCCACTGTCCTCCTGGTCCCTGTGGGCATTAGGCATATACGTGGGCAAAAGACTCATACAGATAAAGTAAAATAGTAAACCCTTTAAAATTAAAATAAAGCTGGGTGTGGTGGTGCATGCTTTCAATCCTAGAACTTGGGGGCCGAGGCAGGCAGATCTCTGAATTTGAGGCCAGCCTGGTCTACACAGTGAGTTCAAAGACAGCCAAAGCTGTATAGAAAGACCCTGTCCCTCCCCCCCAAAAAAAACACAAAGGAAAATACATTAACAATAACAGTATAAAAATAAAATATATATGATGAATAAAGCCAGGCACAGTGATGCACACCTATAATCCCAGCAGTCAAGGAGGCAGAGGAAGAAGGAGTAAGAGTTCACGAACAATCTCAACTCATAGCAAGTCTGGGTCCAGCCTGGGCTACATGAGACCCTGTCTCAAAAAAAAAAAAAAGAAAGAAAGAAAAAGAAAAAGAAAAAAAAAGGAGTGGGTAGAGAGATGGCTTGGTGATTAAGAGCAGGTATTGCTCTTCCCAAAGACCCAATTAAGTTCCTAGCACTGACAGCCATCCCTAACTCCAGGTCTAGGGGATCCATGTCCTCTTCTGACATCCACCAGCACCAGGCATGTACACGGTATACATACATACATACATACATACATACATACATACATACATGCAGGCAAAACATTTATACATATAAAATAAAAAGTAAGTAAGTCTTAAAAAAAAAAGTGGTGCATATGTCAGGTGTGGTGGCGCACACCTTTGATCCCAGCACTCGGGAGGCAGAGGCAGATGGATCTCTGTGAGTTCGAGGCCAGCCTGGTCTACAGAGTGAGTTCTAGGATGGCTAAAGCTATGTAAAAGAGTCCCTGTCTCAAACAAAACAAAACAAAACCCCAAAACAACCAACCAAAAAGCGATGTGTGTGATGATTGTGTGTGCTCTTGATGTCAGTTTGTTGGGATTTGGAACCACACTTCCTGGCATGTCTGTGAGGACATTTCCAGAGATGTGTAACTGAGGAGGGGAGAGCCGCCCTCTCACGTGGGCAGCAGCATCCCATGGGCTTGGGTCTCAGACTGGATAAAAATGAGAAAGTGAAGTAAACAAATCTTCCTTTCTTTTTTTTTTTTTTAAGATGTATTTATTTATTATTATGTATACAGTGCTCTGCCTGCATGTACACCTGCAGACCAGAAGAGGGCATCAGATCACATTATAGATGGCTGTGAGCCACCATGTGGTTGATGGGAATTGAACTCAGGACGTCTGGAGCAGCAGTCAGTGCCCTTAACCTCTGAGCCATCTCTCCTAAATCTTCCTTTCTTAAGTTGCTTTTGTTGGGTATTTCAACGCAGCAATGAGAAGTTTAAAAAGAGCGCTCTCTCTCTCTCTCTCTCTCTCTCTCTCTCTCTCTCTCTCTCTCTCAACCTCTCTCTCTCAACCTCTCTCTCTCTCTCTCTCTCTTTCTCTCTCTCTCTCTCTCTCTCTCTCTCTCAACCTCTCTCTCTCAACCTCTCTCTCTCTCTCTCTTTCTCTCTCTCTCTCTCTCTCTCTCTCTCTCTCTCTCTCAAGTAGTCAGGAAAACTGGCATTGTACCAACCCTTCTGATTTTTAAAAACTTTATATTTATTATTACTTTTGAGACTTATACTGCAACATGGGTTGGCCTGGAACTTACTGTATAACCCAGACTAAACTTGAACTCATAGCAGTCTGCCTGCCTCGTCTCCCCAAGGGCTAAGGTTAAAGTGTGAGCCACCACGCCCAGCTTTGTACCCAGCACTTATTCAGTTTACCAACATCAAATATTACTGAAAAACTTTATGGGAAAAAAACTAATTTGTATCTTTTCGGAAGACATTAATTTAATGTATGTATTAACTTTGATATGTGGTTTTTCTAACACCTCTGCATCATTTCCACCCACAGCTGGTAAGAGACATGGTGAATGTTTGTGAAACCAATTTATCCAAACCCAACCCGCCACCTCTTGCCAAATACCGAGCTTTGAGATGCAAAATCGAGCATGTTGAACAGAATACTGAAGAATTTTCCAGGGTTAGAAGAGAAGTGTTGTTGCAGAGTGACCACAGGTGAGTGAAGCAAGCCTCTGGTAACAGTGCAATGCACCTTGAGATGCTGTCGGCAGGTCAGTCAGGACTAGAGAATGTGACCTTCTGTATTCAAACATGTCAGCTGCAGTATGACGACAGAGGTACCTTCTTCTGTGTTTACATCATCCTGAGAGGCTGGCAAGATGATGCAGTGGGACAAAGCACTTGCTAAACCCGATGGCCTGGGTTTGATCCCCAGGTCCCACATGGTAGAAATAGAGACCCAACTGCCACAAGTTGTCCTATAACCTTCATAGGAATGCCACGACACCCGTGGGCACATACACACATACTTGCACACATGTGAGCATACACACACACACACACACACACACACACACATACACACACACACCAAATAAATGCAATTTTTAATCTGGGGGGAGTATCCTACACTCACAAGTACTGCGCATTCTCCCAGTCTGGTTTCTGGGTGACCTGATCTTTTATTGCTATTATTTATGATGATTGTGTGCATATATGATGTGTGCGTGTGAGTGCAAGTGCACACATATCACAGCACACATGTGGAGGTCAGAGGACAGCTTTCTGAAGCCGGCCCTCTTCTTCACCTGGAATGCATAAATGAATGCAGTTCCAACCCATGGTCAGAGGCATCCTGCTGTAGCTCAGCCCAGCCCAGGGATGGAGCAGTTATAGCACGGTTCATATGCTGTACGTGTGCTGCTCAGCTCCTGCCAGCTTGACACAAACTACAGTGAATCTGGGGAGAGGGAACCTCAGCTGGGGAGTTCCCTTCACCAGACTGACCTGCAGGCAAGTCTGTGGGACATTTTCCTGATGACTGATCGATATGACCCAGCCCACTATAGACAGCGGCAGCCCCAAACATGGGGTCCTGAGTTGTGTAAGGAAGCAGGCCTTTGGGGAGCCAGCCAGGGAGCACCATTGCCCTGGGTTTCTGCTTCAGGTCCTGCCTCCAGGTTTCAAACCTGCCTTGGTTTCCCTCCGTGATGCACTGTACCTATAATCAAAAAAACAAAAACACAAATCCTTCCTTCTTGCTTTTGGTCATTGTGTTTATCACAGCAACAGAAAGCAAAGTGTAGCCAGGCATGCTAGCACACGCCTTTAATCCCAGCACTTGGGAGGCAGAGGCAAGTGGATCGCTGTGAGTTCGAGGCCAGCCTGGTCTACAAAGTGAGTCCAGGACAGCCAAGGCTACACAGAGAGACTCTGTCTTGAAAAACCAAAAAAAAAAAAACCAACCAAACAAGCAAACAAAGTGTGTGTGTGTGTGTGTGTGTGTGTGTGTGTGTGTGTGTGTGTGTGTGAACACATGCGCTTGCCACAGTGTGCGTGTGAAGATCGGAGGACAGTTGTGGGGGCTCGTTTCCTCTCCCACCACATGGGGTCCTGCGACTTGGTGGCAGGCCTGGTGGCAAGCACCTTTAACGAATGAACCATGGACATCTGCGTTTCCTTGAGATTTCACCTATTAATGATTTTTATTTTTCTTCTGATTGTGTGACCTCAAGGTTTTTCTTCTAATTCTTCCAGTGCATGTCCAGTGGATGTCTTGCAGATATTTAGAATTGGCAGGGTGAATGAAGCGACAGAGTTTTTGAGCAAACTGGGCAACGTGCGGCCCTTGTTTCATGGATCACCTGTACGGAACATTCTTGGAATCCTGTCCCGGTAAGAAGCACCATGTTCCATTTTTAGTTTTCAGGCTCACAAGTATGAAATGTTCCCCTTTCTTGTCTACTTTTGTCTAAATTGTGTGTCTTTGATACTAAACAATACCATTAGTAAATAAGCAAAACACATGGGCTTTTCAGTTAAAAGCAGCAGATCTGCTCATAGAGAAAATCATCTGTCATTTAAATCATGTATTTGTGGTTGTGTATTACATATTTGTGGTCTTTTTAAAAGTGTCCTATGCAGGTATGAACTATTACTCCTTGAGATGTAGGAATGGTGATGCCTGTAATCCCAGCACTTGGCAGGCGGGACGGTTACACATATAGTTCAAGCTCAGCCTTGGCTATCGGATGAATTCAAGCACAACCAGAGCTTATATAGCAAGACCGGGATTCAGAAAAACCAAACTGCAAATAAACACACACACACACACAAACACACAAACACACCAAAACCTGAAACAATCAATCGCTCCTTTACAATGACCTCACATGAAGGACAGCTTTTGTACATTTCACAGTCAGAGTGTCCAGGGGATGTGAGTTATCTATCCAAAGCCCAAGCCCAGCGTTCTGATTGCTTCGAGTAACCACATGATATTGGAGCAGAAGCTGAAGTTACAGGGGCGGGAGAAATTACGAGCACCTTGGGAAATTAAGAGCTACCTGGATATGGTGATGCAATAATCCCAGCACTCTGGGAGCTGAGGCAAAGGCAGGCAGATCTCTGTTAGTTCAGAGCCAGCGTGGTCTACCTAGCAAGTTCTAGGCCAACCAGAGCTACATAGTGACACTCTGTCTTTAAAAAAAAAAAAAAGGAAGAAGTTGAAACGTAAGGGCTGGGGATATGGGTTAGTGGTAGAGTGTTTGCCTGGCATGAGTGAGGTCTGGGTTCAACCCCAAGTAGTGAAAAACAAACAAATTAATTAATTGTATACAAATGGCCTTCCTGTATAGGACCAACCCCCAAAAGTCACATTATCAAATCAGTCTGATGCAAAATTCAAACAGTTGGTATTTCTGCAATTGAGAACAGAAGCCTGCCTTTGCCTGTCTGTGTTGAGAACACCATGGTTTCATGCTGAGAGAATTCTGAATGTTGGAAGCCCAGTAGGAACTTGTATATGGTACTGAGCAGTGAAGAGAATCAGTCAGCACTGGGCAGGCTTACTCTGGGGTCTTGTCTCCAGGAGGCAGGAGCAATGACCAGGAGCCTATGTGATCAACAGTGGTGGGGAGCCAGCCATAGCGGGTAACATGGTAATGGCACATGTTGCTCTGGGAGATTACAGTCATACTTGATACTCTAAGCAGTTGCTTCCAGAACTTTCCCAGATGCCAAAGCCTCTAACACTCAAGAGTTTTATATAAAAGAGTTTGTGTAGAATGGAGTTTGCTTTTTACATATACTGTAAGCTATATCTATGTGAGTTAATGGTATCTAATACAGTATGAATGCTATGAAACTGTTGACAGGAAGTGTTGTGTAGAAACCAATAACAATCACTTACCAGGAAACTGGGACAGAGGGGAGGACATTCTATTGGGACTCTAGATGAGAGAAGCATGGGAGAATGGCAAAGTAGAAGGATCCAGAGGGTCCTAGAAACCTACAAGTAGAACATTATGATAGGCAGATTTGGGCCCAGGGGTCCTGCTCAAACTAAGGCACCAGCCAAGGACAATACAGGCGGTAAACCTTAAACCCCTACCCAGATCTAGCCAATGAACAGAACACTCTCCACAGTAGAGTGGAGAGTGGGATATGACTTTCTCACATACTCTGGTGCCTCACCTTTGACCATGTCCCCTGGAGGGGGAGACCTGGTGGCACTCAGAGGAAGGACAGCAGGTTACCAAGAAGAGACTCGATACCCTATGAACATATACAGGGGGAGGTTATCCCCCTCAGGAACAGTCATAGGGGAGGGGAATAAGGGGAAAATGGAGGGAGGGAAGAATGGGAGGATACAAGGGATGGGATAACCATTGAGATATAACAAGAATAAATTAATAAAGGAGAGAAAAAAAGAAACTAATAACAAGGGTTGGAGAGATGGCTCAACAGTTAAGAGCACTGTCTGCTCTTCCAGAGGTCCTGAGTTCAATTCCCAACAATCACATGGTGGTTCAGAACCATCTAAAGTGTGATCTGAGGCCCTCTTCTGTCATTCAGAGGTATACAAAGTTAGAGCCCTCATTATGCATAAGTAAATCTTCTTTATAAAAACAAAAACAAAAACAAAAAACACTGACCAGAAAGATCTGTATATATTCAGTAGAGCTTAATTTTTTCTGAATGTTTTGAATCCATGGCTGGTTGAACTCTGACCTGAGGTTTGTAAAGACGGGTGAATTGCTGTTGGGTCAGTGGGTGTGAACGTTACGTGGAAGAGCCCTTTCTCCTGGCAAGTCCTGACCCTGCCCTTCTCTTCCAGAGGGTTGCTTTTACCTAAGGTAGCTGAAGACCGTGGTGTGCAAAGAACAGATGTTGGCAATCTGGGGAGCGGGATCTATTTCAGCGACTCAATCAGGTTAGTGTCTTCTGTCCCATCCCCCCCCCCCCCCGGGGCTCCTTGAAAACTCCCTTCTCTTTCTTTAACGAGGAAGTCTCTCATCCACTAAGGCATCCTTGAAAGTGGCCATTTCTTCAGCATACTATGAAAGCATGGCTTCTGTGGTGAATGTTGGGGGAAATTGTATGTTTTCTTTTCCTTGGAGTCATCATCATCATCATTACTTTCATCTATTTGGGACGAGTGTATGTGTGTGGGGGTGGGGGCGGGGGAGACATGGGCATGCCACAGAGCATTTATGGAGGTCAGACAACAACTTAGCAGCCTCGGTTCTTTCCTTCCACCAAGCAGGTCCCAGGGGTCAAACTTGAGTCATCAGGCTTGGTAGCAGGCACCTTTGCTTTACTCGCTGAGCCATCCTGCCAGCCCACCTCAGGTTTTACATGTATTTTCTAACTGGATCTTCTCCAGCACCCTTCACGTCCTCTCCTCTCAGACCCCACCCCATGAGAGTAATCCCCTTATATCACAGAGGGAGAGGCCTCAGGGCATGCAGCTAAAATGGGCCGCATAAAGGAGCAGGCCTTTGCCATCTTGTTCTTTCTCCAGGCCAGTGAGTAGATTAGTTACTTTCCTGTTCCTGCCATGAATCACACAACCACAGCAACCGGCCGAGGGGAGGCATTGCTGGTTTGGGCTACTGATTCCAGGGAGTTAGAGTGTGAGACGGTGGGACAAAGGCGCAACTTCAGGGGCATGGAGCTGACGGTGCACATCTTGAACCACAAGCACAAAACACAGTGTGCTGGAAATGGCGTGAGGCTCTGAAGCTTCAAAACCACCCCCCAGCACATAGTTTTCCAACTCCACTCACGTCTAAGCCTCCACAAACAGTACCATCAGCTGGGAACCAAGCATTCAAAGGCCCAAGACTGTGGAGGGATCTCATTCCAATAGCACACAGCAGTGTTTACTTTTGCTGGCCCTGCTTTCTCTCACTCTCCAGCTAGTGGACTGTTTTTTAAAAAACAAAATCCCAAACATTCAATTTTACCAATAAAGACTCAGAAGCCAGATGATGGGGTGAAAACCTGCTAGCTCAGAGATGCAGAGAAAGCACCCATCTGATCTTTCTACTCAGCTGACATCCCAGAAGGAAAAAGCCTCTTCCCCTTAAAAACCCTTCAAAACGAATGTCCCTCCTTTCTATTTCCTGTGTGTCTCTCTATCTGTCCTCCAAATTCCCTTTTACTCTCTATGTTTTTTTCCCATGTTCACTCCCTGTCAACTAGTTGCTTGATCCACCTCTTAACCTATAGCTGACTTTATTTAATCCTGTGTACAGAAAGCTCTTGGATTAAAGGTGTGTGCTAGGGCTGAGCCACACCACAACTAGAAACAGGTTTTTCCAGTACACGATCTTGGGGTTCACAGTGTGATCAAATGTCCTGCAACAGTGGACTTCGTCTTCTTGTTACTTAAGTTTTCTTGAGATGAAGTCTCACTGCGTAGCCCTTGCTGGCCTAAGACTTGCTTTGTAGATCAGGCTGCTCTCAGACTCACAGAGATCTGCCTGCCTCTGCCTCTCCAACGCTGAGATTAAAGCTGTGTGCCACCACACCCAGTCCCTTGTTGGTCTTTAAAATTTATACTGTAGAGGCCATCATGATGGCTCAGCCAATAAAGACTTTTATAGCACATGCCTGGCAACCACAGTCCAATTGCTAGAATAAAAAAGAAGAGAGAGAAGTGACTGCATCTCCACAGTCGTGCCATGGCACAAGTGTCCAGCAATCACACACACACACACACACACACACACACACACACACACACACACACCACAAAGTAAACATCTTTGGATATTACTGTGTTTTTCTAGGCACTGTTTTGATTTTACCAAAAGCGAAGTCCTCAGTAACTCACTGAGGAAGCTGAATAGGAAAAGCTCATGCTTCCTGCCTTGGGCATTCAACAAATTGTATGTGCTTTTTCTCTGTTCAACAAAAGAAGAATTCTGAGTAGACCAAATTACAGTCAACTGAGGAGTGGTCCATAGACCCAAGAGAAGAAGTAGTCCTTGCACTCTGTGGAGAGCCTGAGAAAGAAGAAGCTAGGACAGATGGCCTGATGACCTAAGGGCCTGTCAGAGTGTGTCTGCAAGCTACAGGGAAGTACCAGAGAAAGGGAGGGGCTCCTGAAGTGATGGGTAAAATCGTTCCTTTTTCTTCTTAAGTCAAATTAAGCTAGGTGTGGTGCCTTACCGTTATAACCTCAGCCTGAGGGAGCTGAAGCAGGCAGATTACTATGAGTTTGAGATATGTCAGGGCTACATAGATTTCCAGGCCAGCCCAGGCCACATGGCAAGACTGTCTCAAAACAACAGCAGCAGTCTGGGTGGAAAGATGGAGCCGTGGTTAAGAGCTCTGGCTGTTCTTCCAGAAGGCCTGGGTTTGATTCCCAGCAATAGTGGCTCACTGCCGTCTGTAAGTCCAGCTCCAGGGGATCCAGTGCCCACTTCTGGGCTCTATGAGAACTAGGCATGCATGTAGTGCACAGAGATACATGCAGGCAAAACACTCAGACAAGTAAAAAAATAACATATGATGTCCTGTGTCCATGGCTAACACACGATGCCTTGTATGCATGGCTAACACATGATGCCCTGTGTCCATGGCTAACACATGATAATGCCCTGTGTCCGTGGCTAACACACAATGTCCTGTGTCCGTGGCTAACACATGATGCCCTGTGTCCATGGAAAACACACGATGCCCTGTGTCCATTGCTAACACATGATGCCTGTGTCCATGGCTAACACATGATGCCCTGTGTCTGTGGCTAACACATGATGCCCTGTGTCTGTGGCTAACACATGATGCCCTGTGTCCATGGCTAACACATGATGCCCTGTGTCTGTGGCTAACACATGATGATGCCCTGTGTCCATGGCTAACACACAATGCCCTGTGTCTGTGGCTAACACATGATGATGCCCTGTGTCCATGGCTAACACATGATGCCCTGTGTCCATGGCTAACACATGATGCCCTGTGTCCGTGGCTAACACATGATGCCCTGTGTCCATGGAAAACACACGATGCCCTGTGTCCATGGCTAACACATGATGTCCTGTGTCCATGGCTAACACATGATGATGCCCTGTGTCCATATTAACACACGATGCCCTGTGTCCATGGCTAACACATGATGCCTGTGTCCATGGCTAACACATGATGCCCTGTGTCTGTGGCTAACACATGATGCCCTGTGTCTGTGGCTAACACATGATGCCCTGTGTCCATGGCTAACACATGATGCCCTGTGTCTGTGGCTAACACATGATGATGCCCTGTGTCCATGGCTAACACACAATGCCCTGTGTCTGTGGCTAACACATGATGATGCCCTGTGTCCATGGCTAACACATGATGCCCTGTGTCCATGGCTAACACATGATGCCCTGTGTCCATGGCTAACACACGATGCCCTGTGTCTTTGGATAACACATGATGCCCTGTGTCTTTGGATAACACACGATGCCCTGTGTCCATGGCTAACACATGATGATGCCCTGTGTCCATGGCTAACACATGATGCCCTGTGTCCATGGCTAACACACGATGCCCTGTGTCTTTGGATAACACATGATGCCCTGTGTCCATGGCTAACACATGATGCCCTGTGTCTTTGGATAACACATGATGCCCTGTGTCCATGGCTAACACATGATGCCCTGTGTCCATGGCTAACACACGATGCCCTGTGTCCGTGGCTAACACACGATGCCCTGTGTCCGTGGCTAACACATGATGCCCTGTGTCCATGGCTAACACACGATGCCCTGTGTCTTTGGATAACACATGATGCCCTGTGTCTTTGGATAACACATGATGCCCTGTGTCCGTCTCCAGCACCACATAAGCCCAGCATGGTACCTATGAGACCCCAGCTTGGAGGGGAACAAAGTTGGAGGGGCGAGCACAGGCATGGTAGCACACTCCTATAATCCTGGAACTAGGGAGGTGGAAACAAGAGGATTTGGAGCTCATGGTCAGCCCCAGCCTGTAGTGAGTTCAAGACCAATCTAGGCTACAATGAGACCCTGTCATTAAATACAAATTAAAACGAAAAAGAAAAGCTGCTGATTGCCAGTCTCTGATCCTGTTGTCATGAGGGAGTGTTTACTCTCTGTGTAACTCGAGACGGGTGTGAGACTAGGACACCTCTTTGCTTTGGCCAGCTTAGCATTTAATGGTCTTCAGGAGCTTTAGTGCAGTAAACCCAGTACAGCTTTCTTAGCTAACTGAATGGGTCTTTCTTTGAGGGAAAGGAAGGATTTTAGGAGCCAGAGGGGTTGAGGCCACCAGGAGACCACAGTGCACAGAATTAACTAAGCAGGGCTCATGGGGCCTCACAGAGACTGAAGCAACAATCATAGAGCCAGCCTAGGGCCTCTGCATATATGCTATGGTTGTGGAGCTTGGTATTTTGTGGGACTCCCAACAGTGGGAATGGCTGGCTGGGGGGGAGGGGGGGAAAGGGAGGGGGGAGGGGGCGGGGCGGGGGGCATGGTGTCTCTGACTCTTTTGCCTGCACTTGGGACGATTCTCCTTCCATTGGGTTTCCTCATCCAGCCTTGATGTGAGGGCATGCCTAGTCTTACTGTAACTTGTTATGTCGTGTTCCGTTGATATCCCGAGGGAGGATTGGGGGATGGGGAGGAGGGAGGGTAAACCGCAGCTGGGATGTAATGCTTGAGAGAAGAACCTGGCTGCAGCTTGGATTCACTGCTATCTCACACATTTCTGATCTGCTTTAAAAGCTGGGACTGTAAAATCCACTAGCAATTTTTACGCAAAAAAAAAAAAAAAGTCTTCCTTTTTATTCATTACTCTAGCATTCCTTGCAACACAATATAGGTATTTTTAGTCCCTGAGAACAAAGTTCTTTGAGCACTACCTGCCATAAAGAAGGGCACTGTACACACCTTTATCTCATGCTTGTTTTTATTCTTTTTTTTTTAATATTTATTTATTTAGTATACAGTGTCCTGCCTGCATGTAACACCTGCAGGCCCGAGGAGAGCACCAGATTTCATCATAGATGGTTGTGAGCCGCCACCATGTGGTTGCTGGGAATTGAACTCAGGACCTTGGGAAGAGCAGGCAGTGCTCTTAACCTCTGAGCCAGCGCTCCAGCCCCATTGTTACTCTTTTGAGAGAGGGTCTAGCCCGACCTTGCTGGGAACTCATTACAAAAACTAGGCTAGCCTAGAACTTACAGTGATCCTCCTGCCTCAACCTTCCAAGGACTAGAATTACAGGGGTGTGCTACACTGAAGTTTGGGAGGGGGTTGTTTGTTTGTTTGTTTGTTTGTTTTCTTTTGTTTTGTTTTGTTTTTCGAGACAGGGTTTCTCTGTGTAGCTTTGCCTGTCCTGTACTCACTTTGTAGACCAGGCTGGCCTCGAACTCACAATGATCCACCAGCCTCTGCCTCCCAAGTGCTGGAATTAAAGGCGTGTGCCAACACACCCAGCTCCACTATACTGAAGTTTTTAAATAAGTAAATAAGTAATGAGTAACTGCTCCCCCCTCCTCCTCCCCCTCCTCTCCCTCTTCCCCCTCCTCCTCCTCCTCCCCCTCCTTCCCCTCCTTCTCCCCCTCCTCCCCCTCCTCCCCCTCCTCTTTCTCGCCTCTCCTCAATCCCTCTCATTCGCATGCTTTCTTCTCTGGTCTTGATCCTTCTCCCTCACTCTCCCAAGTGTTGGGTTATAGGTGGGTACCTGCCCAACCTCTCACAATGAAGTTGTAACTTGAATCTTTGGAGATGTTGCCATGGTGGCAAAATCTAGAATGAGCTCCCTAGAAAGTCTTTTGACAACGCAGGCTGAGTGTCCCTTGTCTGAAGCACTAGAATTGTTTTGAGGTTTTTTTGTTTTGTTTTGTTTTGAGATTTGGGATTATATGTATACACATAAAGAGATATCTTTGGGAACAGACAAATCCAAATGTGAAATTCACTCATGTTTCATCTACACCTGATAAATGCAGCCTGTTGGTGATTTTATACAATGTGTTTAGTGGCAGGATAGAATATCCCACCTGTGGTGTCACACCAGTGCTCAAAGTTTTCAGTCTGGGGCCATTTCGATTTTGATTCACAGTGTTGGCTTAGAGATGCCCAAGCCATGTCCTCATTCATACAGTGAAGTGAGGCATGCTGCAGCCATGATAACTTGTGCTCATTTTCTTCTTCACGCAGGACAAGCATTAAGTACGCACATGCAGGAGAGACAGATGGCTCCAGAGTCCTGGTCGTCTGTGATGTTGCCCTGGGAAAGTGTGCGGATTTGTGCAAGAAGGACTTTTCTTTAACCGAAGCACCCCCGGGCTATGACAGTGTGCATGGAGTTTCAGGAACGGGCTCTGTACCCACAGACTTTGAGGTATTTTATTTCGGGTGACAGGCAAACCCAGAAACTAGCACTTAAAAAAAAAAACAGTACGCAAACAAACAGTAAGGCAAAAGAGGCAGAAAGGGGCCCAGATGCAAAGACCAGCGTCAGAGGGCCACTTCTATCTTTATTAAATATGTTTTCATTTAAGTCACGCCCATCTGTCTACTGCCCAAATTCAGCCTTTGCCGGATTGACAGACGGAGATTCTGCTTCTCTGAGAACATCTGCTGCTCTGCTCTGCACTTGTTTACTCCTGTCAATGCCCATTTGCTCTAGGATGATGAATTTGTTGTGTATAAAACCAATCAAGTTAAAATGAAGTACATCGTTAAATTTTGCACTCCTGGGGATCAAATAAAGGACTTTCATCCTCCTGACAGTACTGAATTAGAGGAACAGAGAGCGGGGCTTCCAAACACTCCAAAGATTGAAGGTAAGAAAGGGTTTTCTTTCTTTCTTTCTTTCTTTTTTTCTGTTTGTTTTTTGTTTTGTTTCCTTGTTTGTTTGTTTTGTTTTTGAGACAGGGTTTCTCTGTGCAGCCCTGGCTGTCCTAGACTTACTTTATAGACCAAGCAGGTCTCCCAAACTCACAGAGATCCACCTGCCTCTGCCTCCCAAGTGCTGGGATTACAGGTGTGCACCTCCACCATCCAGCAAGACAAGTTTTCTTGAGTACTGTTTTATAGGGTAAAATCAAACTGAAATAAATAGGTTTTTTTTAAGCATTTATAGTCACGTTTGGTAGCAGTATCTCTATCTACATTTCGTTTTATATTTTATCATGAACATATAAAAACCAAGGTGCTTAAGAAAGATAAATGTAGCCAGGAGTGGTGGATTTTTCTTCTTTTTTCTTTTTTTGGTTTTTCGAGACAGGGTCTCTCTGTGTAGCCTTGGCTGTCCTGGACTCACTTTGTAGACCAGGCTGGCCTCGAACTCACAGCGATCCGCCTGCCTCGGCCTCCAGAGTGCTGGGATTAAAGGCATGTGACACCGTGCCCAGCTGTATTTTAGTTTTTAATCCTGCCACTTTGTTCGACATGTTTTTATCAGCTCTAAGAATTTTCTGGTGGAGATTTGGGTTGGTTGTTGTTGTTGTTGTTGTTGTTGTTGTTGTTGTTGTTGTTGTTTTAATGTAAAGAACCATAGCATCTACAAATAAGGATACTTTAGCCGGGCATGGTGACACACGCCTTTAAATCCCAGCACTCAGGAGGCAGAGGCAGGTGGATCGCTGTGAGTTCGAGGCCAGCCTGGTCTACAAAGTGAGTCCAGGGCAGCCAAGGCTACACAGAGAAACCCTGTCTCAAAAAAACCAAAAAAAAAAAAAAAAAGGATACTTTGACCTCTTTTCCCCCATTTTTTATCCCTTTCATTGCTTCTCTTGTCTTGTGGCTCTAGGTAAGACTTTCAGCACTGTACTATGAGGTGAGAAAGTGGACACTCTTGTCTTATTCTTGATCTTAGTGGAGATGCTGAGCTTTTGCCTGTTTAGTATGACAGTAGCTATAGTTTTGTGTGTACAGCCTTTATCATGCTGTCAAATGCTCCTCTGTTCCCAGTCTCCTCCGTGCTTTTGCCATGAAAGGGTGTTGGGTCTTGTTAGACACCTTTTCTGTGTCTGTCCAGATGACCACATGACTTCCAACCTCGGAGCCATTGATGTGATTATGTTGATTTACATGTGTTGACTCATCCCTGTAGGTATTTTGTTAACAGTTTTTTGTGATTCTACCCATTCGGGAGGTTGGCCTATAATTGTCACTGTTGTTGTTGTATGCTTTTGGTATCTGCATCATATATATATGGTTCATAAGCAGAATTTGCTAATATTTGCCCTTTCCCATTTTATAGAATAGTTTGAGAGGCACTGCTATTTGTTTTTCTTTGAAGGTCTGATAAATTCAGCTGTGGATACATCTGGCCCTGAGCTTTTTTAGTTACGAGATTTTTTTTTAATTATTGTGTCATTCTTTACTTCTTAGAGATCTGGTTAAGTTGTTTATTTAATCTTAGTTTAAATTTGGCAAATCAGGGGCTGGAGACATGTTTCAGGGGTTAAGAGCACCAGTTAAGTCCAGAGGACCCCAAGTTCTATTCTAAGCACCCACATGGCAGCACATGGCCTTCTGTAACACAGTCCTAGAGGGAACAATGCCCTCTCTGGCCCCTGCAGACCAGGAACACACACCTGCAAGCAAAATACCCACACACTTAAGATAAAATTTTTCTCTAAAATTTAGTAGATTCTATACATCTAGAAATTCGTCCATTTCTTTTAGGTTTTTCCAATTTAGTGGCATGTGTTTTTAAAGTATACCCCTAGTGGCTTGGAATCTCATTAGTGTCTGTCATACTGGGTCTCTTTCATCACTAATTTTATTAATCTGAGTTTTTCTTTCTTTCTTCTGGTTAGTTTGTCTATCTTAACAAATATAGGAAAAGGAAAAGCTCCTTCTTTCTTCCCCTGGCTTAGTGCTTAATGATTTTTAATGAAATAAAAAAGTAGAATTGACTTTGAGAATGCTTTCCTCACTGGGTTTACGTTTCATAATGGGTATTAAAAATTACAGTGGTGGCCGGGCATGGTGGCACACGCCTTTAATCCCAGCACTCGGGAGGCAGATGCAGGTGGATCTCTGTGAGTTCGAGGCCAGCCTGGTCTACAAAGTGAGTCCAGGACAGCCAAGACTACACAGAGAAACCCTGTCTCAAAAAAACAAAAAAAATTACCGTAGCTTTGAGCATAGCTCAGCTGGTAGGACTGAGTGCTTCCTATGCATGACGCCCTGGGTTCCATCCCAGCACTGCCTTCACAAAGGCAAGAAGACAAAACAAAAACCAAATTATAAAATAACAGCTGATATGGTGGCAGCATACCTATAATCCCAGCACTCGAGAGGCAGAGGCAGGTGGATCTCTGTGAGTTTGAGGCCAGCCTGGTCTACAAAGCGAGTCCAGGACAGCCAAGGCTACACAGAGAAACCCTGTCTCTGGGGAGGGAAAAAAAAAAACCCTCATAGAATACTATGGCTATAATATTATTTTTCTATCTTTGCCAAAATATAATGTCTAAACAATGGAGCAAGTAATAAGGATGAAGATGATAAAACAAGAGTCGTGGCTATGGTGGGGCTGATGCTGTGATTGTAACCTGCAGATTTCCAGTTACCGGACGTCAAGTCTCTCACCAGCGTCAAAGCTGGCCTTCAGGACACATCAGCAAACTCTGTCCCTCTTGACAGTGTTCACATCAAGGGAAGAATATTAGACTTTGTAGCCCAGGTATGCTCTTTGTGGTTTTATGACACACAATTAAATGAATATAAGTCATAAATAAGAATTTGGCGGCAGGCATCTTGAACTAAATGAAATAGAGATGTCATTCGTTTTTTAAAATTAGGTACTTAATACAGACACGTGGTCTTCCCCCAAATATTCTATCTGTAGTTGCTTGAGTCCATCATGGAGTTGGCATCCACAAATAAAGAAGACCAACTGTATACTATTCTAAAATCTACTCAGTAAATTCATTTTTCACTTACATTTTTAGCTTATCATGGATTTATTGAGACAAAGCTGCCTCATAGGGCCAGGACTGTCTGCATTTCAGAAGTTCCCAGCCACATGACACGTGGAAGGCAGCAAAACTCTTAGCATGAGAGGGGCTTCTTGACTCCTGTCTGGTCAGGCACATATTGCTGGCTGAGTGTGTGGCTGGCACCCTGGGTTACACAGCATGAACGGTCCATTGTAGTGGTAGGAAGCATCCGACCCCAGAAGCCAGGCTTGTGATTTGGAGGACATGTCGAAATGTAAGGGATTTGAACTGTGAGCAGTGGTGCACACCTGTAGCCGTTGGGAGGTGAAGGAAAGCAGGAGAATACAGAGTTCAAAGTCAGCCTCAGGTACAAGCTCACGTGACCCTGTCTTTAAAAAAGCAAAACAAACAAACCTTAGGATTTAGAAGTGAATTATATATAGTTATTTCCGCTGGTTGTTCTTCCATGTGATTTTATCAATTACGTGGGATTTTTTTCCCCTCTTCTTTCAGGTCATTGTTTTTCAGACATACACGAATCAAAGTCAAGTGCCTATTGAGGCAAAATATATCTTTCCTTTGGATGAGAAGGCAGCCGTGTGTGGCTTCGAAGCATTCATCAACGGGAAACACATAGTAGGAGAGGTGAGAGGAAAAAGTGCCTGGTGACCTCATATACCCAAATCTTCATTATCTGAGTCCCCATGCTGTAAGGTTGGGACATGTTCCTTAAAGAATGGCGTCCTACAGTTAGCCTCACTGACGGATAAGGTTGGGACATGTTCCTTAAAGAATGGCGTCCTACAGTTAGCCTCACTGACGGATAAGGTTGGGACATGTTCCTTAAAGAATGGCGTCCTACAGTTAGCCTCACTGACGGACAAGGTTGGGACATGTTCCTTAAAGAATGGCATCCTACAGTTAGCCTCACTGACGGATAAGGTTGGGACATGTTCCTTAAAGAATGGCGTCCTACAGTTAGCCTCACTGACGGATAAGGTTGGGACATGTTCCTTAAAGAATGGCGTCCTACAGTTAGCCTCACTGACAGACAAGGTTGGGACATGTTCCTTAAAGAATGGCGTCCTACAGTTAGCCTCACTGACGGACAAGGTTGGGACATGTTCCTTAAAGAATGGCGTCCTACAGTTAGCCTCACTGACGGACAAGGTTGGGACATGTTCCTTAAAGAATGGCGTCCTACAGTTAGCCTCACTGACGGATAAGGTTGGGACATGTTCCTTAAAGAATGGCGTCCTACAGTTAGCCTCACTGACGGACAAGGTTGGGACATGTTCCTTAAAGAATGGCGTCCTACAATTAGCCTCACTGACGAGCCCCTCTTCAGTCTTCACTATTCTTTCACAAAGTCTTCATTTAGACAATTTCAGCAAAGAAAGTTATCACCTTTTTGTCTTTCTTTTTTTTTTTTAATTAAAAGAAAAGATTTATTTATTATATAGATAGTGCTTTGCCTGCATGTATACCTGCAGGCCAGAAGAAGGCATCCGATGGTTGCTGGGAATTGAACTCAGGACCTCTGGAGGAGCAGGCAGTGCCCTTAACCTCTGAGCCATCTCTCTAGCCCCTTGTCTTTCTTTTTAAAAAAATTTTTATTGCATTTTTATGTGTCTGTGTGCACATGCACACATGTACGTATGCCACAGCCTGTGTGAGAAGGTTGGAGGACACTCTCAGGAGTCAGTTCTCTCTTGTCATATGTGGATCCCTGGGATGAAGTTGACGTCATTAGGCTTGATGGCACAGGCCTTAACCCACTGAGCCATCTCGCTAGCCACAAAAGATGTTATTTCAGTGTCCAAAGTTTAAGAGAGAGAGGAGGGCACAGTGACATAAGCCTGCCATCCCAGCACTCAGGAGGCCGAGGCCAATGGTCTGGAGTAGGTCTTGCTGTATAGTGAGTCACAGCCTGGACAGCATGGTTTAAGACAGGCACAGTTGAAAGCTTATGGAGCAACTGGGCATTGTGGCGCACACCTTTAATGCCAGCACCTGGGAGGCAGAGGCAGGCGGATCTCTGTGAGTTCGAGGCCAGCCTGGTCTACAAAGTGAGTCCAGGACAGCCAAGGCTACACAGAGAAACCCTGTCTCAAAAAGCAAAAAAAAAACAAAAAACAAAAAGAAGAAAGTTGACGAAGCATGCATAGGTGTTACATTTATATAAAATACATACAGACCTACAGTATTTTATGATCAGCTTTCATTGCGTAGGCTGACCTCACACTCACTCTGGAACCCTGGCTAACTTTGAATTTGCAACAGTCCTGCCCCAGCCTCAGAAGGTTGGAATTAAAGGCGTGCCATGTCACACCCAGCTTCATAGCTCTCATGTGAGTTTGCAATATGAATCCTACCTAACTGAAGTGAACTTTTTCAGAAAAAAAAAAGAAAAGAAAAAGAAAAGAAGTGTACCCAAAAGTAACAGAAGCTAGTGTGTATCTATAGGAATGTAGGTGAACACTTGCTTAACATCCACAGGCCCTGGCTCTATCCTAAAGACTAGCCTACAGTTGCAATTAGAACCCATGAATAAAGTTTGGGGATGAAGAATGGTTCTGTGGTTAAAAGCATTTGCTGCTCTTGCAGAGGACCCTAGTTCCAATGTGATGGTGCACACCTTTAATCCCAGCACTTGGGAGCCAGAGGCAGGTAGATCTCTGTGAGTTCGAGACCAGCCGGGTCTATAAAGTGAGTCCAGGACAGCCAGGACTACAAGAGAAACCCTGTGTCAAAAAGCAAATTAATAATAATAATAATAATAATAATAATAATAATAATAATAATAATAATACAACATAATGAGATAAACCTTTTTGTTCCAAACTTTTCATTGTCAGCTAGTGACTGGAGTTTGGTCCTAACGTGAGGAGGATTCTCTTTAGCTGGCCTCTTTTAGTTCAGACCCTTAGTAAGCAGTACACATTTGCTCATCTGTTTATGTAAGTTTTCATTCATCCTAGACTTAGTTTCATGGGTTTATCTAGGCTTTAATACATACTGGTGTCATCTGAAGTCACTCTTCCTATAATGAGCATTTAAAAAAAAATCTTTCCCAAATTTGGGCATCACACCTCACATGGGTAATATCAGCAGAGGCAGGAGGATTGTTGCAAATTCAAGACCAGTCTGGGATGCATAGTGAGTTCCAGGCTAGTCTAGTACAGAGTGAGACCTCACCTCAAAAAAATTCAAAACAAAGGAAATCATCATCATAATTGTCTTTTCCAGATAAAAGAGAAGGAAGAAGCCCAGCAGAAATACCGAGAGGCTATCAGCCACGGCCACGGGGCCTACCTGATGGACCAGGACGCTCCGGTACAGCCTGCTGCTCACCTTGCAGCCAGCGTGTTATTGGAAATGATTTGAAATAGGAAAACATAATAGAAACCACAATCATTTACAGTTCTCTAGGCTTTTAAGATTTCTCATAAATGCCACACATGGGGGCATACACCGTAATCTCAGCACTTGAGAGGTTGAGGCAGGAGAATGGCTGCCAGTTCCAGGCCTGCCTGTTCTATGTAGTGAGCTCTAGGCTGTACAGAGAGCTACCTAGTAAGACCTTGTCTCAAACACACTAACAAAAACCCATTGTACGTACAGGAGGTCAAGCCAGTGTACCCATGTGAGTTGTCTAAATAAAGGAGGAAGTGAAGTCAGCGTTACAGGAAACAGGAAGAGCTGGTATGCCGCTGGGCACTGGGTTGCCAGAACTAATAACAAAAGGCACACATTTGGAGTACACATTTTTTTAATCTCTGACTATAAAATATAATATATTTATGTTTTCTCATAACTTAACTCACCTATCAATGTGACTTTTCACCAAGTCATAACCCGGAAGGCATTCCTGTAAGATCTTTTAGAAATGCAATGTTTGGCTGAGGGAAGAACACACTAATGGTTATTGCAGATCTGAGGTATAGGCTGCTTTAATTTTTTTTTTTAACTTTTTTTCAAGACAAGGTCTCTCTGTGTAGCCTTGGCTGTCCTGGACTTGCTTTGTAGACCAGGCTGGCCTCGAACTCACAGCGATCCACCTACCTCTGTTTACATTTATTTTTATTGGCTTGTTTATTATGTGTGTGTACACACTCACACCACAGTGTGCATGTGGAGGTCAAAGGACAATTTTCAGGAGCTGGTCCTCTCCTTCTACCATGTGGGTCCAGGAACTGAACTTGGGTCTGTCAGCTGGATGGCTGGTGCCTTTCCCTGCTGAGCCATCTCATCAGGCCAGTCCAGGGTAAGGGTCGGCACTGTGAGTTCTTTAATTATTGCCCCTTCGTTGCTTTAGTTCTTTCCTATGGCTCTCTGCCAGATTAGCAATTTTATCATAGAGATAGATTTACAACATAAAGCACCTCAAAAGCATTAAGGCTGGTGAGGTGGTCCAGCAGGTAAAAGTGCTTGCTCTATAAGCTTGACACCCTGAGTTGAACTCCACAGAACGCACGGAAAGGTCGCGTGAGAAAGTGGATTTCGCAAAGTTGTCCTCTGACCTCCACATGCGTCCATGGAAGGCAGTGCTCACACTCACATACATGTCCACACCGCAGCACACACATGCCCACATGCACACACACCTCATACCCACACTCATGCACTTACACACTTCATGCACACTCACATACCTCGTACACATACGTCATGCACATACTCACACGCCTCATGCTACACACACGCCTCATGCGCACACACACACATCATACACACACATACATCATGCACACACACACAAACACACCGTGCATACACACACTCAGTAAGTTTAAAAACAAACAAAATAGTAATTATAGTGGGGCTTTTGGACTCATGGTGATATAAATAATGAAACAGCTGCTTTCTAATATTTTAAAGCTTAGTCAGCTGTCTCCCCTAATGACTAATACTGGCACTACATCCTGCCACCTGGCTAGCTCCACCCCTCTGCTCTGCTCTGCTCTGTCTGTCTCTGCTGGTGAATCTCCTGGGCCTCTTTTCTTCTCCCATCGTCTCCCTCCCTCCCTCCCCACCTCTCTTGGAAGTTCCACCCTCTCTCCACTTTCTGCCTAGATGTTGGCCATCAGCTCCTTATTATAAGTGAGAAAGGACAAATATTTACAAAATATAAGAGCAGTGATGGCCATAGAAATAACAATACCAAGATCCGGCTAGCGCTTCGCTCTCTGCCAGATTAGCAATCAACAACTGAGCATGCAGAGACACGCCTTCACACAGTGTACCCCAACAACTGAGCATGCAGAGACACGCCTTCACACAGTGTACCCCAACAACTGAGCATGCAGAGATACACCTTCACACAGTGTACCCCAACAACTGAGCATGCAGAGACACGCCCTCACACAGTGTACCCCAACAACTGAGCATGCAGAGACACGCCTTCACACAGTATACCCCAACAACTGAGCATGCAGAGACACGCCTTCACACAGTGTACCCCAACAACTGAGCATGCAGAGACACGCCTTCACACAGTGTACCCCAACAACTGAGCATGCAGAGACACGCCTTCACACAGTGTACCCCAACAACTGAGCATGCAGAGACACGCCTTCACACAGTGTACCCCAACAACTGAGCATGCAGAGACACGCCTTCACACAGTGTACCCCAACAACTGAGCATGCAGAGACACGCCTTCACACAGTGTACCCCAACAACTGAGCATGCAGAGACACGCCTTCACACAGTGTACCCCAACAACTGAGCATGCAGAGACACGCCTTCACACAGTGTACCCCAACAACTGAGCATGCAGAGACACGCCTTCACACAGTGTACCCCAACAACTGAGCATGCAGAGATACACCTTCACACAGTATACCCCAACAACTGAGCATGCAGAGACACGCCTTCACACAGTGTACCCCAACAACTGAGCATGCAGAGACACGCCTTCACACAGTGTACCCCAACAACTGAGCATGCAGAGATACACCTTCACACAGTGTACCCCAACAACTGAGCATGCAGAGACATGCCTTCACACAGTGTACCCCAACAACTGAGCATGCAGAGATACACCTTCACACAGTGTACCCCAACAACTGAGCATGCAGAGACACGCCCTCACACAGTGTACCCCAACAACTGAGCATGCAGAGACACGCCTTCACACAGTGTACCCCAACAACTGAGCATGCAGAGACACGCCTTCACACAGTGTACCCCAACAACTGAGCATGCAGAGACACGCCTTCACACAGTGTACCCCAACAACTGAGCATGCAGAGACACGCCTTCACACAGTGTACCCCAACAACTGAGCATGCAGAGACACGCCCTCACACAGTGTACCCCAACAACTGAGCATGCAGAGACACGCCTTCACACAGTGTACCCCAACAACTGAGCATGCAGAGACACGCCCTCACACAGTGTACCCCAACAAGTAATAACGCTCAAGCTCAAGCCTCAATCAGTCATTCATCTTCTGCTTGTCCAACCCAGATGTGCTAATTTTTTATCATAGAGGTAGAATGGCAGGTGTCATTAGAGATGTTGAGGTGAGCTGTGTGGGTATCAGGAAAAGGGTGTCTAGAACTGGGCACGTAATGTTACGGAATTAACACGCCTGCCCAGTGAGCAATCACTCCAGCACCTAGGGATAAGTAAGGTAGAACTCTTTAGCAGCCATGCACAACTGGTTCTCGCTTATGCACGAAAGGGAACCGGCCCTGGACAGAACCCCCGTATCCGCTCGTATAGATTCACAGCCCCAAGTTACACTCTGAGTCACTCAAAGTTAATTGCAAAGTTTGGTTGTTTGGACAAATGGAGAGATTTACAACATAAAGCACTGTCATAGTCACCCCGAGACAGAGCAAGCTGCTTCTCCCAGGCAGCCGTTAACCAGAGTTGTCCTGTTCGCCTGGCAGAACTACACTCGTCCTGATCATAAGAGAGCTCCTTAGCTAACGTTCTGCTTTGTGGGACCTCGTATGTCCTCAGCAGCCTTTGTAGAGGCTCTATGATTCAATTTACTATTCTCACTTTCTCCTGTATCAGTAGCTCAGGTGGTGAGTGCTTGCATGGAGCCCTGGGTTCCATTTAGCACCAGACAAACCAGGCATGGTGCAACACATCTGTGACTCTCATGAAGCAGAGGCGGGGGGAGGGGGGTTGTCAGAGTTCAAGGTCATCCTTGGCTACATAGTGAGTTTGAGGCAAGCCAAGGATATATGAGATTCTGTCAGGGAGGAAAGGAAAGGAGGGAAGGAGGAAGCAAGAGAAAGAAGAAACAAAGGGAAGGGAAACCTAGTTTCTCCTATTTTTTCTGTCTTAGGTGCTCACTAGATTGCCAGCTTCTACAATAACTATCAATATTCCATTCAAAGAATGTTTTATTTTATTTTATTTTTGGTTTTTTGAGACAGGGTTTCTCTGTGTAGCCTTGGCTGTCCTGGACTCACTTTGTAGACCAGGCCGGCCTCGAATTCACAGCAACCCACCTGCCTCTGCCTCCCAAGTGCTGGGAAGAAAGGTGTGTGCCATCACCGCCCCGCAAATGTTAACTCTTTTTAAATGTGCAATTTTAATGAGCAGACTGAGCATGGTGTAAGCTCAGAGAACGCTGCTTTCTGTAGCCATTTGCCATCAAGGTCAGAGACGCCACAGGTCCCTTGAGGAAGGGGTCGTGTGGAGACACCCATGTGGCAGAGGGTATGTGGCTGCAGCGTGCAGTCCCTTGAGCAACATTCTCACTGGCCATCATGTCCTCTGCCCCTCACAGACGTCACCCTGTCCCCATCCATCACTGGAGGACTTGCTCCAGAGTTCCCGTTTACACATTTACACTTACAAAATGGCATACCACCGCTTTCCTGGGGAAGAACTTGGGTGGTTGTCATTGCGTCACTTCGGCAATACCAGGAGTTAACTAGCAGAGAGTGGATACGCTATTGAGTAGCTGTTTGTGTTCCAGGACGTTTTCACTGTAAGTGTCGGAAACTTGCCGCCTCGGGCCAAGGTTCTCATCAAAATCACCTATATCACGGAGCTCAGCATCCAAAGCCCGGTGGCCGTCTTCTTCATGCCTGCCACTGTAGCGCCCTGGCAGCAGGACAAGGCTTTGAATGAGAACCTTCAGGTGGGTGTGCTTAAGATGGGCGTTGATGGGACGGCGTGGTGGCGCACGCCTTTAGTCCCAGCACTCGGGAGGCAGAGGCAGGCGGATCGCTGTGAGTTCGAGGCCAGCCTGATCTACAAAAGCGAGTCCAGGACAGCCAGTGCTACACAGACAAACCCTATCTCAAAAAACAAAAAACAAAACAGAAAAAAAAAAAGATGAGGTTTGATAGAAGCCAGGTGCTGTGCGCCTTTAATTCCAGCACTCCGGAAGTAGAGGTGGGTGGATCTCTGTGAGTTCAAGGCCAGCCTGGTATACATAGTGAGTTCCAGGACAGCCAGAACTCTGTCTCAAAAAGCCTAAAATAAAATAAAGGGGAGGGCACTGGAAGGATTGCTGCTCTTCCGGAAGTTCAGATCCCAGAGCCCTCATGATAGCTAAGCGCCAGTAACTCCAGTCCCAGAGGATCCAGCGCCCTCTTCTGGCTTCCTCGGGCACTGCATACATGCACCTGGTAGCCCCGTGCTGCTTGTAAATGAGCCTGTGTTGATGCGGTCAGCTGGGTCGGGCTGAGATCACCTTACTACCCTAAAGCCTCACAGAAACCCTGTTATTCACACATACTTTTCTTCTACTAGGACACAGTGGAGAAGATCTGTGTAAAGGAAGTTGGAGCCAAGCAAAGGTTAGCACCTACAATATCTGTCCTGTGGATTAACTCATCCGGTGCGCACTGGCTTTATAGCTTAAATCTTCAGTTACAGTTGTTGGAAAGGCTGGGTGTGTATAGTTCAGTGCTGGAGTGCTTGGATCTCTGGCTTCCATCTGTGGGGCTGCAAAAGAAGAAAAATGATTTGAAACAACGGCAAGCGGGGACCGAAGACCTTGTACTAACTCGACCTCTTCGTTTTCCATAGCTTCTCCCTGGCCATGTCCATTGAGATGCCCTACGTGATAGAATTCATTTCCAGTGACACACATGAACTAAGGCAAAAGGTCAGTGACTCCTCCTTTGATTTCTCCCATTAATTTTAATCATATCAAAAAGATATGCATGTGGCATAAAAGTGGACTAATGCCACAGCAGCTTCGACAGGCAGCAGTCAGTGCCCCTCGCTGCACCACACATCGGAGACTGTGCCTCGCCTTGGATGTTGGGGCTGTTTCTCTGTGGTCCCCCGGGGTTTTAAATAATTGTTTTCACTGATTTGTCTTGATTCATCTGCTTCCTGCAGGTGTGGATGTAGCTCAGTTGTGTAGTGTCCGCCTTGGCTTTGATCCTTATTATGAAGGGTGAGGGGAAGGTTGACTTTTGACTCCCTGTTTTGGTAGGAGTATGTAAACAATGTTTAATTCAGCTAATAAATGCATTACAAGGGCATTTTCTTTTTATATAAAGACTTATTTTCCTGTGATGAGTGTTTGCCTGCGTGCATGTATGTGCAGCACCTGTGTGCCTGGTCCCCACTCTGGCCAGAAGGCAGCACTGAATCCCCTGGAACTGGAGTTACAGCTAGTTGTGAGCCTCCATGTGAGTGCTGGGAAGCAAACCCAGGCCCTCTGCAGGAGCTCTAAATGCTCTTAGCCACTAAGCCATCTTTCCCACACTGACATTTTATTTTATTTTTTTGTCTTGTTTTGTTTTTCAAGACAGGGTTTCTCTGAATAGCCCTAGCTATCCTGGACTCTCTTTGTAGACCTGGCCTCTAACTCACAGAGATCCCCTGCCTCTGCCTCCCAAGTGCTGGGATTAAAGGCGTGCGCCATCACTACCCAGCAAGACAATACTGAAGATGGAAAGCCCTTCCATGCTCCTGGATTGAAATAATTAATATTGAGTGTTTTAAAATATATATCCATTTTTATTTTGTTTACATATGTGTATGTATATATGCATGTGTGTATATGTATGTATATGCATCTTTGTGTGTGTGTGTGTGTGTGTGTGTGTGTGTGTGTGTGTATGTTTATGCCACAAGTGTGTAGGTGTCCTCAGAGGCCAGAGGAGGACTTTAGTATTTACTTTAAAAAGTCACCCCTAGAGGCAGGTACAGTGGCACATGCCTGTAATCGCAGCACTCGGGAGATACAGGCAAGTGAATCTCTGTGAGTTCGAGGCCATCTTAGTCCACAAATTGAGTCGAGGACAGCCAAGGCTATACAGAGAATCCCTGTCTAAAAAAAGAAAAAAGAAAGAAAGAAAAGTTTGTTTTTAGGCGGGGGATATAGCCTTGAACTTGATGTTTACCTAAGGCTGACCTTGAACTTCTGAGCCTCCTGCCTCAGTTTCCCAGATGCTGGAATTAGAATTGTGTGCCCCCTTGTTGGATGGTGGCAGGTGGATCTCTGAGTTCTAGGACAGCAGGAAAGCCAAGGTTATGTAGAGAAACGCTGTCTGGAAGGAAAAAAAGGGAAAGAAAGAAGAAAAAGAAAAGAAAGAGAGGATGGAAGGAAGAAGGGAGCGAGGAAAAAAGGGAGGAAGAAAGATGTGTGTGCCCCTGGACCTGGCTTGAAAATATGTTTTGGTTTTTTTGGGTTTTTTGTTTGTTTTTTGTTTCCTGTGTCCTGTCTCTGCTCTTTGAGTTTCTGTTCATTTACTGTCTTTACATTTCATTTTAGAGGGTTTCATTTTGCAGGTATTCCCCCAAATGCCAGAAGTGTGGGTGAATCTCTGGATTCATCACTCAGGCGAAGATATGCGGATATAGTCAGTTGGAATCGGGTGTTTGTGGAAGATGAATGCGAAGGCTGAGTGTTTTGAATGCTGATTTAACTCTCTCTCCCCTAAATGAAGCAACCCTGTGCACTAGGCTTCATAAGCTACGGCTTCCCAGTCTGGGGTTTATTTGGCTGGATTCTCTTCAGCAATAAATCTCTGACTTCGTTTAGGGGGGATGAGGAATAGATGGTGCTCACTGCTTGCTCTTCCAGGTTTGGCAGTCTCCTGCGGCCGGAGCACTCAGTACGCAGCCTGTCCATTTGCCGTGTGTTCTCAGTAACTGGTGCCTCCAGCTGGGGACCTTTTTTCCTTGGCTCCTCAGAGCCAGTGAGCACATTGCAAGTGTCTGTCTCTCCTGGGCAACAATCATTTGCCTGAGTCACCTGCCACAACGTCACAATTATCCATCCTCCTGTGGCCTCGCATGCTCTTTGTTGATTCTTCTTCATTATGAGATCTTAGCTTTCTCTAGGGAGCAGAGTTACTGCGTGGGTTTAATCAGTTTGGAGCAAGCCCTCCTCACTGGCTTACTTTCGTCACAAACAGTCCCACAACTCTGTGGTTTAAAATAACAAGCAGTTTTTGTTCTCAGGTCGCTGCGGCATAGTTGGGACAAGGTGGCCTAGGACCACCTGACTCATACACAGCTAGCCACAAGGTCACTGTGTGTTGGGCTAGCTCAGGGTCGTTCATGTGGTGGTGTTAGCAACAAGTCAAGGGCAGCCCTGTGCCGCACTGTTCAGTCTCCTGCTCCCATCACATTGCCGGTAGTACTGATCAAAGGAAGTCACATGGTCAACCCTATTGGCAAATTCATAGTTGCCATTTCCAAGTTGGGGAAGATCCTTAAGTCACTGGCCAGAAAGTTTATTAGTGCTACCTGGTATTGAATGTAGCTTCTTAAATTTGGGCATGATATATATACACACACACACATTTGCTTTCTATGTCTAATGGGAATTTTTACTTTACAGGAACAAGCATCAATGATCCTCTCACAATTTTAGTTATTTGGAGTTGTGTGTCATCCTTATTTTCTTAGTAATAAAATTTTTCTTTACCATTAAAGAAAAAAATCACTGCAGAAGAGCCAGTTTCCCTGAGTGGCCATTTTATAGTGTATTGTATTGTCCCTGTTATTTTAAATTATCATTCACATCTTCAAAAGTTGTTTTATGCTGGGTGCAGTGGCACACATCTTTAAGCCTAGTCCTTGGGAGGCAAAAACAGACGGGTCTCTGAGTTCAAGGCCAGCCTGGTCTACATAGTGAGGTCCAGGACAGCCAAGGTTACACAGAGAAACTCTGTCTCAAAAAAAAATAAAAAATAAAGAGAGAGAGAGAGAGAGAGAGAGAGAGAGAGAGAGAGAGAAAATGTTTTATATTTGTAAAAACATACTTTAAAAACAAAGTGTAAACCCAGAGTGTCTCGTGGGTGTTAATATGTTTTATTGTTCCAGGTTCTGCCTGTATGATGTGCTTTCTATTGTACCCACATAAACACACAGATCTGTAATGTTTACATACAGAATTGTTTCAGACTTAATTAGATCTGACTCTAAAAATCAGCCTTAGAGTTTCAGGAAGGGAACCACTATGATAGTGGCCATTCGTATTTTTGAGTGTCTTACTGCAGTGCTAATTCGTAATGGAGTTATATAAATAATGCAAGTATTTACAGTAGTCAGGGTGCTACCGTTCCCTTGCTTACCTTGCTGTGCACTTGTTTTCCTTTGCAGAGCACAGACTGTAAAGCTGTAATCAGCACTGTGGAAGGCAGCTCCTTGGACAGCAGTGGCTTTTCTCTCCGCATTGCTCTGAGTGATGCGTATCTCCCAAGAATGTGGGTTGAAAAACATCCAGAAAAAGAAAGTGAGGTATGTTCCTTCTTAGGAGTAGGAAACACTGCCAGATGTGGTAGTTTGCTTGGAGAAGCTGAGGCAGGAGAATTGTCACTAGTTCAAAGCAGGCCTTGGCTATGTAGCAAGAAAATATGAACATACGTACATACATACATACATACATACATACATACATACATACTTACATGCATACATGAAATAGCTGGGCATAGTGCTTCATGCCTATTATTCCCAGTGCTTGGGAAGTAGAGACAAGGGGAAATCAGGAGTTTGATGTCATCCTTATACACAAAATTTAAGACCAACATGTGCCTATATGAGACACTGTCTCAATCAATAAATAATAGAAGTAGAAAGACACTTGTCTATTTGTCTATTGGGGGAAAAGTGTGAATAAATATGCTACTAAAGTTGGAATTTATTTTTTTGAAACAGAGTCTTTCTATGGAGTTCAGGCTGTTCTTGAACTTTCTTTGTATCCCAGACTGTAGCGTAGTTGTAGTAAATGTTATTTACTACCCTGTACAATCTCTGTATGCCCAGAACTTGTGACTTCCTAGGGGCTAGAAGTACAGGCATGTACAACCCCAGCCAGTGTTATTAGGGAGAGGGTACCTCTTGGTCCTTGTCTCCTTGAAGGAAAGAATACAGCCTAGAGGAAATAGTTTAGTGCATCTAAGTAAAGCCAGCTCCAAAAAGATTGAAGTGGGCTGCCCCAAAGGCAAGCAGCCCGGTGCCTTTTGTTATGGATTTTAAGTGTTTCATGAACACTTGAGTTCAAAGTGGGTGGTTTACTCATGGGGTAAGGTGATCCTTCCCCTCCCAAATCCTGATGGATCATACATTTTCTCCCCAACCCCTCACCCCCTATCCGTGCCAACCCCCCACCCCCGAGATAGAGTTTCTCTGTGTAACAACTCTAGCTGTCCTGGAACTCACTCTGTAGACCAGGCTGGCCTCAAACGCACAGAGATCCACCTGCCTCTGCCTCCCAAGTGTGGGATTAAAGGTGTGCGCCACCACTGTCCGGCAGGATATTTCTTCCTTTGATCTTCCAGAAAAGCCCGCAGGATAAGTGACACAAAAATCACAATCTGAAGCCGGGTGTGGTGGCGCACGCCTTTAATCCTAGCACTCGGGAGGCAGAGGCGGGCAGATCACTGTGAGTTAGAGGCCAGCCTGGTCTACAAAGTGAGTCCAGGACGGCCAAGGCTAACACAGAGAGACCCTGTCTCGGAAAAAAAAAATCACAATCTGAATGTTACAAGGGTGGCAGATCTTTTGAGGATACAGACTTATACCTCAGTGCACACATGTGTGAAAGTGCCCTGGTGCCCTGGTTTCTGATGTAACAGGAACAACTTGACTGTAGCTTCAGGGGCCTTTCACCGCACAAGACATTTTCCATACCAGGAGACACAGCTGCCAAGACATGGCTGAAGTATACTGTTTCCTAGAACCCCTGTGGTGCAAAGAGAACTGACTTCTGAACTTGTCCTCTGACTCCACATGAGCACATGACAGATGTAAAAAAAAAAGTGATACTAGGAAAATAGAGACCAGAGGATTGCTCAGCAGTTAAAGGTGTTTGCCTCTAAGCCTGACAGAGTTTAGATCCCTGGAACTCACCTGGTGGAAGGAGAAAATTGATTCTCATAAATTTTCCTCAGGCTTCTATGTGCACACAGTGACATGTGTGTACTCCCCACACAGACATACATGTAAACACACACACATACACACACACACAAATAAACAAACAAACAGGCAATCCGAGCATGGTAATGCTCACCTTTAATCCTAGCACTCAGGAAGACAGAGGCAGGAATATTGCTGTAAGTTTGAGGCCAGCCTAATCTACAAAGGGAGTCCAGGACAGCCAAAGGCACACAGAGAAACCTTGTGTCAAAAAATAAATAAATAAATAAACAAAATAAACAAATATGAAAAACAAACAAATTGCAATAATGGCCATAATGCCATTGTGTGCATTTGTAACAAAGAATTGCTACTTCAGTTAAAGTTAAAATTGAACCTTAGAGCACAATGGTACACGCCTATAATCCCAGCACTCGGAAGCAGAAACAGGCAGATTGCTGTGAGTTCCAGGCCAGCCTGGTCTACAAAGTAAGTCCAGGACAGCCACAGTTACACACAGAGTAACCCTGTCTCTCTCTCTCTCTCTCTCTCTCTCTCTCTCTCTCTCTCTCTCTCTCTCTCACACACACACACACACACACACACACATACACACACACACTAAGTGAACAAACAAACAAAAAACTGAACCTTGGGGCTGGCAAGGTTGCTCAGTAGGAAGAGCACGTGCCACGGAGTCTGAAGGCCTGAGGAGACCCTCGTGGTAGAAGAGTACAGGCTCCCACAAATGTCTCCCATTTCTACACACATGTGCTTATACATCCGTGCACACGAAGTAAACAAATAATAAAGTAACTTATAAATAAGGAAATGTAATAAATGTAAGGAGCTGGAGAGGTTTCTCAGTCAGTAAGAGCACTGGCTGCTCTTCCAGTGGACACAGGTCTGATTACCAGCGCCCACGTGGTGGCTCACAATTGTCTCTAACTCCAGTTCAAGGGAATCTGACATCCTATTTTTGCCTACAGGAACACCTGGTATACACGTGGTGCATAGAAACCATGCAGATAAAACACTCATGTACATAAAAAATAAAACTGAAACATACATGATAGTATATCATACTACTTAATAAGAGACCTGTATGTGTATTTTTAGTAGTTACTTACTACACCACCTGTATTCCTTTTAGAATAGTGTGCAAGTGAGAGAGATCTATTATTCGTTCATTATTTGTACAAGGTCAGCTCCTGTGGTGTTGGTGTTGTGTTTTAAGATGGTCTATATTTGAGGGACTAGGGTCTTGTGTAGGCCAGACTGGCCTGAAAGCCATTAAACTTCTGATCCTCCTGCCTCTTAGAAGGCATAATCTCATGGGTAGGAATTACAGAGAGCACCACCTCCAGCTTTGTGCAGTGCTTGAGATTAAACCAAGGCCTTAGTGTGTGGTACACAAACACTACCAATGAGCTGGGTCCCAGAGCCCTACGTAGACTCTTGATTCCTTGGCTGTTTTTTGTCTCATGTGTTTACCTCATCAATTCTAAACATTCTACCCTTTATTTGAATGCCTAGGCTGCCCCCCCTTAACACCTAGTAGGCCATTTTATTATTGGAAATATAGTAGCTGGGAGTGGTGGTATATCCCTGCACGTTATCACTGTGGAGGAATAGGCAAGAGGATCACAAGTTCAAGGTCACCCTCAACTATGTAGCAAAGTTTAGGCTAGCCTTTGTTACACACTGAAGACCCTGTCTCAAAAGAATAAAAAGAGAAGTCTTAGCAGTTTTGTTTTGGAAGCATTGGTTTACTAGAAGGTTTTCGTTTAAGTGTGTGTATGTGTGTGTGTGTGTGTGTGTGTGTGCGCGCGCGCGTGTGTATCTATGTCTGTGTTGTGTATCTGTAAACATGTGCCACATAGAGCATGTAAAGACCAGAAAAAAAAAACTTTTGAGAGAGGTTCCCTACTTCCCTGTGGCTTTGCGGAAGTCAGGTCATCAGGCTTGGACAGAAGGCGTTTTACCCACTGAGCCATCTCTCAGGCCCTAGAAACTGTTAGAACTGTGGTGCTTTCCCATGCAGGACCCTCTGACACAGTGTCTTTTTCTCCTCTCAGGCCTGCATGCTGGTCTTTCAGCCTGATCTTGCTGCCACCCTTCCCGACCTCCGTGAAAAGAACGAAGTGGTCATTTGCCTTGACTGTTCCAATTCCATGGAGGGTGTGACGTTCATGCAAGCCAAGCAAGTGGCCCTGTACGCTCTGTCTCTGGTGGAGAAGGAACAAAAAGTTAACATTATGCAGTTTGGCACAGGTTAGTGCACTGTCCCCAGCCCCTCATGAGTCTCCTCTTTAACACAGGCATGTGCTGTGCAAACTGGTGACCCTTGGGGCCTGGCCTCACCTGTGCAGTGGGAGACAGCCTAGCATGAAGCAGTAGCAGTCAGTGCCTCCTGGTGAAGGTCCCCCCCCCTCCCCAATGCATAAGCTCTGGAGTCATTTCCAGCAAATCTGCTTGAACTTTTGGTGCCTCTGGCTTTTTTTTTTCCCCTCAGCCGCATGATAATAGTGCCTACATCACAGTCTTGTAAGGGTGGAGCTAATGTGTGCCAAGGATTCTAAGCTTTACTATACAGTGCTCGAGACACAAGTGTGAACAATGTAATTATCAACTGAACAAAACACAAGAGCCTTAGTTTATTTAATAGGAACATCCAAAGAGTCAGGACCGACATTTACAGCCAGCCCGGTCATAGGTAACGTGTAAGAAATGAGCTTAGGCAGCACCAAGCTAGCACTGTTACTAGAAGGTCCATGTCACCTTCTAGGAGGGAGGGCAGGGACACCTCAGGAATATGGCAGGGTAGAGCTGGAAGTGGTAGCTCAACTCTGTGGATCAGGTTAACAGCTGAACCACTGGATAGGATTTACTTAAGATGGCTTGAAATCGTTATTTGGCTGTGCCATCCTACTTGGGTGTTGGCTGACAGTAAAGGGATTGGAAGAATAATCTCAGGGTAACCAATCATATGGTTAATGGTGCCTTTGAGCAGGGCATGATGCTGTAATCCCAGCACTCCAGAGACTGAGGCAGGAGGACTGACGAGAGTTCAAGGCTAGTCTGGGCTCTATTGTAAATTCCAAGCTAGCCCAAGCTGCAGAGCAAGACCTTGTCTCAGAGAGATGATAGATAGATAGATAGATAGATAGATAGATAGATAGATAGATAGACAGACAGACAATAGATATAAAGACAGACAGACAGGGCATCTCGGGGATGAAAGAAGGAGGTCAGGGGACAGTCCTGCCCTCCTAAGTCTCCTCTTCTATGGCAGCCATCTGCTTTCACATTGAAGCTGGGTTGTTCTGCTAGGAATGTGGATCACATAGGGATGGCAGGCACTTTGCTGGAGACTCTGCCCCGCCCAGGGCTGATCTGCCCATGCGGCTGAAGTGTCCTATGCCTTGCTTTGCATGGATGATGCAGAGCTCTCTACATGGAGCTTGACACAGAACATCTTATTTGGTACATCTTATATGCTTTAAATGTGGTTTTTGTATGTTAAAATGCACATACACAGTTCTCTGAAAAGGAAGCATACACCTAAATATCTGTGTGTGTGTGTGTGTGTGTGTGCGCGCGCGCGCGCGCGCGCGCGTGTGATGTAAAAGCCGTGGTGTAGAGTGGCACTGGTGTTTTCTATCGGCCAATCTGGTGAGTGTTTAATAACACTTTATTATTGCACAGGTTACAAGGAGCTATTTTCATATCCTAAGTACATCACAAGCAATGAAATGGCCACAGAGTTCATTATGGTAAGAGAGCTGACCTCCCCTCCAGAGTCTTTGCCTGCAAAGCTTAAGTGCTGTGAGCCAGGACTTAATCCTAGGATGTTCCACACCGTGGTGGATGTGACTCAGCTTTTCCACAGATGCATGAGATAAGCCCATTTCTAAGGAGGAAGACTTCATTGGTTCAGGTTTGCAGAGGTTTCTGTCTGTACTTGCTTGGCCTTCCGGATTTGGTCCTTTGGTAGCACACATAGTACAACAGAGGAAGAGAAGTCATTCACCTGAGGCCTCAGAAGCAAAGAAAGGCGGGAAGGAGACAGGGGCCTAGTATCCCTTCCTTAAGGCACACATCCCGATCTGAATCCTAGCACACTAGGTCCCATCAACTCCCAATAGCACCTACAGGCAGGTAATAAGTCCTTATGGGTGGGGTGGGGGATGTCAGTTTTCCAACCCACAGCAGCAGCCTGTGACGGTGATGGTGAGGATGATGGTGATGACGGTGGTGATGGTGATAGCGAGGATGATGGTGATGATGGTGGTGATGATGAGGATGACAGTGATGGTTAGGATAATGGTGATGGTGAGGATGGTGGTGATGGTGATAGCGAGATGATGATGATGGTGGTGGTGATGGTGATAGTGAAGATGATGGTGATGGTGAGGATGATGGTGATGATGATGGTGATGGTGATAGCAAGGAAGATGGTGATGATGATGGTGATGATGATTGTGGTAGTGAAGATGATGGTGAATATGATGGTGATGGTGGTGATGGTGAGGATAATGGTGATGGTGAGGATAATGGTGATGATGACAATGATGGTGAGAGTAAAGATGATGGTGATGGTGAGGATGATGGTGATGGTGGTGAGGGTGATGGCGATGGTGAGGATGATGGTGATGGTGGTGAGGGTGATGGTGATGGTGGTGAGGGTGATGGCGATGGTGAGGATGATGGTGATGGTGAGGATGATGGTGATGGTGGTGAGGGTGATGGCGATGGTGAGGATGATGGCGATGGTGAGGATGATGGTGATGGTGAGGATGATGGTGATGCTGAGGATGATGGTGATGGTGAGGATGATGGTGTTGGTGAGGGTGATGGTAATGGTGAGGATGATGGTGATGGTGAGGATGATGGTGATGGTGAGGATGATGGTGATGGTGGTGAGGGTGATGGTGATGGTGATGGTGAGGATGATGGTGATGCTGAGGATGATGGTGATGGTGAGGATGATGGTGATGGTGAGGATGATGGTGATGGTGGTGAGGATGATGGTGATGGTGAGGATGATGGTGATGGTGAGGATGATGGTGATGGTGAGGATGATGGTGTTGGTGAGGATGATGGTGTTGGTGAGGGTGATGGTGATGGTGAGGATGATGGTGATGATGGGGATGATGGTAATGGTGAGGATGATGGTGTTGGTGAGGGTGATGGTGATGGTGAGGATGATGGTGATGGTGAGGATGATGGTGATGGTGAGGATGATGGTGTTGGTGAGGGTGATGGTGGTGAGGGTGATGGCGATGGTGAGGATGATGGTGATGGTGAGGATGATGGTGTTGGTGAGGGTGATGGTGATGGTGGTGAGGGTGATGGCGATGGTGAGGATGATGGTGATGGTGGGGATGATGGTGATGATGGTGATGGTTACGATGATAATCTCAGCACTCAACAGATAGAGGATCAGGAGTTCAAGGACAAGGAGGTCAGCTAAGTAGTAAGCTTGAAGCCAGCCTGAGCTGTGCCTGTCTCAAAAACTAAGAAAGGGACTGGTGAGATGGCTCAATAGATAAAGGCAGGGCTGAGTTCCAGCCTGGGGCCCACATGTTGGAAGGAAAAAACTGGCTTATATGAGTTGTCTTATGACTGCCAGACATGCACCGTGACACCCATGAAGCACAAACACAAACACACACACACACACACACACACACACACACACACACCAATCAATATTTTTAAAACTTTAAATAACCAGGAATTTAAATAACCTTAGAGTTACTAAGGCTATGCTTCTGTTAAGCTTTGCTCACAAAGACTGCCATCCGTTAGCCCCTATTTCCCATATCAAAAAGAGCATCATTTGGCCAGCCAGGCAGGCTCACCCTGCTTAACAGCTACCCAAAAAAAGATGGGACAATATCTTTGTTGTGTAAATCCCCCATTTGTCCAAAATGGCGACACTCACAGTTTCTGTCTCTGTGAAACATGTTTAATTGCTTGAAGTATAACTGGGAGCTGAGACGTAGAAGAGATTCACAAATGACAGCATGTGTGGAATGTTATAGCTCAAAGTCTATCAAAGCTGTAAGAGATTTCTGTTCAGGACCAGCTTCTCTTTGGCAGTTGCCAGGCCAGATGTGTACTATTATTAAAGAGCTCTGCCCATTATTCCCTGGGTGTTTTGACTGAATCCTCACTTGGAAGTCATAACATCCAGGGTGCAGTGGGCACCATGTTCACCCCCAGTTAATGATGAATGTACCTTACAATGTGATGCTTCCTCTCCTTCAGTCCGCAGCACCTACCATGGGGAACACAGACTTCTGGAAAGTTCTCCGCTATTTAAGTTTTCTGTACCCTTCTGAAAGATTGCGGAACATTCTCCTCATATCTGATGGGCACCTCCAGAGCGAGAGTCTGACCCTGCAGCTTGTGAAGAGAAATACCCAGCACACCAGAGTGTTCACCTGTGCTGTTGGGTAAGTCTGAGAGATCTGGTCACCACAGCGGCACAAGCAACAAGAGGACAAGTGTTTACTTGGCCTATCTGGGAGTTTTGCAAGCTTGGAAGTTGGCATGGGCAAATGAAATCTGTATGTCGCAGAGGAGCCAGGCTCTTGGCTTAGAATCATGCTGCCAAGGTCTCACAACCACAGGGATCTTGGGCAGGCTGTTCCATTTGTAAAATAAAAGTAAAAATGAGATACCTACATCAGCAATCCACTCACTCAAACGCCAAGAACTGGCTGTCTTCTTTTCCTGTCCCACTTCCTCTATCTTTTGTCACTTCACAAATAAACATTGGAGCTGGGTGGTGGTGGTGGTGGCGGCGGCGGCGGCGGCGGCGGCGGCGGCGGCGCACACCTTTAATCCCAGCACTTGGGAGGCAGAGGCGGGTGGGTCTCCGTGAGTTCGAGGCCAGCCTGGACTACAGAGTGAGTTCCAGGACAGCCAGAGCTGTTACACAGAGAAACCCTGTCTCAAAAACAAAAACAAAAACAAAAACAAAAACAAAAACAAATAAACATTGTGCATCAGAAAAGAAAAAAAAATACCTACTTCATGGGATTATTATCTTGGGTCAGAGTTCAGATGACCAGCTTGTCCTGTACAGCTGACTCGACCATGGTTGTCAATACCTGCCCTTGGGCTGTGCCTGCCTCACACCTGTCTTGTCCCTCCCCTGAGCTGTCAGTTTCCTGCATAGTCAGTCTTTCCTCAAGCTGTTGGAGTCACTCCTCCTACTTGTAGTTAGCATCTGTGTAAGGGAAGGGCAGAGAGGGGCTCCTTCTGCTTCTATAGCATCCCCCCATGATCCGGTTACCACCACCACCACCCCACACCGCCCCTGCTACCCCCGAAACACCTAGGTCCTTCCTGCACAGCTTCCACCCCAGGACACCAGGTGCCCCTGTTCTGAGGCAGGTTAGTGAGGTGGTGTGTAGGCTGCTGGGCTGTCCTCACAAGCGAGCCCTGACTAGAAGCCCTGGTTTTCTGGGGTCCAGACACCTACATACCTTCCCAGCCATTCCATTCCCACCCCTTCACAGCCTCTGGAGGCGCGCGCGCTATGGCTGCTGATGACTGGAAGCAGGTCTTGCTGCTCCTACAATTCTTCACGCCCCTGCTTAGTCTTTCCCCCCTTGGTATCAGTTGTTTCGGTTTGTTCTATGACAAGGTCTCACTCAGTAGCCCAGGCCAGCCAGGAGATTACAATGCAGACCAGGCTAGCCTGGAATATGAGATCCTGTCACCCCTCAAATACTGAGGTTACAGGCATGTGCCAGCATGCCTGGCTAGACTGATAGGTTTTGTTTTATGACAGGGTCTCATGTAGCCTAAGGTGGCCATGAACTCTCAAAGTAGCGGAGGATGACTTTGAACAATGATCCTCCTGCCTTGGCCTCCCAAGTGTGGAATTACAGGTGTGTACTGACATACCTGGTTTGTTGCTGGGGACTGAACCAGTGTTTTGTACATGCTAGGCCAACGTTCTACAAAATGAGCTCTTTAGGCTGCTGTCTTTGTCAAGTATCATCCGATATCTTTTAAGTGTTTTGTTTGTTTACAGTTTGTTTTATTTTATTTTGGCCTCAAATGTAGCCAAGGATACCCTTGGACCCCTGACTTTCCTGCCTCCATCTCACAGTGTGCCACCGTGCCCTGTACCTTTGGGGTCATTGTTGGTTGTCTGTTTGTCTGGTTTTTTTTTAAGTGTGGAAGTATTAGATTTTATCTATTTATTGTTTAATATTTTTGCTGTGGAGGTCTCTGCAAACCCCATGGCCAGCAGAGTGTCATCTGTGTGAGGCAACAAGGAAATCCAGTTCAACACAGCTCAGTAGCCAGTGTTGGTTCAAACTTCTAGAGTCTGAAGAAGTTTATTTTAAGCATATTTAAGTACAATACAATTTGGGAGAAAAAAAAAAACTCAAAGTTTCTTGGTATAACATAATCCTGTGAGAACAATAAAGCTTAAGGCACAGTCACATGGAAACTATTTTCAAAGTACTTTCGGCGTCCTCCATGTTATCTTAGGGGCTGGGGGGAGGATCTGGTGTAGCCTCTGTCACTCAGAAAGCACAGAGGTCACCAGGCTATTTACCACTGCCATTCCCAGTCTCCTGGGAGGGAAATAGGCTCTATGTGTCTTCCTTTGAAGAGGCAACCCTGCGTGTTTAGCATTCCGGGTTCCCTAGTCCTTGTCTACACACAGACTTCACACCCTCTTTGTTTCACTGGTGCTGTATTAACCCAAGAGCCTCGCTTGCCCTGAGTGTGCTTCTACCATGAGCTACATACACCCTAGCGCCCCCACCCCCTATTTTACCTATTTAACTCAGCCACAGAAAAGCAAATTCTGCATTCGTCTTTCTTGACATTGTTAAATCTATGCCTCTGCCTCTGCCTCTGCCTCTGCCTATGTCTATCTCACAGCTATGTCTAGAACATCTTGAAATTTTCTGGGTGTAGTGGCCTTGTAATTTCAGCTCCTGACAGGCTGAAGTAGGAGGACTGAAAGCTGAAGGACAGTGCAGGCCACTGAGTAAGTCCTATCTAAAAACTAACACGACTGAGCCTGGCATGATGGTTTTTGTTTTGTTTTGTGTTTTGTTTGTTTGTTTAGTTGGTTTTTTTGGTTTTTCGAGACAGAGGCCTGGCATGATGTTACACACCTGGAAGAGGTGGAAAAATGGCCTCACGTTCAAGGATAGCATGGGCCACAGAGTGAGACTCTTGAAAAAAGAAAAAAGGGGAAAAAAGTGTCTTAAAAATTTAAGTGTGGGGGTTGGAGAGATGGCTCAGAGGTTACTGAATGTCCTGAGTTCAAATCCCAGCAACCACATGGTGGCTCACAACCATCTATAATTTGATCTGATACCCTGTTCTGGCAAGCTGGCATACATGCCAGCAAAACACTGTATACATAATAAAAAATAAATCTTTAAAAAGAAAGAGAAAGAGCTGGGCGGTGGTTTGCACACCTGTAATCCTAGCACTTGGGAGGCAGAGGCAGGCAGATCGCTGTGAGTTTGAGGCCAGTCTGATCTACAAAGTGAGTCCAGGACAGACTACCAGAGAAACCCTGTCTCAACAAAAAATAAAACAAAAAAACCAAAGAGAGAGAGGGGAGAGAGAGAGAGAGAGAGAGAGAGACAGAGAGAGACAGAGAGAGAGACAGAGACAGAGACAGAGACAGAGAGAGACAGAGAGAGAGACAAAGAGAGAGAGACAGAGAGAGAGACAGAGAGAGGAGAAGAAAGAAAGAAAGAAAGAAAGAAAGAAAGAAAGAAAGAAAGAAAGAAAGGGAAAAAAATTAAAGTGGCCAGGCAAGGCGACTCAGCTCACTCCTGTAATCCCAGCACTAGGGAGGCAGAGGCAGGCAGATGTCTGTGAGTTCGAGGCCAGCCTGGTCTACAAAGCGAGTCCAGGGCATCCAAGGCTACACAGAGAAACCCTGTCTTGGAAGAAAAAAAAAAGAGTCTAACAATTAAAGAGTGACAGGCCAGACAGTGGTTGGTGAATGCTTTTAACCCCAGCAATCTGGAGGCAGAGGCAGGAGGATCTCTGTGAGTTCAAGGCCAGCCTGGTCTACAGAGTGAGTTCCAGGACAACCAGGGCTACAGAGAGAAGCCCTGTGTGGGAGAATGAAATTAAATTAAATTTAAATTAAAACATATGAAATGTGGTCAGTTCTACAGCAAATCGTCACATCTTGAGGACCCTGTCTCAGTGCGGTGCTGGAGTATTTGAATATTTTAACTCAAAGTCCAAACAGAGTTGGAAAAAGCAGGTATGTGGGGCCAGGGGAGGTATTAACATCTTATATGTACTTCTGTGTTTACATGTGAAAATCTATCTCCCTATAAGTGTGATAACAACTTCTATCTTTTGTGAATAGACACAACCTACAAGGAGGCTAAAGCTTTTATAAGCATTTTCTTAAACAATAAGAAGGGCCAAGCCAGGCATGGTGCTGCGTGCCTTTAATCCTTCTCCCTCTGCCCCTCAGCACCGGGGTTACAGAGTGAGCGCACCCAGTGGGTGGTTCTTCACTGTGATAAAATACACACAAGATTTACAAGTCCATTTCACTGGTGTAAACTCATTCATAATGGTATGTAACCATCATTACCAGCCATTTCCAGAACTTCATCACCATCCCCAACAGAAAGTCTATAATAATACAATATAATATAAATAAAATAAAATAATAGTGATAACTCTTTATTTCCTCTTGCTTCCAATGCCTGACAATATTGATTCTACTTCCGGTCTTTATGAGTTTGGCTTTTCCAGATACTTCTGGAAGCAGAAGCATAAAACATTTGTTTTTCTGGTTTTTTTGTGTGTCTGGCTTATTTAATTTAGCATGGTGTCCACAACTCATCTGTGTTGTATTTTTGACAGCATTTCTTTTTATTTTAAGCCCAAATGTTTTATTAATTTTTAACTGGGTTTTGAAAAGGATGTCACGGGCTGGAGAGATGGCTCAGAGGTTAAGGGCACTACCTGGTGTTCCAAAGGTCCTGAGTTCAATTCCCAGCAACCGCATGGTGGTTCACAACCATCTATAATGACATCTTGTGCCCTCTTCTGGCTTGCAGGTGTACATGCAGACAAAACATTGTATACAAAATAAAATCTTAAAAAAAAAAAAAAAAGAAAAGAAAAGAAAAAGAAAAGGATGTCACATGAAACCCAGACTGAGTTGAGGCCAGACTTGAACTCCTGACCCGACTGCCTCGATTACCCAAGTGTTGAGATTACAGGTGTGTGCCACAGTAGCCATATTAGGGATGAGTAATAGTGTGTCAGATATGCATATATGATTATTCCACCACACATACATAGATAGATATGCATATATGATTATTCCATCATAGATAGAGATAGATTGATAGACAGACAGATAGATAGGCATATGTGGTTATTCCATCATAGATATATAGATAGGGAGATAGATAGTTAGATGATAGAAGATAAGCAGACAGACAAACAGACAGACAGATAGATGATACATATGCACACACACCCGTCAGTGAACTCGGCTTATTTCGACCACATGCTGCTGTGAAGGGCGCCTGGGTAAGTGAACGCTGCCACACAGCCTCTGTCTGAGCCCTTCCATTTGCTCCATTCTGGCTTCATACTCAGAAGTGGAGTTGCTGATTCGTATAGTAACTGTTTCCTTTTCTTAGGATTTGCCATCGTTTTTCCACCTCACACAGCTACGCATTCCACATTCCCACTGGCAACGGTCCAGAGTTGCGGAGCTTGTGTGGCAAGTGCTGGCATTGGTTCAGCCTCTCCACAGGCTCAGATAGAACAACTTAAAATATATGTATTTAAGCTGATGGCACCTGTAATCCTAGCACTCGGGAGGCAGAAGCGGGTGGATCACTGTGAGTGTGAGGCTAGCCAGGGCAACACAGAGAAACCTTGTCTTTAAAAAAAAAACATCCTCCCCCCTTGGAAAAGTACCCCATGAGCTAGGCAGTGGTGGTGCACACCTTTAATCCCAGCACTTGGGAGGCAGAAAAGGAAAAAAAAAAAAAAAGTACCCCATGGCAGGAAGGAAAAAGAAAAAAAAAAAAAGCTGTAATATCCCTGGCCATGTTGGCATTTTTTTCCCCCCATTTTTGGTTTTTGGTTTTTGAAGATAGGGTTTCTCTGTGCAGCCTCGCTTTATAGACCAGGCTGGCCTCGAACTCACAAAGATCCAGCCTGCCTCTGCCTGGGATTAAAGGCATGGGCCAGCACCGCCCAGCAAGATGTTAGCATTTAAGAAGTGTTTTCCCTTTTGTTACAGATAGAAGCGCAAATGACCAGGATGCGTTCACCAAGTTGCCACTCTGTCTCTGTCAAGTGGCAGCAGCTTAGCAGAGACGCCCCCGAGCCCCTGCAGGCTCCAGCGTGGGTGCCCTCTCTGTTTCACAACGATCGGCTCCTCGTCTACGGATTCATTCCTCATTGTACGCAGGTAAGAAGACGCCGCCGGGAAGACAAGGAGTTGGCTGTTGCTCTTCTCCACTCCCCCACCACCACCCCCTTCCCTCTCGTCGGTCTTGTGGTTCCACTCTGGGTACCTGGCTGGGGAATCTCTCGACTTCTCTAGCTTGAGATGGGAGGGTGTTACCGGAAGGGCTGCTGTCACACTAACTGACACACCGGGAGCACTAACAAAGCACTCGTGTGTCTCCTGTTTCAGGCCACTCTGCGTGCACTCATCCAAGAGAAAGAATTTTGTACAATGGTGTCTACTACTGAGCTTCAGAAGACAACTGGCACTGTAAGGTTAAATCTTAAACTTCTGGGCTGTGGGTGGAACTCAGTGGGAGAGCGCTGGTCAGGCAGGTGGAAGGCTCTTCCGTTCCCAGGGACACACACACACTTAAGCTATGGGCAGAAAGTTAGAGTTTTCAGTTCTCACAGGTAAACACCATGTCCCTTCTTTGTTGCTCTGCTATGTCAGGTGGTCAGGAGGTTAGCTGTGCAATTGTGGGTGTTCATCTGGGACTCTTGGGTCTGGGTGTATCTCTTCAGGTATCCCCTGGTATGTATCCCCTGGGTGTATCTCTTCAGGTATCCCCTGGTATGAATGACTGCAAATAAAAATGCTGACTTGTAATTGTGTGTGTATACTTACAACCCCAACCCTTGGGGGTAGGGGTAGGGGAGCGTGTGTCGAGGCATTAGGATTGGAAATCTGAGGTCATCCTTGGACATGAAGCAAGTTTGAGGCCAGCCTGGGCTACGTAGACCTTTTCTCAAAACAAACTGTAATTGTTTGGTTTGCTTTGGTTTGGTTTGAGATACTGTATAGCTCGAGATGGCCTTGAACTTGAAGTGTTCCTCCTGCCTCAGCCTCCTGAGTGCTGAGACTGCATTCACACACTGCCATGTTCTGACACAAGTGTTGTCACAAACCCCGCGGGTAAGGGCTCAGACCCATAAAACCCCCAGTTCAGATGCCTGTCACAAGTGTTGTTCCTCACGTCGCCCACTCCTGCCACTTACTGAAACTGGAGAGGAGATGGAGGCTCCCTCAGTCCTTTCTCAGTACTCAGGAAAACAGTTAATTGTTATTAATTGTTACAGTGAAGGCCCAAGTTAACAGCTTTTCTTTCCTGTTGTTGTTGCTTTGTTTTTGGTTTTTGGGGTTTGTTGTTGTTGTTGTTTCAGTACAGGGTTTCTCTGTATAGCCCTGGCTGTTCTGGAACTCCCTCTGCAGACCAGGCTGTCCTTGAATTTATAGAGATTCACCTGCCTCTGCCTCCCAAATGCTGGGATTAAAGGCATGTACCGCCACTGACTGGCTTCTTCCTTTTTTTTCCCTAACAGTACTTTTAACTAATTTTTTATTCTTTTGTGAACTTCATACATGATTACTGTATTTATGTAATTTCTTCCCTTCCTTCCCATGTCAACTCCTCACTCTCTCGAGTTCAAGTTCATGACCTCTTCTATTTCTCTCTCTCTCTCTGTCTCTCTCTCTCTGTCTCTCTCTCTCTGTCTCTCTCTCTCTGTCTCTCTCTCTCTGTCTCTCTCTGTCTCTCTCTCTCTGTCTCTCTCTCTGTCTCTCTCTCTCTCTCTCTCTCTCTCTCTCTCTCTCTCTCTCTCTCTTTCAGCGTAGGGCTGACCACATGGAACCCAACTAGGGGTTCATCGCCTGACAAGACTGTCTCTTTCTCAGCAGCCATTGATTACCTACAGGTTGTCATTGAGAGGTGCTGTTGTTGCTGCAGGTCTTGTTTGGACAGCCATCTTGTTGCCGTCTCGTGGGTGAAGCTTCCCTGTTATTTCTAAATGACACTGGCAGCAGGCCTCCTGGTCCTCCAGCTGCTACAGTCTTTCTACCCCCTCTCCCGTGATGAGCCTTAGGCGTAGAGCTTCCATTGTAGATTGTGCTGGTCGGTCTTGGTCACCTTCACACAAACTAGAGTCACCTGGGGAAAGGAATCTCAACTGAGGGGCTGCCTCCACCAGATTTGCCTGTGGGGATGTATGTGGGTCCTTTTCCTGCTTGCTTGTTGATGTGGGAGTGCTGTTTTCACTGTGGGACCTGGTACTGACTGACGTGTAGAAGAAAGGCAGCTGAGCAAGCCGAGGGAAACCAGCCAGTGAGCGCCATTCCTCCCTGTCTGCTTCAGTTCCTGTTTCCCTTGGTCACCGGCTGTAACCCTCAGCCGAGCAAACCCTTTCCTTCCCAAGTTTCCTTGGGTCAGTGTTTTGTAACAGCAATGGAAAAGCAAATAAGACATATATGTGTCAATTGGGCACCCCGCAGTCACTTAGTCTTTGCGTTTTTGGCCAATTATTGGTCTCTGTCTGCTGCAGAAAGAAGTAGATCTAAGGCTGAGTATTTAAAGTACATCCAGAAATTATATTGGTGTAGGAAAATGGCAGTATAGGTTCTCCTCAGTTTCTCTCTCCAGAAATTTAAAGTTTTTACTGTAGAGGTCTTTGGTCTTTCACTTCCTTGGTTAGGTTAAATCCCATCTTTTTCTTTTCTTTTCTTTCTTTCTTTCTTTCTTTTTTTTTTTTTTTTTTTTTTAGACAGGGTCTCTCTGTGTAGCCTTGGCTGTCCTGGACTCGCTTTGTAGACCAGGCTGGCTTCAAACTCACAGTGATGCATCTGCCTCTGCCTCCCGAGTGCTGGGATTAAAGGTGTGTGCCACTACCGCCCGGTTTATATTTTTCTTTTTTGAGGCAATTATACATGGGACACGGGGCTGTTTTTATGAGCTCCTTCTCAGCTTGTTTGTTGTTGGTATATAGAACAGCTACTAGTGTGTCCTGCCACTTTAGCAAGCTGACCTGGAAGCCTCGAGAGGGTGCCACGCAGGTGCTAGGGAGAAGGGCCAAATCCTACACAGCTATAAGACCTAGGGATTTAGAGCTCTTCATTGGCTTTGCTTTCATTTCCTAAAGGAGTGGTCCAGTGTATACCTAGCACCCGGCAAACTGTGGGCTCCATTCTAAGTGACAACAGAGTTACTTTCCCTGTAATGTGCAGGCAGAGCCTACTCTCATGAGGACCAGCTGGCCTCATTGTGTAGCGCAGGACCTTGACCTCCTGCCTCTGCCTCTTAAGTGCTGGGATTACAGGGGTGTGTGCCGTTACGCCCAGATTCTTTGGATCTTTTGAAAAACGTTGTTGCTTGAGGATTACATGTATGAATGTGTGTTTCGATCAGCTCTAACTCACACTCCCTCCCACTGTTTCCACACCCTCACACCCCACACCCTCACACCCACACCCATACCCACACCCCCACATCCACCCTCATACCCACACCCACATCCATACCCCACACCCACACCCACACCCACCCTCACACCCACACCCACCCTCACACCCCCACATTCACATTCACCCACACACACCCACACCTACATCCACACCCACCCTCACACTCACACCCACTTTCACACCCACACCCACATCCACATCCCCACCCCCACACCCCCACACCCACATCCACATTCACCCCCACACCCCCACACACCCACACCTACACCCACACCCACACTCACACTCACACCCACCCTCACACTCACACCCACCCTCACACCCACACACCCACACCTACATCCACACCCACCCTCACACTCACACCCACCCTCACACCCACACTCACACCCACACCTACACCCACACCCACCCTCACACTCACACCCACCCTCACACCCACACCCACACCCACACCTACACCCATACCCACCCTCACACTCACACCCACCCTCACACCCACACCCACACCCACACCTACACCCATACCCACCCTCACACTCACACCCACCCTCACACCCACACCCACCCCCACACCCACACTCACACCTACACCTACACCCATACCCACCCTCACACTCACACCCACCCTCACACCCACACCCACCCTCACACCCACACCCACACCCACACCCACACCCACGTTTCCCAACTCCATGTGCCCTTCTTTAAGCCCAGTGAGTCCACTTAGTGCCGCCCATGTGTCGTCAGCACAGGACCATCTACTGGAACGTGGGCAGCCCGCCACGGCAACACCCTGAAGAAACCTGACTCTTCCTTCTTCTGCAGCCAACAGTTGCCAGTACCTTCTCAGCCCTGGGTGGGCGTTCCTGAGCCCATGTCCCTTCCACGCAGTCAGAGCTGCCCTGTGCCATGACCCTGCCATGCCCACAGAGCACTGACTCACAGCAGCCCTCCCCACAACCACTCTCTGGCTCTTTCTGTGATGGTTCCTGTGGATCTATGTTTTTAATCTTTAATTTTTTAAAATAATTTTTTAAAGATTTATTTATTATGTGTACAGTGTTCTGGCCGCATGCCAAAAGAGGGCACCAGATCTCATAGATGGCTGTGAGCCACCATGTGGTTGCTGGGAATTGAACTCAGGACCTTTGGAAGAACAGACAGTGCTCTCAACCTCTGAGCCATCTCCCCAGCCTGTAAAATTTTTACTGCATTTATTTATGTATTGTGTATGTGCAAGTGCATGCCACAGCATTAGGCAGATCAGTGGACAACTTGTGACAATCATTTTTTTCCTTCTACTGTGTGGGTCTCAGGGATTGAACTCAGGACTTCAGACTTGGCTGCGAGACACTTTACCCATTGAGTCATCTCACCAGCCCTGTGTTCTTATCTTATCAGCCTAGTGAACTTCACCGTGTGCCACAAACTAACTATGATCTCATTTATGTTGGGGGGCGGGGGCAGGTGGTGGTGGCTCACATCTTTAATCCCAGCACTTGGGAGGTAGAGGCAGGTGGATCTCTATGAGTTCAAAGCCAGCCTCGTCTCAAACAGAGCAATTCCAGGACAGCCAGGGCCACACAGAGAAACCCTGACTTGAAAAAACTAAAAAGAAAAAAGGAAAAACAGGTGGGGTAAACACACAATGAATTAATAAGTTGCGGGTTTTGGTTTTGTTTCTGTTTTTAAGAATACTGTCTAGCCCTTGGGTATCCTTTTCCCTGCCTGGGTGTTGACGGGGATTGAGACAGTCTTTCTACATAGCCCTGGATGTCCTGGAACTCACTTGGATATTCTTGATTACATGAGTCCAAGGCCAACCTACGCTACATGAAACTCTGTTTCAAAAATATTTTTTTCATTTAATATTTTCAACTCTTTGAGCAATGTAATCTCAAGAGCCAAGAAAATCCAGCATGCAGTTATGGATAAAACACTTCATTATAATTTCTTCTATGAGGAATCTTGTGTCCGTGTGATCCTACTGCCTCCCTCCTCGTTTTATCTTGTTTTGTTCCTTTTTTTTTTTTTTTTTTTTTTTAACAAAATCTCACATATCCAAGGCTGACCTAGAACTTAATTTGTAGCTGAAGTTGGCGTGAATTCCTGGTCCTCTCACCTCTGTCTTTTAAATGCTGTGGTTACAGGTTTGTATTCCACACCTGGGTAATGGTGTTTCTTCTTGTTTTGGTTAATTTGTTTGTTTGTTTGTTTGTTTGTTTGCTTTTCGAGACAGAGTTTCTCTATGTGGCTCTGGCTGTCTTGGAACTCACTCTGTAGGCCAAGCTGGACTCAGACTCATAGAGATCCACCTGCCTCTGCCTCCCAAGTTCCCAAGTTCCAACACTACCTGCTGTAATGATGCATTTTGTTTATTTGGTTGGTTGGTTGGTTGGTTTGGCTTTTTGAGACAGGGTTTCTCTGTGTAGCCTTGGCTGTCCTGGACTCACATTGTAGACCAGGCTGGCCTCAAACTCACAGGGATCCATCTGCCTCTGCCTCCCAAGTGCTGAGATTAAAGGTGTGTGCCGCCGCCACCACCACCCAGCATAGTGTATTTTTTTAAATATCTTATTTCATTTTAATTTATGTGCGTTGGTGTGGGGGGGTTACATATTGGAGTTACAGATACTTGTGAGCTGCCATGTGGGTGCTGGGAATTGAACCCATGTCCTTTGGAAGGGCAGGCAGTGCTCTTAACCACTGAGCCATCGCTCCAGCCCCCATAGTGCGTTTTTTAAATTACATGTTTATTGCTTTTATTTTGCATATTTGTGTGTGGAGGTCAGAGAAGATTGGAAGATTCTCACCTTTCTACCATGTGGGTTCTGGAGCTCAAACTCAGGTTGTCAGGCTTTTGGGGGGACAGGGCGGGTGAGGGGTCAATGACTTTATCCAAAGCATCATCTTGTCAGCCTTAAGTGGCATTACTAATGATGGCATTATAAAAGTTAGAATTATTGAGAGCAGACATTGACGTTTAAGATCAGTATTGTTGGCATGGAGGAAGAGAATCTACCTGAGTTTGCTGCAGTGACTGACGCCTGTAATCCCAGCACAGGGAAGGCTGAGGCAGCAGAAACATTGTCTTTGACCAGCCTAGGTAGGATAGGGAGCTGGGGACATGGCTCAGTGGGTAAAAGTGTTTACCATGCAAATCTGACAACCTCAGCGTGGACCCTCAGAACACACATAAGAAAGGCAGGCAGAATAGTGTGCATGTCTGTAATCCCAGCACAGTCCAGCAAGGAGGGAGGTAGAAGGCAGCAAGGATGGGGCACTCATTGGAAGCCTACTGGCCAGCTAGCCTGGCTAACACAGCAGCAAGGAGACCCGGTATTTTTTTATTTTTATTTTTATTCACTTTATATCCTGAGTGTAGCCTTCTCCCTCCTCTCCTCCCAGTCCAATCCTCCCTCACCCCCGCCCGGTCCCCTGTTCCTCAGAAAAAGGGAGCCCATCCGACCACCTCCCCCACTCACCCCACATCATCAAGTTGCTTCAGGACTGAGTTCATCCTCTTCCCTTGAGGCCTGGCAAGACAGTCCTGTCAAGGGGAAGTGGTTGAAAAACAGTCAACAGAGACCATGTCAGAGACAGCCCCCACTCCTCTTACTAGTGGACCCACATGAAGCCTGAGCCCATTGGCTACATCTATGTAGAGCACCTGGGTCCAGTCCATGCATGGTCCTTGGTTGATGCTTCAGACTCCACAGGCCCCTCTGAGCCCTGGTTAGTTGACTCTGTTGGTCTTCTTGTGTGGTTGGTTGTTGTCACCTCTAGGTCCTTTTACCCTTCCCCCAACTTTTCTACTTAACTCCCTCCGCTTCACCCAATGTTTGGTGTGAGTCTCAGCATCTGTTTCAAACTGCTGCTGGGTAGAAAGCATTGCAGGGTATAGTTAACAGTGTCAGGGGCTGGAATGGGGTCTTGGGTTGGGAAGATGTGCAGGAATAAAGATAGAACAGACATTGAGGGACTGTCTGACCACACATATACTTTTATCATGTCTGTGCCACACACATGGGCAAAAACATACACATGTGCATTCATGTTTCTCTCACACACATGTAATGCATTTTAATTGCTTTCCCCCTTGCTGCTTAAACACAGATGATTCACAAGCTGGCAGCTCGAGCACTGATCAGAGATTATGAAGATGGCATTCTCCATGACAATGAAACCAACCATGAGGTTTGTTCTCCCAGGAAAAGTCATCATGCATTGTTCTATGTCATTCTTAAATATAGAAATATAAAGTAGACCAGGCATGGTGGCGCACGCCTTTCATCCTAGCACTCAGGAGGCAGAGGCAGAGGGATCGCTGTGAGTTCGAGGCCAGCCTGGTCTACAAAGTGAGTCCAGGACAGCCAAGGCTACACAGAGAAACCTTGTCTCGAAAAAACAAAACAAAACAAAAAAAAGAAAGAAAGAAAGAAATATAAAGTAGGGGGTATTGAAGAGATGGCTCGGAGGTTAAGAGCACTGTCTGTCTGCTCTTCCAGAGGTCCTGAGTTCAATTCCCAGCAACCACGTGGTGGCTCACAGCCATCTGTAATGAGATCTGGTGCCATCTTCTGATGTGCAGGTGTACGTGTAGGCAGAATACTATATACATAATAAATAAAGTAAATCTTTTTAGAAAAGAAAAGAAAGAAATATAAAGTAGGGATGGCTGAATAAAGAAGAATGTGATGTCGGCCATCCACCGACATCTGCAACTTTAGTCCTGGCATACAGGGGCTTAGTGGCTGTTCACTGAATTCATTAATGAAAGACGAAAGGACAGTGACTTTCTGAGACTTCTGTGATTTTTCTCTCGGTGAGTATAGTCTAGATAGAAGAGTGCTCAGGGGATGGTCATGGAGTGCCATCATCTCTCATCTTCGGAGCTGTGACTCAGCAACTCAGGGTCAAAGATGGTGGTGAGGCACCTCTGGACACTAGGTGGAGCTACGCTCACCTTGTTCCCCCACTGATGGACAGAGGAGAGAAGACTGGGGCCACTGGTGGTTGCAGCAGGTAGCGCGTGGCCCTGCGCCTTCCCTAATTTTTTTCTTTTTGTTTTTTCGAGAGAGGGTTTCCCTTGTGTGTGTCCTTGGCTGCCCTGGAACTCACTCTGTTGACCAGGCTGGTCTTGAACTCACAGCGATCCACCTGCCCCTGCCTCTGCCTCCGGAGCGCTGGGATTAAAGGCATGAGCCACCAATGCCTTCCCTATTTGTGACCAGTGGGATAAGCATTCTCTGTGTTCCCTTTCACCCAAGGCCTGTTTATCTCTTAGTGCATCTGACTTTGAGAGAACAAGGAGTCTCACAAAGCGTCTAATTTGAAATGCTAACCATGAAATGATTTACTTCAGCAGGAGCTTAGGTAGCATTGCTTATGTAGCATTGCGCAAGGCTCTGAATTCAATGTCCAGGCTGTTCCTAGGTATCATGGTGCACACCTTTCATCCCAGAACTTGGAAAGCAGAGGCAGAAAGGAGTCCAAGGCCACCCGCAGCAACATAGGGCTCTGGGCTACCCTAAGACACACGAGGCAGTTGTCTCAAAAGAAATGGATGAGGCAGGAGTGGTGGCTCCAGCTTTTCATCCTAGCACCCAGGAAGCAGAGGCAGGTGGATCTCTGTGAGTTCAAGTGAGCTTAGTCGACATAGCAAGTTCTGGGGGTAAATAGTCTCCAAAAATAAATGGTTTTTTGTTTGGTTGGTTTTGTTTTTCATTTTCTTTTGTTTTTCAATAAAGAAAGGAAGAAGAAAAAAGGAAGTGAATGAATTCATTAAGTGATGTATTTGTCATAAACACTTCAGATTATTTCATTGCCTTTTAATCTCAGTACACATAAACAAACTAAAACAGTTTCATTTTATCCTAGATGAAGAAAAAAGTCATGAAATCGCTGATTATTGAACTCAGTAAAGAAAATTCTCTTATTACACAATTTACAAGCTTTGTGGCAGTTGAGAAAAGGGTATGTATTGTTAATTTAAGATTAAACTTTTAGGCTGGGCTTGGTGGCACACGCCTTTAATCCCAGCACTTAGGAGGCAGAGGCTGGTGGATCGATGTGCGTTCGAGGCCAGCCTAGTCTACAAAGTGAGTCCAGGACAGCCAGGGCTACACAGAGAGGCCCTGTCTCAAAAACAACAACAACAACAAAAAGATTAAACTTTTAACTGGGCGGTGGTGGTGCACACCTTTGATTCTAACACTCGGGAGGCAGAGGCAGGTGGATCATTGTGAGTTCCAGGACAGCCTGGTCTACAAAGCGAGTCCAGGACAACCAAGGCTACACAGAGAAACTGTCTAGGGGAAAAAAAGAAAAAAAGAAAAAGAAAAAAAAAACCTGTCGAAAAACCAAAGAAAGTAAATAAATAAAGTAAATTTATAGTAGTTTGGGGCTAGGATGTGGTAGCATGCTATAGTTAATCCGCAATACATAAGCATGTGCAAAAAAACCATACTATAATTTTATTACTTTTTTAAAATTTCTAGATTTATTTTTCAGATTGCTTTTAGTCAAGCCTATGGGGCATTGTCTTGATTGATGATTGATATGAAAGGGCCCCCGATAGCCAGGGACATGTGATCCAGGCATATGCCCAGATATTCTAAACTCAATATCCACAAGGCTTTAGAACATACTACTTAATTAATTTGATAATACCTTTTTAAAAAAATTAACCCAATTGTGATTCTATACAGGACAGTAATGAGATCCCTTTTGCTAATGTCCCAAATATTTCGGAACTTGTCGCCAAAGAAGATGTAGACTTTCTGCCGTATGTGAGTTGGCAGGAAAGGCAACCAGAGGCTTTCACAACACAAGTAAGTACTTTTATGTTGAATATAATAAGGTAAGGTATCAGGCAGCAGATATTATGCTATATAGGAGTTTATTGAATGAGCATGTGAGAGAAGGAAAGGGGGAGGGGCACCCCGGGGGGGGGGAGAGAGAGAGAGAGAGAGAGAGAGAGAGAGAGAGAGAGAGAGAGAGAGAGGAAGAGGGAAAAGAAGGAGGAGGAGGAGGAGGAGAGAAAGAGAGAGGGGAGGGACACCTCGGAAAGGGTTTATCCTTTTATATGGCCCTGGACAGGACCACACACACACACACACACACACACACACACACACACACACACCACACCACACCACACCACACCACCCCCGCAGGGAGGCAGTCTGAAGCAGAACGAACGCTAACAAGAACAATCACCAAATTCAGCCATTCATTGTTCAATGGTGGGGATGTGTTCTGGGAAGTATTCCAGTGCAGACTTCATGGCTGTATGAAAATCCTAGAGTGAACTCACACAGGCCCAGTGGTCCAGGGCAATTACTGAATGGGTGGGCTTCGTGAAATCAGGAGACACAGTAAACACAAGACATATGAAGCCATTGCTGGAGCACTGCAAACTGTTTGACAGTAGCCTTGTTTGACTTAAATGAATAGAGCCAATACATTCTTCTGTTTGTTTAGTTGGTTGGTTGGTTGGTTGTTGGTTTTGTAGGGTCTGACTACATAGCCCTGACTATCCTGGAACTCACTATGTAGACCAAGGTGGCTTTGAACTCACAGAGATCGATCAGCCTGCCTCTACCTCTCGAGTGCTAGAATTTTAAGGTGTGCACCACTACTCCCAGCCACAGAAAGAACAAACTCTTTTTTTTTTTTTAAGATTTATTTACTTATTATTATGTATACACTGCTCTGCTTGCATGTACTCCTACAAGCCAGAAGAGGGCACCATATCACATTACAGATGGTTATGAGCCACCATGTGGTTGCTGGGAATTGAACTCTGGACCTTTGGAAGAGCAGGCGGCACTCTTAACCACTGAGCCATCTCTCCAGCCCCCAGAAAGAACAAACTCTTAACAGATAGTTTATTAAAAAAAAAAAGTCTGGGAGCTCAGTGTGACACACACAGAGTTCAAGGATGTCCTTAGCTACATGACAAGTTCTAGGTTAGCCTTTAAGGCACATTAGGTTGTGCCATTCAAAGTGTTAGCATTTTAGGAATAGCTACACACTGACCACTGGAAGTTTATTGAGTGCTGAAGAAAGACTGACAGGTCAGCAGCACAATCTGGCCTCTGGAGCCAGACTGTGACACTGGACTGTTTCTTTCTTTCTTTCTTTCTTTCTTTCTTTCTTTCTTTTTTTTTTTTTTTTTTTTTTTTTTTTGATTTTTCGAGACAGGGTTTCTCTGTGTAGCCTTGACTGTCCTGGACTTGTTTTGTAGACCAGGCTGGCCTCGAACTCACAGTGATCCACCAGCCTCTGCCTCCCAAATGCTGGGATTAAAGGTGTGCGCCACCATACCTGGCTACTGGTCTGTTTCTAAGGCAGGTTTTTTATAAGAAAAACCATAACTAGGTAGCAACCAGGTAACCAGGTAACCAGGTGGGAAGCAAGGGGGGAGGGCAGCATTATATCATTTTGACCAGTTAAAACATTTCCAAGTACATTGTATCCAGGTAGTTAGACAAAGCATTTTAAGCTGTGATTGGCTAGGATATAGGCCTGGGGACTTTCCAGTGCCCCACTGTTCCAGAAAAAAAGAAACATAGCAGGGTATTGTGGTTTTGTTTAAATAGAACATATATCATTAACTCAAGCAGAATTCAAGTGTTGAATTATAAGTAAAAGGCAGGCAAGAGCCGGAGAACCAGAACTTAATTTCACTATGTGATCAAAATGGAGACTTAAAAACAAAATGGCTTCTGTTATGCTAAAGACGAAAGCAGGTGCTAACGGAGGGTGTTACCAGAGGAGCTACAGTTATGCTAAGAACTAAAGTAGATCTCAAAGGAGAGGCTATAGAATTTAAGCAGGTTACAGCAAAAGGAATAAAAAATGTAAATAAAAAAGAAGCCTGTTGATAAAGCTTGGGGTAAAGCCTACCATGCGTGAAGCCCTGGGTTCCTACTCCTGCATAGTTAATTAGTATAAGAATAACACAAGGTTGCCAGGAGTGGTGGCGCACGCCTTTAATCCCAGCACTCAGGAGGCAGAGGCAGGCAGATCGCTGTGAGTTCGAGGCCGCTCTGGTCTACAAAGCTAGCCCAGGGCAGCCAAGGCTACCCAGAGAGACTCTGTCTCAAAAAAACAAACAACTGAGAGACCCTCCTCACGGAGTGTCCTTCGTCAGGGAGACCCTTCCCAAGAACCAGCGAAACCAAAGTCTGGTTGCAAACGCAAGAGGCTTTATTGATTACACGGGTACCCGGGCGACACAGTCTATCGGATGACTGGCGCGCCGAGTGAAGGGGAGGAGACCCTTTTATAGGGTGGAAAGCAGGAAGCAGAGTTACAGAGGCGAGAAGCATAGTTACAGGGTTTTGATTGGCTAATTTAGTGCGGCTAGATTTGGCTCTGGTTAGGGCTTTGGAATCAGGAAATGGTGGACTATTTTTACCAATAGCTTACTCACAGATCATACATCCTGTTTTCCTAATAACAGTTTGTACAGGCCTTGTGAAATGGTGGGTGACCACTAATAACAGTTTCCCTGAACCGTTTGTGCAGGCTTTGTGAAATGGTGGGTGACCACGAACCTTGTGACATGGTGGTATTTTTCCAGTCTGACTGGGCCTTTTAGGTGACCTCCCTGAACCATTGTACAAGCCTTGCAAAATAGCATTACACAGGCCTTAAACTATTTGACTAAACAACATTTAGAAATGGGGTCTTTCACAACAACAACAAAAAAAACAAAAACAAAAACAAGAATGACACAAGGCTAGTGAGATGGCTCAGCAGATTAAGGCCCTTCCCACCAAACTTGATGACCTGAGCTTGACCTGAGCTAGATCCCCAGAACCCACACTGTGGAAGGAGAAACTCAATCTTTTCAATTTGTCCTCTGGCTTCCACACATACAAAATAAACAAGTAAAAAAACAAAAACAAAAACAAAAAAAAACATTATAGGAGCTGGAGGGATGCCTCATCAGATAGGATCATTTGCTGTTGCTCTTGCAGAAGACCCAGGTCTGATTCCTAACATGCACGTGGTGGCTCACAACTACCTGTAACTCCAGTTCCAGGGGTTCTGACTCCGTCTGCACCCCCCAAGAGCACCAGGCACATATGTGGTGCACATACATGCATGCAAGCCAAACATTCATACACACAAAAAATAAGTCTTAAAAAGTTTTAAAAACTACAGCATAGTAAACACATAAAACAGTAACAGCTATTGGGCTGGAGAGATGGCTCAGAGGTTAAGAGCACTGCCTGCTCTTCCAAAGGTCCTGAGTTCAATTCCCATCAACCACATAGTGAGTCATGAGCATCTATATAATGAGATCTGGTGCCCTCTTCTGGCGTGCAGGTATACATGCAAACAGAACACTGTATACATAATAATAAATAAATAAATCTTAAAAAAAAAACAGTAACAGCTATTTATTGCCACTACACATCACATAGTTGGGGGCCTGGGAGGATGGCTCAGGAGTGAAGAATATTTGTCACCCTGCAAAAGACTTGAGCTTGTTTTCCTGCACCACATGGCAGTTTACAAACTTAAGGAGATACAGCATTCTCTGGCCTCTGCAGGCACTACACACACGTGGTCCTCGTACAGATATGCAAACAAAATACAGATACACATAAAATAAAAATAAAGGAAGAGCTTCTTTTAGGGCGGCGCTGGAGAGATGTCTCAGTGGTTAAGAGCCCTGGCTGTTCTTCCAGAGGACCAGGATTTGATTTCTAGCACCTGCATGGCAGCTCCCAACTGTCAGTAATCCCAGTTTCGGGGGCTGACGCCATCTTCTGGCACCTGAAGGCACTGCAAGCACATGGGACACATACATGCATGCAGGTAAAATAGCCATATACATAATAAACCTTTTTTAAAAAGTTAAAACAGAAAGAATTACATGCATATCTGTATGTGCCATATCATACTTTTAAACAGCTGACAGTAGGTTATACCCAACATCCAATGAACCTATTAAATCTTGGCAGTGGGACATCACAATGGTTACATCATCAGTAGGCAAGAGGGACTTTTTGACCCCACTTTAATCTATGGTAACACTGTTGCCCGTACAACATGCCAGACATAAACTAAAACACAGGGCTGTAAATTGATATCGTGCATTATGTTGTCATGACAGTGAGAGGCCAAAATAACACCTCTCTTATCCATATATGTAGAAAATGTCTCTTTCAGAATGTAAAATAGTCATACACTTATGAAAATGCTGGTGTATTATCAAGACAGCTACTATTTAGGAATTCACCTGTAAAGTACAAAAGAGAAAGCCGAACATGGTGGCGCACGCCTTTAATCCCAGCACTCTGGAGGCAGAGGCAGGCGGATCTACAAAGCAGGTCTAGGCAGCCAAGGCCACACAGAGAAACCCTGTCTCAAAAAACCAAAATAAATAAAAAATAAAAAATAAGAGAAAAAAAGGAAGAGGAAAAGAAACAAACAAAGAAAATGCTCCCAAATCTGTAAAGTGTTGAGCCCCTATGTGATTTCACAAGCAGAAAATTCCACAGGACAGATGGAGTCACAATAAAGGAACACCAAGCATGTTGTATAGTACCTTTGTGATGCAGGTGTAAAGATGTCTATAGAACAAAAGCTAATTCTATGTTTAGATTTGCATCATCTGAGACAGCTCAGGTACATCTTCCAGTATTCTAAAAATCAGGGGGAAAAAAAGCCCAAATATGAAGCATTTCAGGAAGAGCAAAGGGTCTGGTTCCCTTGCACGTCCAACACCTCTGGCTGTGGCATAGGTTACATTAGCTGCCGTTGCTAGCAAGGGCTTCGGAATGGGCTTTGTGGAGCCAGAGGCCTTGGGAATAGCACTGCCTTTGCTTAGGGCACTGAGTCCACATCTCTGTGAGACACCTGTGTTCAGGAAGGACTCCCTAAGGTGGAGTGTGCGGGGGAAGCAAGGAGAACATCGTGAGGACAGTTCCTGTGGCGTCCAATATTTCTATGAAAAGAACAGGACATAAATGTATTTGCTTTTTGGCTCATATTCTTGGTTTTGCTTTTATTTATTTAATATATTTCCTTTTTTGTGGTGCTAGGGATTAAACCCAGTGCCTTGTGTACACTAAGCAATGATAGTACTGTTCCTTAAAACTGGGAGTGTGGGGGCTGGAGAGATGTCTCAGAGGTTAAGAGCACTGGCTGCTCTTCCAAAGGTCCAGAGTTCAATTCCCAGCAACCACAAGGTGGCTCACAACCATCTCTCTTCTTCTTCTTCTTCTTCTTCTTCTTCTTCTTCTTCTTCTTCTTCTTCTTCTTCTTCTTCTTCTTCTTCTTCTTCTTCTTCTTCTAGCCTGCAGATGTTACATACAGACAAACACCATATATGTAATAAATTAAAACACACACACACACACACACACACAAAACTGGAAAGTGTGTTATCTCCCAGGAGGACAGCTAGGGAGCACGGGGTGAGGGTAAGGGGGTGTTAAGGGACGCTTGCTTCTTTATAAACATAGCCATGTGCGTACTTTTACTCTTCTACCACAGGCAGAGACTGAGAGTTTGGGACTAGAGCAAGATGAAGTCACTGATGGCAACACATTGTCACAGGTACCTTTATTTATTTATTTTTAATATTTATTTAATTTTAATTTGTGTATGTTGGTGTGGGGGTGTCAGATCTTGGAGTTACAGACAGTTGTGAGCTGCCATGTGGGTGCTGGGAATCGAACCTGGGTCCTTTGGAAGAGCAGGCAGTGCTCTTAACCACTGAGCCATCTTCTCCAGCCCCTGTCACAGGTACCTTTAAACAGAACTGTACATGGTGGTTGTTTAGAGAAAAGAAGAAAATATATTTTTTCGGTGTACAATTTATTATTACTCTCTCTCTCCCTCTCCCTCTCTGTCTCTCTTTCTGTGTGTGTGTGTGTGTGTGTGTGTGTGTGTATGTGTGTGTGTGTATGTGCGTGTGTGTCCTTGTGCGCACATGTGCAGTCATGCACACATCAGGGCCTGGGTGTAGAGGTCAGAGAACAATTAGGGGGAGTTGGTATCTCTTTCCACCACATGGGTCCCAGGGATTGAGGTCTGGTTGTCACGTTTCTCAGTGAGTGCCTTTACCCACTACGCCATCTCACCACCACCCCGTTTTATATCTTATGAAGACTGAGTTTCACTATGTGGCCCAGGCTGGTCTCAAACTCCTTGTCCTCCTGCACGAGCCCCCTGAATACTAGGCTGCCAGGCATAGCCCTTGTCTGCCATTTGTTTTGTAATTTTATTTATTTATTTTCTTTTGGTCAAGCCGAGTTTGTTGTTTGTTTGTTTGCTTGTTTGTTTGTGATACTTGGACCTCAGTCTTCCAAACCACTGGTACCTGTTACATTTTTATAAAGATTCAGTCTATTTTTATTTCTGTGCATGTGCTCATGTGTGTGCATGCGTGCACACATGTATATAGGTGCCTAAGGCGGCCAGAAGAGGGTGTTGGATCCCCTGGGGCTGGAATTGCAGGTGGCTGTGAGATGCTGACCACATGGGTGCTGGGAATTGAACTTGGGTCCTCTGAAAGAAAAGCAAGCATTTTTAATCCCATAGCCTCTCTCCAGGCCCTCTGTCATACTTTTTGGTTTTTTTAACTTCTTACTTTGTATGTGTGTGTGTTCAGATACTTTCTATTTATTCTTCGACAGCTTCACATGTTTATACAGTGAATTTTGACCATACCCATCCCATTCTCCCTCCCAGCAAGGGCTTTTGTTTGGGTTGTTTTGCTCTGCCTTGCCTAGAAAACCTTTCCTATCCATAGGTTATATTCTGATTTTACTGTGAAAGAAGCCTGGGCTTGTGTTTTCTAGACTGGCCCTTAACCACCAGGGATCCTCCCTGTGCTATTAGTTTTATATCTACATTTAAGTTCCTACCTCACTGGTGTAAGATAAAAGGGGAAAGCCAGCCTTCTTCTTCCAAAGAGCCCCCCAGTCTCCCCGGCACTTAACTCAAAATGCCACTTTCATTCTTGACCATGGTCCTATGCTTTAGTGCCTGTACCTGTACTATCTACTCTGTGATGTCATTTAATTTTTATAATGTTGCCAGGGGCCCTGGTATCTAAGAGGTTTAGTTCATCATCATTCATCTTTCTTAATATTCTGGTTTCTCGGGAGGCATGATGGCCCAGCCCTATAATCCTGGCTACGACTTAGGAAACCAAGGCAGGAGTATCTCAGCAAGTCTATGGCCAGCCTAGGCTACAGAGCAAGTTCAAGGTCAGCCTTGGCAACTTAGTGAGCCTGTTTCAAAATTAAAAGTCAAATAAATGAATAAATATAGATAGATAGATAGATAGATAGATAGATAGATAGATAGATAGATAGATAGATAGAGCCAGGCATGGTGATATAACGCCTTTCATCCTAGCACTTGGGAGGCAGAGGTGGGCAGATTACTATGAGTTTCAGGCCTGCTTGGCCTACATAGTGAGTCCCAGGCCATCTGGGCTACACAGAGAGCCCCTGTCTCATTCTGTTGTGATGATAAAATACGTTGACAAATGCAGCTAAGAGAGAGAGGGCTTGTTTAGGTTTACAGGTCTAGAGGGCACACAGTCCATTGCGGTAGGGAAAGCATGGGCATGGCTTAACAACATTGTTGCATGAGCAGTCAGTCTGGAAGCCGAAAGAGAATAGGAAATGGCTATAAAAGCTCAGCGCCCACTCCTAATGACATACCTTAGACATCAAGGCTCCACTTGCTAAAGGTTCCATAATCTTCTCCACAGTGCCTCAGCGAGGAACCGAGAGTTCAAACATGTGAGTCTGTGAGAGACATTGCACATTCAAATCGTAACACTAGGAATGCAGGCTCATGCCTCTAATCCTGGCACTCAGGAGACTAAGGCGGCACAATCGTAATAAATTCCAGACCAGCCTTGCTTGACTATCTAGTTTTTTGTTTTGTTGGGTTTTGTTTTTTGAGAAAGGATTTCTCTAACAGAGTCCTGGCTGTTCTGGACTCATTTTGTTAGCCCACAAACCCAAGATCTCCCTGTCTCAGCCTCCCAAGTGCTGATATTATAGGCTAGGTCTAGGCAGGGTGTTTCCAGGTTTAAGGGTTGAGAGGCAGAGGCAGGCAGATCTCTGAGTTCAAGGCCAGCCTGGTCTATAGAGTGAGTTCTAGGACAGCCAAGGCTATAAAGAAACCCTGTCTCAAAAAACCGGGCGGGGGGTGGGGGGAAGAGTTGACAATAAAGACTCACATAGATGTGCGATAAGATGAATAAGATAATGTTATTTGCATATTCTTTTAGTTTTAATTATGTTTGTGTGCATTGGAGTGCAGGTGTCTGAAATAAGCATCCGGTACCCTGCAGCTGGAGATGCATTAAGCAGTTTTGAGTCATCTAAGGGAGGTGCTCGGTCCTCTGGAAGAGCAGCTTCAAGATAACTTGTAGTTAAAGTAAAGCAATAGGGTTAGGCATAGTGATGCACACTTTAATCCCAGCACCCAGGAGGCAGAAGAAGGCAGATTTCTACGAGTTTGAGGCCAGCCTGGTCTATGTAGCAAGGTTAGGACTACATAGTGAGGTGATGGTGATGATAAACCAAACAGGCAGAGCAATAGAACATGGCAGAATACGCTTTGAGGGAATAGCAGGCCACATAAGCAAAGATGCCCAAGGGCTACAGTTATTATTTGCAGCATCCTCCCAGAGAGAAAGGAATTTGGTTGCTAAGGGGATGGCTGAAAGTCCTTCTCCCTGGGCCTGCTTCTCTGCCAGGGCTGGTGGTCCTCGGTCTGGGACCACCAATCCCTAACAACCCCAATCATCCAGCTACTTGGAACAATGTTCGCTAATTTATTTCATTCTGTTTTCTCTTCACATGCACAACTTTGCTTCCTGTGCAGCCCTTCTCAGTCTCCTCTGAAGGAAATGAGAAGCAGTCACCACTACACTCTGCTAAAATATGTAAAAGAAAGGTTATAAAGATATGTGATCTAGCCGCTTCTGAAGATTTTGGAGGCGTGACCTCAGCACCACCGAGGGCAGCAGCCCAGTCTGTCGACTTCCACCCACCTCTCAAGGTCCACCCACAACAGAAAGATGTAGCATGGTCCCCGGATCTGAGCCAGATGGAGCCAGTGAGGGGAGTGGCATCTAAAAGGCTGCCGAGGGCAGGCTTTCTTCAAAGAGATTCCACGGTTTCTTCTGCCCCCGCTGGCTCGGCTGGGTTTTCTTTCCTTTCTTGCTGCTGCTCCAGTCCTGCTTTCCTGACTCATCCTGACAGCATTCCTCCTCTTCTTCCCTCTTTCTTTGGTAGCTCCCATCTACCTCCCCCTCTCTCTAGTGGCACCCATCTTCCTCCCCCTCCCCCTCTCCCTGGTGGCCCCAGTCGGCCTCCCCCTCCCCCTCTCTTTGGTGGAGCCCATCTTCCTCCCCCTCCCCCTCTCTTTGGAAGTGCCAGTCTTCCTTCCCCTCCCTCTCTCTTTGATGGCACCCACCTACCGACCCTTCTCTTTGGTGGCACCCATCTTCCTCCCCCTCCCCCTCTCCCTGGTGGCCCCAGTCGGCCTCCCCCTCCCCCTCTCTTTGGAAGTGCCAGTCTTCCTCCCCCTCCCCCTCTCCCTGGCGGCACCAGTCGTCCTCCCCCTCCCCCTCTCCCTGGCGGCACCAGTCGTCCTCCCCCTCCCCCTCTCTCTGGTAGCACCCATCTTCCTCCCCCTCCCCCTCTCTTTGGTGGCACCCACCTACCGACCCCTCTCTTTGGTGGCACCCATCTTCCTCCCCCTCCTCCTCTCTCTAGTGGCACCCAGCTTTCTAAGTTGGGTCCACCTGAGCTCGGCCAAAGCGGCCAGCTTGCCGGAGGTACCACTTTCTCGGGTCTCTTCTCTAGTTCAAAGGGTTTTGATCTAGGTAAAGTTTCCCAAGACGCCAATATCACCTTCTCTCCCAAAGCCCCTGAGCTGGGTTCTTTCCACAGATTAGCTTTTGGCAGCCCTCCTAAGCCGCCTGTTATCCCTCCTCTTCCCACCAATGTTCTTAGCCCCGAGCATCCCCAGTGTCCCGCTCCTCTCCATCTTCAAAGCAGCCCAGTCCCTGGGAGCCCTAATGACAGAATCTCAGATAGCATAATGTATTCACTTGACACCGATGTCCCGTTAGCTGATTCTGCCGATGACGTGTCAGCAGCTTGCGTTCTAGAAGAGGCTTGGGATGAGGCTTCCTCGTTGGGTGGAAGTTCTTCAGAAACAGAAATGGATACCGCAGCAGGATATGGAGTGCTCAAGTTTTTAAAGAAGAAGAAAATTTCTGTAACAAGTGACATTTTCCTAGAAGATGACGAGGAGGAGGGTGTCATCTGCGATGAGAACTGGAATAGCTCTGCGTCGTGGGCTTCACTCTTTGCTCTACAAACTGAGGTATTTGTTTCTGCTCAAGTCTGGTTAGCTAGCTTCACAGTTTACAGCAGCCTCTTTCAAAGCAGTCTGTCAGAGAACAGCTTGTTGCCAGACTGTAGTGGTTCAGGGCATGTGTCAGTGTGGGAGAATTTACCTCAGAGTGAATGGTTGCTGATTGCAACTCTCTCAGCATGGAGGCGGGCAGCCATTGTCAGTCATTGTTAGAGGCTATTAATATCCCTCCACTGAAAATTAGCATCCCTGAGCGGGGGTGGGGCTTGGGGGCTTGGCACACACTTTTAATCCCAGCACTTGAGAGCACTTGGGAGGCAGAGGCAGGCGGATCACTGTGAGTTCAAGGCCAACCTGGTCTACAATTGAGTCCAGGACAGTCAAGGCTACACAGAGAAACCCTGTCTTGAGAGAAAAAAGAAAGAAAGAAAGGAAGGAAGGAAGGAAGAAAGAAAGAAAGAAAGACCCTATGAGCATATAGAGGGGGAGGTAATCCCCCTCAGGAATAGTCATAGGGGAGGGGAATAAGGGGAAAATGGGAGGGAGGGAAGAATGGGAGGATACAAGGGATGGGATAACCATTGAAATGTAATAAGAATAAATTAATTAAAAAAGGAAAAAAAAAGAAAGAAAGAAAATTAGCAGCCCTGAAGAGATCTCGGACTTATTTTCTAAGTTCTATTACTGGGAGTTGAAATTGAATTTCATATTGCCAGCAGTCAGGAGACAAAGATAGGCAGATCGCTGTGAGTTCGAAGCCAACCTGTTCTACAGAGTGAGTGCAGGATAGCCAAGGCTACACACCGAAACCCTGTCTTTGCCGAAGGTTGGGGGAGGGGGTTGGTGGGGGCGGATTCCTATTGTGCCTTGTGATGGCGCAGGCCTTTAATCTCAGCACTCGGAGGCAGAGGCAGGCAGATCTCTGTAAATTCAAGGCCAGCCTGGAGTTCAGTGAGTCCAGGATAGCCAGGGCTACATAGAGAGACCCTGGAAAGAAAGAGAAAGAAAGAAAGAAAAAAAAAGGAAGGAAGGAAAGAAGGAAGGAAGGAAATAAGCTTTCCTTCCTATTTCCTATTTACTGGGTTTTTCCTATTACCCAGTAAACATAGGAGCAGTGAATATTTTCCTGTGGGTCTAGGGGATATAGACAGTAGTTAATGTAAGTGTTGCAGGTCTGAGGGGAAAGGTATCCTGGTAGTTGAGAGCCAAGGACTACCACAAAATCACACCACACAAGAGAGTTCTTGGGAAGGAAAAACCCCAGGACAGTGGGGGCCTCTGCCAGGGTGAGAAACAGCAGAGGACTGAGCTGGAGGCGGGCTTTCAAGACCTGAGCTTGTAGGGGCTCAGGGATTGGTAGGGTTTCCTGTTTAGGGATTGGTAGGTTTTCGTGACTGTTTTTTTCCTGTTCAGGCATTATGGGATTTTTTTTTTCCGTTGTCGGGAATGACCTTTAGGGACTGTTAGGGCCATTAGGGAAGTCTGGGGCCCAGGCCCTGGCCTTTGGAGCTCCTCGGACGGGAGCCTGGCCATGTTCCTGCCTTGAGAGTTTACAAAGCTTACAAAGTATACAAAGTTTACGGTTTGCAAAGGGAGTCCACAGTAGGGAAGGCTTTCCCTGCGGCTTGAGTTGGATGTGTCCTTAACTGAACCATCTCTCCAGCTCCAGGTTTAAGTTTTGTTTGTTTGTTTTTAAGCAGGGTCATGCAATATAGCCAAAGCTAACTTGGAACATCTTGTAGGGGCTAGTTTGGCATGTGGTAGCATGCAGTTGCGTGGAGGGGCTCAGCACTCCATCTGTGAAGCCTAACACGCAATTGGTTTGGTGAGAAGTCATTTAGCAAAGCAAAGAGGACTTAATGCAGTGTCAGAGTGAGTCCTGTGTCACACTCTGTGTGTTCGAGTGAGCGGATACATGCTTCAGTTGCCTCACCCACATAACAGGGATAGTGTAATGTCCACATAATGGGGAATTCTTAGAAGCATTTATTTATATTTATAAAAATAATGTCTTTTAAAAAATAAAATAATAAGCTGGGTGGTTCAGCGGGTGAAGTGCTAACCCAGCAAGCCCAATGGCCTGAGTTTGATCTCCAAAACCCACACAAAGGTAGGTTTTACATGTCTGAGTGTTTTGCCTACATGAGTTTATGTGTGCCATGTGCATGCAGATGCCTGCAGAGGGTGGACGGCATTGGATCCTGAGAGACTGTATTTACAGGTGGTGTGAACTACCTGATGTGAGGGCTGGGAGCTGTAGCTGGGTCCTCTGCAAGAACGTTAACTGCTCTTAACCACTGAGGCAGCTCCCCAGCTCCAGCTTTATTGTTTTTGAAGCAGCGTCTTATAACACAGTCCAGGCTCTCTTGCAACATCCTGTGTGGGCCACTTTGACCTAGAGTTAAAACCCACCTGCCCCCGGGTGTGCTGGCGCATGCCTTTAGTCCCAGCACTCAGGAGGCTGAGGCAGGGGGATCTCTGTGAGTTCCAGGCCAGCCTTGTCTACAAAGCAAGTCCAGTACAACCAAGGCTACACAGAGAAAACCCTGTCTTGGAAAAAAACAAAAAACAAAAAACCCACCTATCTCTGCCTGACAAATACCTGGAATTACTAGCATGCATCTTTTTGTTTGTTTGTTTGTTTGTTTGTTTTGGTACTTTTAAAAATATGATCTTCTCATGTATCCCACGTTGGCCTAGAACCCACTGTGGCCGCTAGGCTTGGACCTGCAACAGTCCTTTTGCTCCAACGCCCCATGTATTGGATTACAATCGTAAACAGCCATGCTTGATGTGTTCTTGTTCTAGTTTTAAGGTACTGATAGTGAATATTTGCCAACACCTATGTAGACAAGTGTTCTGCCCCAGAGCTATAATCCTAACCTTTTTTCATTTCTCTGTGTGTGTGTGTGTGTGTGTGTGTGTGTGTGTGTGTTGTGTGTATATGTATCTGAGTCTGTGTGTGCAAAGTGTTCGTGGAGACATGCGTGTATCTGTTGTACATGTAAACATGGAGGCCAGAGGATGATGATAAGTGTATTCCTCAATTGCTTTCCACTTGATTGATTTATTTATTTTTTATTTTTATTTTTAGCCGTGCCTGGTGGTGCACGCCTTTAATCCGAGCAGGGAGGCAGAGACAGGTGGATCTCTGTGAGCTCCAAGCTGCCTTGGGCCATGTAGAGAGACCCTGTCTCAAAAATCAAGCAAAAATATAAACAAAGAAGGGGAGGAGAAGTAGATTGTTTGTTGGGGCTTTAGGGGGAAAGGATTTATTTTTATTTCTGGGTGTGACGTGTGTTGGGAGGGGTGCCCATGGGGTCCAGATGAGTGCATTTGATCCCCTGGAGATAGGGTTACAGGTAGTTGTAAGCAGCCCAGCATGGGAACTGGGAACCGAACTCAGGGCTTCTGGAAGGGCAGGCAGCACTCTCAGCCAGTGAGCCCTCACTCCACCAGCGACCTGTTGCTCTTTTGTTTTTTTGTTTTGTTGAGATAGGGTCTCATATTAGGAAAGTAGCTTTAAGAGCATCTTCAGTAGACCAGTTTTACGAGTCAGTGAACTGGCTCCAAGGGTAAAAGTGCTTGCCACCTGAGTCTAACCACCTGAATGCAATCCCTGGATGCCACAGTGGAGAAAGAACTGACTTCCAAAAGGTTTTCTCTAACCGCTCCACTGTGTGCACGTGCACCCGCGTATTCCCCATGCTGCATACATGCCCGTATATACTCTCTCTCTCTCTCTCTCTCTCTCTCTCTTCTCTCTCTCTCTCTCTCTCTCTCTCTCTCTCTCTCTCTCACACACACACACACACACACACACACATTAATTAATAAAATAAAAATTTAAAGTTATTTTATTAATT